>NC_091950.1:385377761-385692651 GCF_031021105.1 Erythrolamprus reginae | reverse complement strand
TTTTCATTATGCTTGTTTTGATACATGCTGCCTCTTAATTGGGAAGGAAGGGAGGAATACATATGATGCTGATTAAACTGAAAACTGAGATATTTTATCATGCATCCTGAGTTATATTATGATTAAAGCTGTATGTAGGAGAGGTTTAGGGAAGAATATGCCTTACACATGCACAGAAAAAAGCCCAGTTTGGATTGCAGTGATATTTCGTCCAATGATCTTTGTGGATAATGACATACCATATTTTCCAGAGTATAAGGCACACTGGAGTATAAAATGCACCTTAGTTTTTCAGGAGGAAAATAGGGAAAAAATAATCTGCCTACCAGGTATTCATTCATCTGGCCAGTTCTTAGCCTGGTTAGCTTCAGCATATTAGTTTGCTGTTTTTGAGCACTTGTGCTTGCTTTCTATCTCCTGATTGGGGATAAAAAAGTTTCTCAAACACTTCACTTGTCTCTCTCTTCAGAGAGGGAAACAATGAGAAAATCAGGCAAAGGGAAGATACTTAGCTGGCTTCACTCTTTAGCACCTCTTTAGGGCTGAAAAAAAGCTTAGTAAAAGCAACATTCAGAGTATAAGACACACCCAAATTTTCAACCTCTTTTAGAATTTTTTTTATTGTCCAAGTGTGATTGGACACACAAGGAATTTGTCTTGGTGCATATGCTCTCAGTGTATATAAAAGAAAAAGATACATTTGTCAAGAATCATGTGGTACAACACTTAATGATTGTCGTAGAGGTCAACTAAGCAATGAAGAAACAATCAATATTAATAAATATCTTAGGATACAAGCAACAAGTTACAGTCATACAGTCCTACGTGGGAGGAAAATGATGATAGGAATGATGAGAAAAACTAGTGGAAATAGAAGTGCAGATTTAGTAAAAAGTCTGACAGTGTTGATGGAATTATTTGTTTAGTAGAATGATGGCGTTCAGGAAAAAACTGTTCTTGTGTCTAGTTGTCTTGGTGTGCAGTGCTCTGAAGCAACATTTTGAGGGTAGGAGTTGAAACAGTTTGTGTCCAGGATGCGAGGGGTCAGAAAATATTTTCCCCACCTTTTTTTTGATTCGTACAGTATACAGGTCCTCAATGGAAGGCAGGTTGGCAGCAATTGGTTTTTTTTGCAGTTCTGATTATCCTCTGAAGTCTGTGTCGGTCTTGTTGGATTGCAGCACCAAACCAGACAGTTATAGAAGTGCAGATGACAGATTCAATTATTCCTCTGTAGAACTATATCAGCAGCTCCTTGGGCAGTTTGAGTTTCTTGAGTTGGCGCAGAAAGAACATTCTTTGTTGTGCTTTTTTGATTACCTTTTTGATGTTAGGTGACCATTTTAGGTCTTGAGATATGATAGAAGCTAGAAATTTGAAGGTCTCTACTGTTGATACTGTGTTGTCTAGTATTGTGAGAGGTGGAAGGGTTTCTCCTAAAGTCTACCACCATTTCTACGGTTTTGAGTGTGTTCAGTTCTAGATTGTTCTGGTCACACCACAAGGATAGTTCTTCATCCTCCCATTTGTATGCGGATTCATCATTGTCTCGAATGAGTCCGATCACTGTTGTATTGTCAGCAAACTTCAGTAGTTTAACAGATGGATCGTTTGAGATGCAATCATTAGTATATAGAGAGAAGAGAAGTGGTGAGAGTACACAGCCTTGGGGGGCACCTGTGCTAATTGTACATGTATCTGATGTGATTTTTCCTAGCTTCACCTGCTACTTCCTGTCTGTTAGGTGGGGGAGGTGTATCTTATACTCTGAAAAATACAGTAATAGGAGGGGAGCTCTTTTGCTCCTTCTAAAAATGAGTTGTGCATAATATCTGTTGCTTAAAAACTATGCAACTTTGCCAAGAAAGAAAAAAACCAATAACATTTCATATGTTTGTTCCATAGTGATTCATAATAAATTTTAAAGAGATGAAGAATACCCAATTTATTATAATATTTTTAATAAAATTAACTGCACTTGCCTATATTTAGTCCCCCTATATCCTGACTTGCTTCAAGTTTATAGGGTTGCATATTAATGTTTATTTACAGGTATTCATGGACAGTTTCCACTCAAGTCAGGATACACATTCTATATTTTTAATAACACCTGTCTTTTGCTCAGGGCCAGCAGTTCATAAGCACCAGTACAACAGCAACGCAGTGACAGATATTAACTTGGATAATGTTTGTAAGAAGGGAAATACCCTTTTGTGGGATCTGGTCCAGGATGAAGATGCAGTAAGTTAAATATCACACAAGAATATTTTCCAAAGAAAAAAGTAATAATAATTGTCAATAACTCTTCTCTTACTTACTCTAGATACATCTTTCTGAAGGTTTAATAAATGAAGCAGAGAAGCTTTTATGTTCACTAGTATGTTGGTTTACTGATAGACAAATTCGTATGAGGTTCATTGAAGGCTGTCTTGAAAATTTAGCAAATAACAGGTAAACAACCCAGAGTTGCTCTGAGGGACATGGGCAATTTCTAAATATGATAATAAACAATTAGGCTTATTAGGTATTAGTTCTTCACTATTTTTTTCTTTAAATATAATCATATGATAATGTCAATGTAAAGGCTGTAAATTAAAGATCACCATGATGCAAGTGTTAATTTATATCTAATTTTCTTTCACTCCTTAGATCAGTTGTAGTTTCTCTTCGTCTTCTCCCAAAATTATTCGGTACATTTCAACAATTTGGGAGCAGTTATGATACACATTGGATTACAATGTAAGTACAAATACCCTGACATAGCAAAGGAAGCTGAATATGATTCCTTATACTAGTAGTATGATTAGAAATCAGAAATCATACAGGCATTCTTTACAAAAATGCTAAAAAATTTAAAATCCATTTCATTTTATCTTCAATTTAGTAACTTCAAACTACTTGCTGATTTATTTAATTACAAATGGAGTGGTACGAAATCTCCACGAACTGCTCAACGTACAGGGCAGGGAGACATATAGTGCACCCAGGCCAGCCAGTGGGGGATCAACCAATTCTCTGAACTATCTATCTATCCATCCATCCACACACCCACACACCCATACTCATACGACAAAAGGCGGTCCTGTAATTGGCATTTGGATCGGCCTCCCAGAATACCATCAATCAGCTGCCTGTTGCCGCTGCTCCACCAACTCCCCTCTTCCCCAGCTATGGCAAACCACCAGCTGATGCAATGTTCAATGTATAAGATGCACCAAAATTTTCGTCCATTTTTAGGGTTGGGGAAAGTGCGTTTAATACTCCAAAAAATACGGTAGGTCTCAAGGAAATAATAGAAAATTTGAAGCTAGCTTGGATCTTTAGCGGCTATGTGGCACAACATTAGTTTATTCCTCATTTATTTAATTACATCCACAAGATCTTTTTGAATAATGGAAGTGTTAAAACCAGTCTTGGTAATAGAGGAATAAACATCTTGATGTATTTTTTATTCTCATTAAGAGATCAAACAGCATTTATTTTCAAGTTCTCTTTTAGTTATGTTTTCAGTATGATGTTAAGAGCTATATTTACAACTAGATTACATACTACCTTACACTTGGCTGCTAAACTGCCATGGCTTGATTTTTAAAATGTCTTAGAAAGAATTATTTTTCCTTCTGAATTGTATGCAAGCATCTGTCTTGGTTATGTGATTACTAGAAGTCAGCAACCATTTGATGACACATAACCAGTATGTAGCATAAGTATTCTCTGCCTGTAAATGTATGCATTCTATCATGTATAAGAACCAGTTTGGCCTAGTGTTAAAGTACTGGCCTAGAAACCAGGGGACCGTGTTCTACTTCCACCTTAGGCATGAAAGACAGCTGGGTGAATTTAGGCCAGTCATATTCAGCCCAACCCACTTCTAAAAAAGTTACTTCTAAAGTAATAAAGGCAGGACAGAAAATCTAATAAATAGCTTAACATATCTATTGTATATGCACTGTTTGCCCTTCCACATGGATATTGTCTTGTCACTGTGTTCTGTTTTAAGGTTGAAAACGATGCTGGAATGACACCATCGGATAGTGAACTGTTCTATTTTGAAATTATCTCTATTCAATTTAGAGATAAGAAACAGGCTAAATATGCTAATCCAATGTGACCTTCAATTGTTCAATTGATTTTCACAACCTCCCATTCATAAATGCTGCAGAGTTCTTTCCCCTAAAGCCCTCCTTGAATACAAGTCTCTTCAGCAAGAGAACACTGCCCAGTCCATCTTTAGATCACCACCCAGCAGTGTTTTTAATATAACTAATGATAATTGATAGCCAGTGTCGCCAAGCTCCTAGAAGGTTGCCAACCTTCATACATCCTTGTTATTTTACCCAGCATATAATTTACTTTTAAAATCACTTCCTTTGGCTTCTTAATTGCCATCTTACCTTTCTCTTGTAGAATATATCTTCCTATAGAACACTATTATTCTCAGGTCCTACTTATCAATTAAGCAAAAATAAAATCTTGCATGGATGTGTGTAAGAAGACATTCACTCCTGCATGCTGTCACAAGATAAAACCTGCCATATCATGTCTAGTAGTGGATGTAATGAGTAATGAATGGAACAATTGCTTTACCAAAAAGTAGTTATAGTTATCATACAGAGAAACCTTAAACCTAATATTTAAGAAATATTATGAACTATCTAAGAGATCTTATTAAATGCAGCGTGGGTGTGTATGACTTACATAATGGATTTCTTTTCTATAATTCCCATTAAATGATATAAACTCTTACATTGAAACAGGTGGGCTGAAAAAGAACTTAATATGATGAAGCTTTTCTTTGATAATTTGATATACTACATTCAAGCAGTCAGAGAAAGACGGCATAAACACACATTGTAAGTATGATTCTGGAGGATAAAGATTTTGGCCTTTTTTGTCTGTTCATGATTTAATATTTTGTACTTTCATTGTTCATCCTGGCCTAGCTAAACTCTATTTGCACATGACCACACTAATTGTTTGATCAGTCAGCATCTCAGTTATTTCTGCCATTTTTCTCCAGAGATGTACTAGCTCTTTTGGTATGTGGAAAAAGGAGTTTAAAAAAAAGGAATTCTGATGCAAAATAGAATTTGACATTTTAAAATGGCATTGACCAAATAAAATTATACTGAGCCAGTGTGTAGCTCCAATATCCATCAATATTTGCTTCTGCTATAAAATCATGACTTATTTATACCATACTATTTTATGCTGAGTGCTGACTGTTAATTGAAATTGTTTATGTTCAGCAATGTATATATTGGAATGGGAGAAAGGTAAAAAGATAGTTTGGAAATTAAAACAAAAGAATGTCATTTAGGTATTAAATATACAATAGATTCCATATCTTATATAACATGAGATACAAATTCAATAAATGTATACTGAATATACATGTATGTTTAGTATTAATAACTGAAACTATTTTGAATACCATTTGTTAAAGTTTCCATATGGCACTAGTATACACCTATTTAAAACATTTAAATAGCCACACGTCTTGTATCCAACACTGGGTGCTTCACAATCAGAATATAAAACATCTATTTAAAATAAAAATATCAAAACCAAGTACTACAGTCAAAAGTTTCCCATGCAGCCCCTACATTCATCTCACCTTAACCCAGCCAATGAAGGAAAACCTACAGTTATAGTGTATTAGTCTTAAATTCATAAAAAGGTTATTTCAGGTTAATATAGCCAGCATATATATTCTCCAGTGTTATATGACAAAAAAACCACCCATGTTTCCTTGAAAATAAGACTCTGTCTTATATTTTTTTTGAACCCTGAGATAACCGCTTGGCCTTATTGCCATGTACTCAAAAGCTCAATTAGACTTATTATCAGGGGATGTCTTATTTGGAGGAAAACAGGGTAATAATATTTGATGTATACTCTGTAAGTTAGAAGGAGAGGGATGACTTCTAGGTCATGTTCACCTCCAGTGGTTTTTTTTTTTTTACATCACTAAACCCTCAGTGCAGTAAATTCAGCAGTAAAAATCAGTACTCAACATTGTGATTTTTGTTTATTTAACAAAATAAGAATGAAATAGATTAATATTTTTGTATTTATGCTATCCTATGACTAATAAAAAATTGTTCTATTTTATATTTTACTTTACAAAATATCCCCATATAAATTTTAGTTTGTTTTGATTGCGTTTCTACATTGTTGCTATGTATCACCATGCACCCTATAATCTATAAAAGCTGGGGAAACTAAAGTATTTCATCCAACTGGAAAAATGATGGAAAAAAATCTGAATCCTACAATAAAGTTTAGTTTTAAGATTTGATATTTTACAATGGACAAATTAAAATTCTCTTTTTGATTTAGGATTTTTAATTCCTCTACCTTTCTTGTCGCAAACCCTAAATTGGATGTCAGTGAAGTCTACCACAGTCAAGTTTAAATGATTTTAACTTTTTCAACATTTATAATAACTATTTTTTATCTGATAATGAGATTAAGACAATCCTCATAAAAGATGAGATGTATTAGTGTAATTTAATGTGGAAAAATGCTAAGCTGCCTTAAGGTTTACTAATTTTTTAAATAATTTCAATGATAGATACAGCCATAGCGCAGAGGTTCAGGTGCGTCTTCAGTTTCTGACATGTGTCTTTTCCACTCTGGGATCACCAGATCATTTCAGTAAGTTCTCACTATATCTTAATTTTTTTATAAACAATTTTCTGCTTTTTTGCTGAAGATTTATTTCTTAAACACTTAAGTTGAAGAATTTAGAATGCTTATTGTAACAGCAAACTTTAATTACAAGTAGTCCATGACTTACAGCCAGTTGCTTAGCAACCATTTAGAATTACAACAGACACCAAAATATAATTACTACCCGATTCCAAACTTTCCGTGTTGTGTTCCCATTGCACTTGGGTGTTCAGCAACCAGCCCAGTTTATGATTAATAGAAGGTAGGTAGCTAGATGAAAGAAAGGGAAGGAAGGAAGGGGGAAAAAAATCAATAAATCAAGGGTATAAAATCAGGCATGCAAAGAGAATCTGGATTCATATTTATTGAGCTAAAAGTTTGATGCAGCTACAAACAAAGCAAATAATTGTATCTAGGCTGCATAAATAGAAGTATTATATGAAGATCAAATAAGTTCTTTCTTTTCTGCATTGGTCCACATATTATCCGGTCGTGGACATTACATTTTAGGAAGGACAGTGATAAACTGAAACCTGTCCAGAAGATAGCAATCAAGATGATAATATGTTGGGAAAAGTGAACCTATGATGAAGTATTGGATATGTTTAGCCTATGGCTGAGGCAATTGCAAAGAAATATGATAAAAGTTTTATATGAATATCTGTCATATAAAAGAAAGAACAGAATTGTTCCATGAGATAATAAAGAAACAATAGCGCTAAATTACAATTTCTAATACTAACTAAGGA
The DNA here is from genome assembly GCF_031021105.1 of Erythrolamprus reginae. Lineage (NCBI taxonomy): Eukaryota > Metazoa > Chordata > Lepidosauria > Squamata > Dipsadidae > Erythrolamprus > Erythrolamprus reginae. The sequence continues at coordinate 385,685,227 of NC_091950.1, read as the reverse complement.
ACTGTTGAGTTTTCAGTAGGGGACTTTCATTCAGTGAAGGTGTTTAAAGAGCTTGGATAGGCATATTTTGGGGATGCTGTAATAGTTGGTTCCTGAATCTTGAAGGTTGTTTACCAATTAAAGGATAACAATTATTTCTGCAGGTGTATGGAGCTCAAGTAATTTTGTACTGTGGTACTAGTTTTCTGGGTATGTTTTTTCTGGCTATGTTTGCATCCAATTCTGAGTTTTGCTGTGAAATGACAAGATAGGAAAAGGCATGAACACAGTCATTACTGACACAATCAGTTATTTTCTCCTATTCATTGATCTCAGATAGGTATTTGATTTTCCAGTAATCTGTAGACAGCAAGGCAAGGCAGATAACTGGAGAGTAAGTGGCTTGAAATGTTGGGCTTAGGTTGATCCATACTACTTGCACCTCTTCTATGGTTGCAAAGGTATAAGAAGTTTTCTTTGCTGAAATCTAATTTTCAAGTAACCAGCCACAGCCATCTACTATGTGATATTTGCAGAGCTATTTAGTGGGGAGAAGCCTTTGTATTCAAGTTGATGCAGTTTCACATAAAACATTCAAAGCCCCATTTAATCTACATTACAGGATTGAAATCTGAGCAATTAATATATAATATAAAGTTTTGCCCAATCACGTATTTTCTTAATAACTACCCTTCATGACTAATTCAATGTAGCTGGAAAGGGTTGACGGAATTTGTCAGGTTATCACTGTGGAATGTGAAATATTAATTTCTTTGAAATGAGTGGGCAGTACTGTGCTTTTTAACTCACAATATTGATGCTTAATATCTGTTGCTTAGTAGTAATATTCTGCTTGCAAAATATTCAAGGTGTTGGCAGCCCTGCAGCTTTAGATAATCTTTTTAAAAAGTGACTATCCCTTTTTATTAAATACTGGGTTCTCTTCTCTTCGTCTCATTTTCTTCTGTGCGCTGCTTAGAGTCAATGCATGGGTTAACTTCTGTCTGTTTACCAGGGGCTGACTAAGAAATATTCTGCCACACCTCCTCTCTGGCTCCACTGGGTCAGTTGTTTTACTCAGTCTGACCTAGAGGGGCGTTAAAACTTTTTCTCTTGAAAGCAGAAACAGTCTTCAGCACAAAATATTCTTTTAAAGTACCCAGAGTTTCTGTCCAGGGCTCTGGCAGAACTCCAAATTTCCACGTGAGTCAGGGATCTTCCTGTTCATGTGCCCCACATTTTATTGCTGTGGAGTTTCAGGTGCCATTTTAGCTTCCAGCCTGACTATTTAAAGGCAGAAGGAGTGTCTGTTCAGGGTTCCAGCAGAACTCATGGATCCACAACAACAGCGATCAGCTGTGAATCGGGGAGCTTTCCACTCACATGGTCGGTGCCTTTTAGTGCTGTTGCTGGGACAGTTCGCTCCCCGATCGGTCAGCATTTTGAACACAAGGAGAGCTGGAAGTCGCAAAAGAGATCTCAGTGAGCATGTGCTGGGAGAGAGCGTCTCCTCAGCCACCATGTTATTTTTGGTTGATTCCTGCTGCTAGCTCCCCTGCCACTGATGTGTGTGCTAGGTGGTCCTGATTCACTGGTAAGCTCACTACCACCTTTATTCTTTTCTCATCTCAAGTGGCCTTGGAGTCCTTTTCCTTTATAGGAAAAACTCCTTTTTAAAAGCTTGTTCCTGGATTGGAGCTGTTTGTTTATACAGTGGTACCTGTACTTAAGAACTTAATTCGTTTCGTGACCAGGTTGTTACATAGAAACATTCTTAAGTAGAAGCAATTTTTCCCAAAGGAGGAATGTAAAAGCAAATAATGTGTGCAAACCCATTAGGAAAGAAATAAAAGCTTGGAATTTGGGTGGGAGGAGGAGAAGGACAGTCCCTGCTGAAGGAAGAAGGTGAGGTGAGAGCAATTAAAAAAACCCAAAACTTTAAGGCAAAAAAAAAAAAGAGAGACTCTGAGGCAGCGAGGAGGAGCATGCGCCTCCCATACACCTGGTGCGAGGCTGCTTCCCATACACTGCACCAGAGAGAAACCCAGGGGGAATGGCAGGTAACTGGCCAGGCCTTTGTGCCACTCTCAAATTTCCTAGGAAATTTTCCCAGGCTGGGGTTCTTAAGTAGAAAATGGTTCTTAAGTAGAGACAAAAAAATCTTGAACACCTGGTTCTTATCTAGAAAAGTTCTTAAGTAGAGGCATTATTAAGTAGAAGTACCACTGTATAAGTGACCCTTGCTCCAGGGCTTAAAGAGAACTTGATCTTCCAAGGAAGTTCCTCATTGTCCCTTCTTATACATCTGACTAAGCTTCCAGATATTGTTCTGTGACCATAGTTCCAAGATTATTATTATTTTATTATTATTTATTTTGTCAAACATGTACAAAATAGTAAGTATTGGTATAAACATTATCAAAGTAGGTACAGGTAAATTAGGCAATAGGACAGGGACGGTAGGCACAGTGCTGCGCTTATGCACCCCCCCCTACAGACTGTATATAGTCTTAAGATTTTGGGGTTGGGGGAAGAAACCATAATTAGGTAGTGCATTCCAGGCATTGATCACTCTGTTGCTGAAGTTGTATTTTCTGCAGTTGAGTTTGGAGTGGTTAACATTAAGTTTGAATCGATTGTGTGCTCATGTATAGTTGCAGTTAAAGCTGAAGAAATCATTGACAGGCAGGACATTGTGATAGATGATTTTATGAACTACATTTAGGTCAGATTGAAGGTGACAAAGTTCTAGGCTATCTAAGCCCAAAATTTCAAGTCTTGTGGAATAAGGTATTCAGTTGCCAGTAGAGGAATGTAGAACTCTTCTTGTGAAATATTTTTGGACTCTCTTGATTGTATTGATATCTGATATGTGGTGGGGGTTCCAGACAGGTGAGCTGTATTCAAGAATTGGTCTATCAAATGTTTTGTATGCTCTGGTTAGTAGATTAATATTGCCAGAGAACAAGCTACGCAGGATTAGATTAATAACTCTTACTGCCTTTTTTGGCAATGTTGTTACAGTGGGCTCTGGCACTTAGATATGAGTACTCCAAAGTCCTTGACAGAGTGAGGGTCATGTACAAGGGTGTGTCTTCCAAGCTTGTATTTTGTGTTTTCATTCTTTTTGCTGATGTATAAGATACAGCTTTTATTGGTTGAGATTTGAAGTTGCCAGTTGTCTGACCTTTGGTCAAGGTCTTTTTGATATATGGTCAAGATCTTTTAGAAGGGTAGCAGTATTGTTGGTGGTATTAAATAATTTAACATTGTCAGCAATGAAAACACAGTTGCTTGTAATATGATCACAGAGATCTTTTATGTAATTTATGAATAGTATTGGTCCTGGAACGCTGCCTTGAGGGCCACCATTGTTGACAGGTGCAGGATTTGATAGGGTACTCCCTATTTTAACCACTTGTTATCTTTTGACAAGAAATCAGTTAGCCAATCATGAAGAGGTCCAGAGTTGCCATAGGATTTGAGTTTCAGGAGAAGTTTGTCGTGTACCACTGAATCAAAGGCTTTACAGAAGTCTATGTAAATTGTATCTGTTGTTTTGCACTGATCGAGATGTGTTGTCCACGTTTTTGCATTGTAGGAGTTGGAGGTTACAGGATAATTTTTTCTGAAACCAAATTAGAGAGTAGGTTGTTGGTTTCTAGGTGAAGATAATGGATTGGTTTATGATTGATACCTGACTTTGCAGGTATCCAATCATTGAGATTGGTCTGTAATTTTCAACATTACTTGGATCTCCTTTTTTGAAGATAGGGATACTGTAGCTAGTGACCATAAGTTGGGTAAGAAGCTAGTCCTGAAGGATTTTTCAAAAATTATGCTAAGAGGTTCAGCTATAGATGAGGAAAGCTTTTTTAAGACGTATGCACATAGTCCATCGAATCCAATAGATAGGGATGGTTTTAGTTGTGTAAAACCTTTCCAACATTATCTTCTGTAAAATGGATTTGTGTTAGATTGTTGTTGTTATTAGTGGTATGACTAGGAAATATTGAGCATGAGCCATTGCTGTTTACAAAGACTGACTTGAAGAATGTGTTAAAGTTGTTGGCTTTAAGAGCTTCATCGTTATATTTTTTACCATTTGGTCCTTTGAACAGTGGAATGTATCTCGAGTCTTTGAGTTGGTTAACAAAGTTATAATGCAATCCTTTAAAACAAGCATCAGACAAAAGGATCTGTTAAGCTCCATAGATATAGGCACCTTCAAGTGCCTATTCGGCCATCACACAGAAGGTTCCTAAGATTCAACTTAGCAGGGGTTCATTGTCAATAGAGAATCATGCTATTTGGCCTGTCATCCATCCCTTGCATCTTTACCAAACTCTTGGCAATGGTAGCGGCAATCCTCAGGGCGAGTCTGATAAGGCTGCAGTGTTACCTGTATGACATCATCACTATTCAAGCCCTATAAGGCCATGGCTTTTCTGTGAACATCTCCAAGAGCCATCTTGTTCTGACCACCAACCTCCTACACTTCAATGCGGTGATAAACACAGAGTCTTGTGAGGTATTTCTGTCTCAGGACCATCTGTCCAGCATCTGGTCTTTTATCACACAGATTCGGATGCTTCAGTTGGTCCCATTCATTGACCAATTTCAGATCTCTCCATTGGTGGACTTCCAGCGCCATGGTAAAGGGCTATCTATTTAGGGAACCCACCTGCATTACGATAACAACAGGCACCAGTTTTTTTCGGTTGGAGGCTCAAGTCCAGTCCCAGGTGACCCAGGAACATTGGAGCCAATCGGATTTGTCCAAAAGCATAAATTGGTTGGAGCTGCGAGCGGTTCATCTTTATCACTTCAAGCACGTCCTGGTTTTGATAGACAATGTGGCTATCTGATTACACATCAATTGCCAGTGTGGCACTTCGTACAACAGCTTCGTGCAGGAGGCCCAGAAACTAGCTCTCTGGGCAGAATGTCATGTCTATTCCATCAGCAAGGAACACATTTCTGGGGCATCAAATATGCAAGTGGATTGGTTGAGCAGGACCACCATAAATCACTCAGAGTGGTATTGCACCTGGATCTATTTGAAGCCCTCTCCCCGAAAATCAGCAGACCAGTAGTGGATTGTTCATCCATCTACCCAATACTCACCTTCCTGGAAACATGCATCGCAAAGGCCTATGCAGTCCGGGCTACTCTGTTGCCATGTTGCGTAACTGCTCAATGGACTAGAAGTGTGGCTACTACAGCAGCTCGGGCCACACAAGCCTTTGTTGAGAACATGTGCAGGGTGACAATGTGGACATCACCTTCACCCTCTCTTAGACACTAATGGCTGGATTCTTTCACATTCGCGGAAGCCTCATTTGGCAGGAGAGTTTTGCAGAGGGTCTACTCCACTTCAGGGACTCTGGACTAGCCTTCTTCCTGCCCTTGAGTCTTTAAACTTGGGTATATCCCATGCTTGGACTCTCCAAGCAGCACACAGGAGAATGAACATTGTCTTACTTGAATGTTTCTTCTATGTGTGTTGCAGGAGAGTCCAAACCCACCCTATGGTCTTCTGGTCCAGGGTATGGGCATTATTAGATTTAATGATGTTCCGACTCCCTTTAAGTCTACACCTTCGTAAAACAACTGATGCAGTGGAGCCAGAGAGGAGGCATGGCTGGATATTTATTACTTAGTCCTTGAAGCATCCCTTCACATGGGATGCTTCAACCTATGCTTGGGCTCTCCCACAGCACTTTAGAAGGAATGTTCAGGTTCATTTTCTCCTTTTATTTTTATTATCAATAACTGAAGGCAACAAGTACATCAAATACTCCTTCCTTCTATTTTACCCACAACAACCAACTTGAGAGAGAGTGACTGGCCTAAGGTCATCTAGCTGGTTTTTATGGCTAAGGTGGGAGTTGAACTCACAGTCTCCCATTCCCAATTTCTAGCCTTATACCTTAACCACTAGACCAAGGGTGTCAAACCCGAGGCCCGCGGGTCGGATCCACCCCATGGGGTGCTTAGATCTGGCCCATGGGGCTGCCCTGGAAACAGTGAAGGACTGGCCTGCACTTGGTCCAAGCTCCATTTTTTGTTGACAGAGGGATTTGTAGGAGGCTGTTGGGACCCGTTAGGGATTGTAGAAGCTCAGGGACCCGTTTTCTGTAGCAGAACTCTCAGGCCACCACAGGCACTTCTGACACGAGTGACGTAGAACTGGCCATGCTCACCCTGGCCCCTGAGGTTAAACACAGCCTTGATGTGGCCCTCAATGAAATCAAGTTTGACACCCCTGCACTAGCCCAAACTGGCTCTTCGTCAACATTGATGGATGACCTTTTTGAGCAATGTAACTCTTGAAACATTTTGATGGTGGGAGGACTTTTGATACTGTTTACAACTATATTGTGGATCAGCTAATAAGTCTGAAGTACACAATAGTGTTAAAATGGTACTATTGCAGGACCAAGTTAACATAGGGACATAAAAGTGATAGGTCTCTTCTTTTGTTGCTCCCTAGCAGCTGGAATACAAGGCATGGCATCTGTGATTCTGAAGGTAATAAATAGCCATCAGTACTGATAGACACTGATAGCTCAATCTTCCATGAATTTTTCCAGCTTCCCTATAGTCTAATTTGGTTCATGTCACATGTGAAAGGAGCATTTTCCACAGTTTACAGGTAGTCCTCAAGTTACAACATAATGGAACCTGCCTCATGGTTCCAAGTCATAATGGTCGATAAGCAAAATGCCCACGTCATAGCATTGCTTAATAACCCCCACTCATGTTCCTCCCAGTGCTTCATTAAATGGCACATGGGATGCTTCAGGTGCGGGAGGCATTGGGAGGTTAACAATAGGCACCTGTCCTGAGCCTCCCAAGGCTTCCTGTACCCATAGGCATCCTCTACTTTGCTTCCCATCCCTCAGGGTCCTCACAGCCTTGGGCCTACTTCCCATCCTGCAGGTTTCCCACACTTCCACATATTCCCAATCTTGCACTTACTTTTGAAAGATCTCTAGAGCAGGGGTGAAATGCTACTGTTTCAACCCAGTTTGGGTATACTGGTAGCGGCCATTGATTCAGAGAGAACTGGTAGTGGCAGCCATGCAAGGATCTGCCCGGACGTTGCCATTTTGAATAAGTACGTATGATGGTAGCACACGCAAAACACGTGCACAAAGCACATGCTTCCAAACCGGCAAGGAAGGTAAGTAGATTTCACCGCTATTCTAGAGGTCATATTAGGGAAAGATAGCATGCCAGTCCACTTCACACCATCTGTATGTCATGTGACTCTGCACTGCAATAGGGCAACATTTAAGATCAGGCACAGTGTTGTTCCAGAGCAACCACTCCAAAAACGGCACCTGTTTCTGGGATGGAGCAATGCAGCCTATGGATTCTGAGTGTTGGAGCAACCTGCCCTCCTTCCCCAGACAAGGTCTAGTACACCAAAACTCTGGAGCTGATGGACATCATGCACATCACCATGACAATGTATGTTTATCAGAAATTCACTGATTAGAAAAATAAAGGCTAACCTAGGATTTTATTGAACCTATGCTGCTATTGGGTTTTGTTGTTCTGGTTGTATATTATATAGAGATATTAAGCCACATTATAACCCATTGGAGGATGGGTTTTGAATAAAAATGGATAGCAAATTTCATAAATAAAATATATTTGAATTTTTAGGGTTGAGTCTGGAACAAGTGGATGTACTATGGCATTGCTTAGTTGAAGATTCTGAATGTTATGATGATGCTCTACATTGGTTTTTAAATCAAGTAAGAAGTAAAGATCAGCACGCCATGGGAATGGAAACCTATAAGCATCTTTTTTTAGAAAAGGTAAAGTCGACTTGATCTTTGCTGTATAATCAGCTATCATTTCTATTGAGCACATGCTTCAAAAATTATAATTCTTTTTCTTGTTAGATGCCTCAGCTGAAGCCTGAAACAATTAGCATGACTGGATTAAACTTGTTTCAGCATTTATGTAATTTGGCTCGATTGGCTACTAGTGCGTATGATGGTGGTTCAAACTCAGAGGTAAGCAAATGTACTGGAGCAACTGTTTCATTTTTTGTAAAATTAATATGTCTATGAATCCTTGGTGTTTTCTGAGCATGGTTGTTTTCTTGTAGATGTTTTATTACCCAACCCGATAACACCATCACTGCTAGAAGGGAGTGAATTGTATTGAAATGAATCATTAGATTTGTATGCCGCCCCTCTCCGAAGACTCGGGGCAGCTCACAACAAAGCAGCTTTGTTCCCTGTTTATAGTCTAATGATTTTCCCTATCAGTGTTGGTGGGAAGGCAGAATCCTAATGATAAAATTAGAGATAGAATCAAAATCTGTCTTTTTTATAAATGTTTACACACCAAACTCAAATAAATATGAATTTTACAAAATAATACCTAGTAAAATAACAAGATGATGTAGAAGAAAATGAAATGAAGAAATATTTAATGGCAGGACAAAAAATAGCACAAGAATCATAACAAATATTTTGGAATATTACAAAGTTCACCTCGACAAGCAACTTGCATTGGTTTTCCTGGATGCCCAAAAAGCATTTGATAATGTAAATTGGGAATTCATAAAATTACAATTGGACTATATAAAATTTTGCCCTAAATTTTCAAAATTAATTGATAAAATTTATGATAAACAAATTGCAAGCGTAATAATAAATGGTGAATTAACAGAAAATATTGAAATAAGAAAATTAGTAAGACGAGGATGCCCACTTTCATCACTCCTGTTTATTTTAACTTTAGAATCCCTCTGAAATAGAATTAGAGAAAATCAAGGTATCAAAGGTCTAAACATTAAAAATAATATAAATTACAAGCCTTTGCCGATGATCTGGTGTTTGTTCTAGAAGAACAGTTAGAGTCTGGATCAAAATTAATTAAAATGACATAAGAATTTGTCAAAATGGCAGGATTGAAAATAAAAACAAAACAAAAATAATTACTAAAAAATGACAAAAAATAGGAACTGGAATTAGAACAAATAACAAATGTACAAATAGAAAAGTAAAACATCTAAGTATATGGTTGATGGCAAAGTATTTTTTGATAAAAGAGGACAATTATAACAAATTAATTTAACAAATAAAAAAAGACATAGAAAATTGGAATAAACTTCAAATTTCATTCATTGGACAAAGTTTGGCAACAAAGTTGAATATACTACCCAAAAATTTATTTTTATTCCAAGTTGTCCCAATAAATCTAGAGAAACCATTTTAAAAAAATGTAAATAAATAATTTAAAATAAAGTAAATACAAATTTCATTTGGCAAGGGGAAAAAACAGGATTAAATTAAAACCCCTACAAGATTTTAGAGAAAAAGGAGGATTGGCATTACCCAACTGGGAACTATACCATTAAGCGGCAAAAATGACCTGGATTAAAGAGTGGATATCATTGAAAAATAAAAAAATATTGATCTTGAGGATCATGATATAAGAGCTGGACGTCATGATCTAATATGGGATGACAGATACAAAATATACAAATACAGTGGTACCTCAAGATACGAACCCCTCGTCTTACGAACAACCCGAGATACGAACCCGGGGTTCAGAAAATTTTTGCCTCTTCTTTTCGTCTTATGAACGCCAAACCCGAACTTCCGGGTTCGGCGTTTGAGAGGCTGCTGGGAAGCCCCCCCGGCTGTTTTAAAAGGTGACAGCCGGGCGGCGGGGCTTCCCAGCGGCCTCCCGAACGCCGTTCGGCAAAAGTTCGGGTTCGGGAGGCCGCTGGGAAGCCGCACTATGACAGGCAGGGGAAGCGGCGTGGAGCAATGGGAAGCTGAAGCCGGCGGCGGTTTGAGCCTCCCTTTGCCCCACACTGCTTTGCCCTGCCTGTTGTCCTGGGCGAAGTGCTGGGGGGAGGGAGTCAGGAAGGTCCTCCTGCTCCCCCCCCCAGCCAGGGCGGAGCAGTATGGAGCAAAGGGAGGCTGAAACCGCAGGCGGCTTCAGCTTCCCATTGCTCCCCGGGCGGCGGCAGACCGCCTTTGTATTTTTGGCTGGGTGGGGAAGCAGGAGGCGCAGGATCGGGCCGGCGTGGGGCGTGGGGAGAGGCAGCAGGTCAGCATCCTGGGCGGGCGGGCGGTGGGCGAGGAGGCAGGGAAGCCTCTTGCAGCAGCTGCCGGCTTCCGCACCGCCCGCCCGCCCAGGATGCTGACCTGCTGCCTCGCGGGGAAGCCGGGCAAGAGCGATCTTCTGCCGGCCATGGGCGAGCGGCAGGGAAGCCTCTTGCAGCAGCTGCCACAGCTGCCGGCTATCCCCCCCCTCGCCCCTTCGCCTCCCTGTGTTCCTAGGAGAAGTGCTGGAGATTGAGGCAAGACAGCCCTTCTGCTCCTCATCAGCACTTCTCCTAGGAACACAGGTAGGCGAAGGGGCGAGGGGGCGGAGAGAGAACGGGAAGCTCAGCATTCCGTCAGCCGCAGCGCTGGCTGTCAACTTTTCTTTTTAGCACTGGCCAGGTGCAGAAGTGCTGACTTGCCTCCCCAGTGCTAAAAAGAAAAGTTGACAGCCAGCGCTGCGACTGACAGAATGCTGAGCCTCCCGTTCTCCCCCCCTGCCCCTTCCGGTTTCGGCGTTCGGGAGGCCGCTGAGAAGCCCCACCGCCTGGCTGTCACCTTTTAAAACAGCTGGGGGGCTTCTCGGCAGCCTCCCGAACGCCGATACTGGAAGTTCGAGTTTGGCGTTTGGGTTCAGGAGGACGCTGGGAAGCCTCCCGGCTGTTTTAAAAGGTGACAGCCGGGCGGCGGCATTTTTTTTTCATTGCACGGATTAATGGATTTTACATTGTTTCCTATGGGAAACAATGTTTCATCTAACGAACTTTTCGTCTTACGAACCTCCCCCTGGAACCAATTAGGTTCGTAAGATGAGGTATGACTGTACTGTATTTCCAAAGGCATTTAATTAGGAAAGCTTTATTACAAACTTGGATGAAAATTAAGAATAAACATTACACAAAAATTCCAATTTGGCTATCAACAATTGAAGCAATAAAACCCCCAGTATTAACAAATCTAGGGAAAATAATGAGATACAAATATCTATTAACTGAGGATAGAGTATTAAAACTAGACAACAATTTCAAGGTTATATCACCTTTATGCTGGAAATTCCACAAAGTATATGGCACATACTACATCAACAGTGGACATGTGAGAAAGCTAAAAAAAATGGATTAAGATTAGAAAACTGATACAAGATATAACAATTGATTGGAAATCAGATTTTTTAAAAAATTGGGAATTATATCTGGAAATTATCCAAAAGAAATATATCATTTAATAATTCATATTTTAATGGCAGCTAATATCTGTTATGTGCAAAAATGGAAAATAGATGAAATACCAAGTGAAAATGAAATTATAAAGAAAATTCTTGATTGTGCCGAAATGGATAAGAGGACCAAAGAACTGCAGAATAAGGAGGAAACAGAATATTATAGAACTTGGAACAGGTTTTATGACTAGTTAAAAAATAGGAACTTGGAATCATGAAATCTCTCTCTCTCTCTCTCTCTCTCTCTCTCTCTCTCTCTCTCTCTCTCTCTCTCTCTCTCTCTCTCTCTCTCTCTGTGTATGCATGTGTGTGTGTGCGTATATAATGTAAAAGATTTGTATGCAAATAAATGTATATAGACGCTGAAGATTGAACATGTATTATAAAATTATAAAATTTCATAAAAAGATTAGCTGAAATAGGGTAAAAAGTAGATCAGAAATTAGAAATATATGGAGAAAAATTCAAATAAATCACAAATGTATCAAATGAGTAAACTAAATGGCAAGTATATGAAAAAAAAATTGTAGACCGATCTTCAGCTATAACCTAAATAGGAACTGTGCTTCCTATCAATGTATGTTTGTACGTTTTGTAACGTCTTTGTGTATACACAAATAAAAAAAGATTTTAAAAAATGTTGGTGGGAATTTTCTTGGCAATTTCTCTGTAGTACAATCAGGCAGAAAAGGTAGCAGAATGCATCCATAAATACTAACTAGCAACCAGAAGATATGATGAAAACTCCTTAATTTCAAATACATTTAGAAATACAAATACAAATCAAACTTAACCATAACCTCTATTGGGAAACTGAGTATCCTAGACCAGGGGTAGACAAAGTTGGCTTTTCTGTGACATGTGGACTTCAAGTCCCAAAATTCCTGAGCTTAGCATGATTGGCTCAGGAATTCCGGGAGTTGGAAGTCCACAAGTCATAGAAGAGCCAACTTTGCCCATCCCTGTCCTAGACCAAGCTAAGTTCAAAAAGGCCAGATAATTCCTGGAAGTCATCAACAGGCATGTAGAGATAAACAACATCTGCATAAATTTGAAAGACAATCAATAAACCAAAAAGGAAACAGAAAGATTAAAATATCTTCCCTCCAGAAATCAATACCTGCCATATTTCCATGAAAATAGGACCGTGTCTTATATTTTTTTGAACCCTGAAATAAGTGCTTGGGCTCATTATCAGGAGATATCTTTTTGGGGGGGAAACTGGATATATAAGCAAAGATTAACACCAAGACTAATACTAAACCAATAATCATGCAATAAATAATATCCTATTCAAGGAACTACCAACTCAAACGAACATCCACCTACTCAAGGAACCATCAAAAATAACTTCCACCAACATTTGACAGGGCAAACCACTAGCATATAAACAGAGCAAACCCCATTTCGTTCTACTACTGATGATGCTACCTAGTTGGAAAATAAACATCTGCATTAAACAACCAACCTCATAGAGCACTTAAGGACCTCACAGCTCAATTCTGAATTACAGATATTATCTTCTATTAATATTAACATGTATCTTTAATAAGATACACCTTAATAAGGAATTGCTCAGTGAACAGTATCACTTGACTACGCCATTGTCCAGTCATTCCTGTAATTAGGTAAGATTTTTATTGGAATTAAATATTTTGTAAAAAAAATTTAAAGCCAGACAGAGTATTTTAGGGAATGCAATGGTGTGTATGCTTCTGATCATTGAATACCTTTTCCAAGAGCTTCATGGCCATTTCAGCAAAAATTAGTCTGTGACATACAGTATTTCTTGACTGTTTGTTCTTTTACTGTTGATGCTTGATACTAAAAGGCACAAGCTAGCTACCCTCTAAGGTTGGTTGTTCCACTTTTTGTAATTTGTTTGGTTTTCTTTATATTTAATTTTAATCTCTAGTTTCATTTTGTTCATTATCCTTTTTTCCTAGGACTTGCAGATTCTTTACATTTTTGCTTTCAGCGTATACTGCGGGTTATTGATGTATGTTTCTTCAATTTTGATACCAGGAGTGTCTTTGTCCAATCCAGCTTCCCTTAATCTGTATTCACCCTATAGGTTGAGCAAATAAGGGGAAAGAATGCAGCCTTGTACCCTTTACTCTCTAGGCTCTAATGCAATAGAGGAACATTTCTACCATCATGCTTTATAGTTTTATCCGATTATTATGAGACATCTTTGGTTTTCATTAAACATGTTATCTAGTACTATTTCCAAATTACCCCATCTTTGCCTCATTTGTCCAGAGCACATTGTTCTAGAAATCCTGGTCTTTATTTAGTTGAATAAACTTTGATTTTGGCCTGGTGTTTTTTCTGGACAGCTGAGGTTTCCCCCTGGCACACCTTTCCAGTAGATCTAATTTATGTGGTTTATTTCTAATGATATAAAGGACATTTTTATCTCATTAGTGATGAGAGCTACCGGAAAACTAGTGATAAAATTCTGGAGTTTATAGAGGCTTCTTTCACCATGCTGTGTGAATTTCCTAAGATGGTTTGACCTGAGCAATTTGGCAGTTGTTTGAAATCATCTCCACTTTTTTTAATCTTCTAGACAGTGGAATAATTAACATCCAATTGTTTGGCAAATACTTGACATTCATTTCCAAACTCACAGGCATCTTTAACATTTTTGAAGACCTCAGAATGTTCTTTTGATCTAGACATGTGACCCTGATCTGATCTAAAATTAAATTACACAATGGACTACAAAATGTAAATGGTGCATGATATTTGTTATATTACATTCCTTTACTAATGTTGAAATGAAGATCAGGATTGTTTGTTGAAAAAGGCAATTTCAGTGAGGCGTCCTTATTTTCTCATATCTGTGTGCTTTCCTTTGGTGTAGAATAAAATCCTTACCAATAATACTGATAAAGACGTGAGGAAGATATGGTAGATAATTGTATTTGATTCTTGGACATAAATTGTCAACTGTCACCTATATTAGTTTTTCTTTTTTCTTTTACAGTTGTGTGGTATGGACCAATTTTGGGGCATTGCTTTAAGAGCTCAATCTGGAGATGTGAGCCGGGCAGCTATACAGTACATTAATTCCTATTATATTAATGGTATGATAATTTATTTGAAAATTCTGGGCTTAGAATTCCAACAAAAACACTGTATATTATTATTATTTTCTTATGGAAATAAAATAAGAGCCGGGGTAACAGATTGCAGCACTGCAGGCTACTTCAGCTAACTGCTAGCTGTAGTTCAGCAATTCAGATCTCACCACCAGCTCAAGGTTGACTCAGCCTTCCATCCTTCCAAGATGGATAAAATGAGGACCCAGATTGATGGGAGCAATATGCTGATTCTGTAAACCGCTTATAGAGGGCTGTAAAAGCATTATGAAGTGACATATAAGTCTAAATGCTAATGCTAAAAGAAATGTAAACAGGATTTTTTTTTCTAGTTCATTTATTTTTAACTCTTAGGTAAAACGGGTCTGGAGAAAGAACAGGAATTTATTAGCAAGTGCATGGAAAGCCTGATGATAGCATCTAGTAATCTAGAGCAAGATTCTCATTCCAGTCTTACCATTATTGAACGAGGACTTCTCATGCTTAAAACTCATTTAGAAGCTTTTCGGAGAAGGTAAACTATATCCTTGTATTGTTTTATCAAAAAGTAGTATCTCAGTAAAAATGACTGGCAGTTATGGACATTATTTTTGTGGTCTCAATATTAATGTGTTATATTTTTAACTGCTTTCAGTTAGAGTTTTCAAAAGAAAATTGATAATTCTGTTACAAATTGAAGTGAGTTATTTTCAAGGACTAGGCAGTAGGGCTGGAATAAAAGAGAGAAAGAAACTTGACTGTGGTATAAATTAAGGATCCCCAGATCCCAGTCCATGGACCAGTACTGGTCCATGGCACTCCAGAAACTAGGCCATGCAAAAAAGTGATGCCCCGTTCACAGGATGCAGGCAGCATGTGGAACCAAGCCCACCACCCACCCCACCGCCGCCAGTCCATGGAAAACCTTTCTCCATGAAATCAGCTCTTGGTGCCCAGAAGGTTGGGGGCTGCTGATATAAATCATTCTGGTTTTGGAATATCTTCTGGTTTCCTATGGAGTGTTGAGTAACCCACTTTTAAAACAAGACTGAAACATTAAGCTCATAAAATTATCTTTATAGTTCTTTAGATTCTGACAAAAGCCCATAAACACCACAAGCTCTAAAATACTAAGAAATTCATAGTCACTTTTTTTAATATGTTAGCTCAGCCTATTAATTTCACCTTGAACAGGTAGATATGTGCATTTCCATATATTTGCTCAGAAGAAATAGTTTGTCATTGTTTTCCCTTTTCATAATACTTTTTCTTCAGGTTTGCATATCATCTGAGGCAATGGCAAATAGAAGGCACTGGTATCAGCAGCCATTTAAAAGCATTGAGTGATAAACAATTACTACCTCTCAGAATTGTTTGTCAACCAGCTGGACTTCCTGACAAAGTATGTCTTCATTTGCTTTCAACCCATATGTTGTTTTCAATCTCTTATTTGAAAAATACATTTAATGTATAATGTGTTCTGTTCCAGATGACAATTGAAATGTATCCAAGTGATCAGGTGGCAGATCTAAGAGCTGAAGTTACACATTGGTATGAAAATTTGCAGAAAGAACAGCTGAATCAGCAAGCACATTTGCAAGAATTTGGTCAAATCAGTAGAAAAGGAGATTTTCCAGGTACATTTTTAGTACTTTTCTGATTAAAACGTGACTGATTTGCAATCCAATTTGAGTTGGATGATAGGTTTAATTTTGTCTCTATTTTGAGACTACGCTCATATCCTCCAAAAAGGCTGTTCTAATGCTTTTCTCAATTTAGTACATGGATGAGTGAATAAAATAATATAAAATCTATTACTTCTGTAGTTCTGTTAAATGATTTGTCATATATTTGGTGACTAGAGTAGAAGGCAAGATACTGAAAACAAATTTGTTTTTCATTTTTAGGGGGTCTCATGGGGCCTGTAAGAATGATTTCTTCTGGACATGAACTAACAACTGACTATGATGAAAAAACTCTTCATGAATTGGGGTTTAAAGATATGCAGGTATTAATAAATATTCAGAGGTTGATTATAAAACATTCTGTAGTAAAAATAAATTCATTATATTTACTTATTTGTTAGATTTTTATCCCACTTTATTACTTTATAAGTAACTCAAGGCAAAAAGCATACATAATACTCCTTCCTATTTTCCCTACAACAATAGCCCTATGAGGCGAGTTGGACTGACAGAGTGATTGGCCCAAAGTCACCCAGACTTTTGAACCTAAGGTGGAACTAAAGCTCACAGTCCCCTGGTTCCTGGGCCACCATCTTAACCATTACAATTGGAACTGGCAATTCAATCACTAAGCAAAGTAGTTGCTAAATAGGAAATCATGTGACCACAACTGGGCTTTTCTTTTCCTCGGCTCACAGCAACAGAACAATACAAATTCAATACAGTAGTACCTCTAGATACGAGCTGCTCCACATGCGAGTACAGTGATCCCCCGGTTATTGCGTTTCCGATCATTGCGAACGGGCTAATTTGTGATTTTGCAACCCGGAAGTAACACCATCTGCACGCCCTTTTTTCTATGGGCACGCATGCGTAGATGGCGCCGGGCAGATCAGCTGCTGGGCGGCTTCCCTGGGTCTTCCCCCTCTTGCTGGCGGGAGGGCGAAGCCCCCCCAGCACCCGCTCGTTCGCCGCTCGCCCGCCGTTCGCCCGGCCACCCGCCATTCGCTGCTCGCCCGCCATTCGCCCGGCCGCTCGCCCGGCCATCCGCCGTTCGCCCGCCCTTCGCCCAGCTCGCCCACCCTTCGCCCGGGTTGGGGGCTCGGGGGTTGCTGGAAAGCCCCCCCAGGCCGGCTCCGATCTTTTAAAACAGGCGCGCCGCTTCTCCGCTGACTCCTGGCGAACTTCCCCGCTTTAGGAGAAGCCGCGCGCCTGTTTTAAAAGATCGGAGCCGGCCTGGGGGGGCTTTCCAGCAACCCCCGAGCCCGGGTTGGGGGCTCGGGGGTTGCTGGAAAGCCCCCCCAGGCCGGCTCCGATCTTTTAAAACAGGCGCGCGGCTTCTCCGCTGACTCCTAAAGCGGGGAAGTTCGCCAGGAGTCAGTGGAGAAGCGGCGCGTCTGTTTTAAAACGATCGGAGCCGGCCTGGGGGATCGGAGCCGGCCTGGGGGGGCTTTCCCTTTCAGTTGGGAAGCCGCGCGGCTTCCCAACTGAGTCCCGAAGTCAAAGGCGAACTTCAGGACTCAGTTGGGAAGCCGCGCAGCTGTTTTAAAACGTCGCCGCCGGCATGTCCCGAAGCCAAACGAACCCGGGTGGCCGGGTGAGCAGCGAGCGAACGGCGGGTGGCCGGGCAAAGGGCGGGCGAGCGGCGGGCGCGGCAGTAGCGAGGAGTTTGCGTGGGCGGCAGGGAAACCCCAATCTTCGGCTCCTCGCTGCTGGGAAGTAAAAACACCATCTGCGCATGCGCAGATGGTGTTTTTACTTCCGCAGCGCTACTTCGCGAAAACCCGCTCGTTGCGGGGGGTCCTGGAACGGAACCCTCGCAATGATCGGGGGATCTCTGTATTCCAAGTTACGAGCCGCGACGCGAGCGAAATTTCTGTTCGACACCCGAGCTCAAATTCGGGATACAAGCCGAGCTTCCACTAGATGGCACAAGAATCTCCTTGCTTCTGGTTATCTCGGCGCGAAAAACAAAGTCTAAAGGCATTCGTTCGAGATGCGAGTTGATCGACTTACGAGCTTGGGTCTGAAACGAATTAAACTCGTATGTCGAGGTACCACTATAGTTAGACTGCTCACCCCAGTGACTCTGTGAATAGCAGACTCAAAACAATTATCACACATTTGGCTTTTGTTGGCTTTCTAACACTCCCCTGGCCTTTGGAAACCTCACCCTTGCCCTGAGTTAATTAACAAAAGGGAAAATAATGTTTGTATTTATAGTAATTGGAAACAAAGCGATTATAAAAGAGTAAGCAGACCCATAATGGGAACACACATGGAAAGCATGCACTAGTGAATGCGCTAGTGTTGGCAACTGCATTCTACACAAACAACCCAGTAATTCATATTGTGAGCTGACTTACTCTCTCTTAATTGCTCTCTTGCCAATCTTTCCACTATGCAAAGTGTGTGTGAGAGATGATGAGTCAAGCACAAGAGACACTAGTTATTGAAATAGCTTCTCCCCCTGCCCCCACAGAGTACAATATTGGGGAGGAAGGGATTACAAGAAAGTAAGCATACACAATGAAAAATACACATTGAAAGCAATGTGCTTATCAAGGTTCCAAGTAGCATCCAGGCTAAATCAAGAGTCCAAGTCAAAGCACTCCTCAAAGTTCTACTTTATTGCTGGAGCCATCCTAGCACCTACACTGGGAAACCTGAATCTGAGTTTCCCACCCAGTTGAAAGTTCATATCCTTTGTCCCCTACCCACAAACTTGTCACATTGCCCACTCAGATTGTGCCAGCATGGCCAGTCCTCCTTCTGCTTCCTCCCAGGTGGGTGGAACCTTGAACCACTCGAAAGAATGCTTTGTGGCTGCATCTATTCCCTCATAAAAATCACCCCTCCTAAGTTCCCATAAACATCAGGCCTTCTATAGATAGTGTAAGGCATTAATTTATCACCAACTTCTGCACCAGCTTGACAGTGCTGGCACCAGAAGCTCTGTCCCCACAACACAAACAACCTGGTATACAGTAATACCCCGGTTATTGCGTCCCCAACCATTGCGAACAGGGTAATTTGCGATTTTTGAACCCGGAAGTCAAAACACCATCTGCGCATGCGTGCCCTTTTTTTCTATGGGCACGCATGCGTAGATGGCGCCGGGCAGATCAGCTGCTGGGCGGCTTCCCTGGGTCTTCCCCCTCTTGCTGGCGGGAGGGCGAAGCCCCCCCCAGCACTCGCCCGCCCTTCGCCCGGGAAGTTCGCCAGGAGTCAGCGGAGAACGGCGCGCCTGTTTTAAAACGATCGGAGCCGGCCTGGGGGGGCTTTCCAGCAACCCCCGAGCCCCCAACCCGGGCTTGGGGGTTGCTGGAAAGCCCCCCCCAGGCCGGCTGCGATGTTTTAAAACACGCGCGCCGCTTCGCAGCTGTCTCCTGAAGCCGAACGCTAACTTCCGCGTTCGGCTTCAGGAGACAGCTGCGAAGCGGCGCGGGTGTTTTAAAACGTCGCCACCGACATGGGGGGCTCGCTAGCACCCCCCCCAAACCCGGGTTGGGGGTTCGGGGGGGTGCTAGCGAGCCCCCCATGTCGGCGGGGACGTTTTAAAACACCCGCGCGCCTTCCCAACTGAGCCCTCAAGCCAAGCGCCAGGGCGAACTTCTGCGCTTGGCTTGAGGGCTCAGTTGGGAAGGCGCGCGGGTGTTTTAAAACGTCCCCGCCGACATGGGGGGCTCGCTAGCACCCCCCCGAACCCCCAACCCGGGTTTGGGGGGGTGCTAGCGAGCCTCCCATGTCGGCGGCGACGTTTTAAAACACCCGCGCCGCTTTCCAATGAGTCCCGAAGACAAACGCGGAAGTTTGACGTTTGTCTTCGGGACTCATTGGAAAGCCGCGCGGGTGTTTTAAAACGTCGCCGCCGACATGGGGGGCTCGCTAGCACCCCCCCAAAGCCCCAACCCGGGTTAGGGGGGGTGCTAGCGAGCCCCCCATGTTGGCGGCGACGTTTTAAAACACCCGCGCCGCCCCCAATCTTCGGTTCCTCGCTAGCGCTGCGGAAGTAAAAACACCATCTGCACATGCGCAGATGGTGTTTTTACTTCCGCAGCGCTACTTCGCGAAAACCCGCTCGTTGCGGGGGGTCCTGGAACGGAACCCTCGCAACGAGCAGGGGATCACTGTATTCTCCATTATTGCTTATTCCCTTGTAATTTATTTATTTATTTATTTTTAAATTTTTTTAAATTTATTTTATTTCTATGTCACCCTTCTCCTGAGACTCAGGGTGACTTATAACATGTTAATAATAATAATAGTAATTTATTAGACTTGTATGCCGCCCCTCTCCTAAGACTCGAAGCGGCTCACAACAAATAATACAGAAATACAAATCTAATACTAAAAACAATTATTAAAAAGCCATTATAAAATACAATCCGAACAAACCATACATGAAATGGAACAGCTAGGGGTATGTCAATTTCCCCAAGCCTGGCCACATAGGTGGGTTGTCAGAAGTTTGCGAAAGGCAAGGAGGGTGGGGGCAGTCCTAATCTCTGGGGAGAGTTGATTCCAGAGGCCTGGGACCGCCATAGAGAAGGCTCTTCCCCTGGGTCCTCCCAGACAACATTGTTTTGTCAACGGGACCCGGAGAAGGCCAACTCTGTGGGACCTAATCGGTCTCTAGGATTTGTGCAATAGAAGATGGTCCCAAAGGTATTCTGGTCTGATGCCATGTAGGGCTTTATAGGTCATAACCAACACTTTGAATTGTGACCGGAAACTGATCAGCAGCCAGTGCAGGCCGCGGAGTGTTGATGAGACATGGGCATATTTAGGAAAGCCCATGATAGCTCTCGCAGCTTAGAAATCTAATCAGAACTGCAGAAAAAATCTATTTATTTGTTGGATTTTTATCCTGCCCCCTCCGAGGACTCGGGGTGGCTTACAATATATGAAAAAATACAGTTCTGAAATAAAATAAAACTAAAGCAAACAGTCTAAAAACCCCAATTTAACTTAAGTCAGTCCACCAACATACTTTCCATTCAGCATACATTCATTCATAGGCAGGGGCTGTAAATATTAGTGTCCCCAATCCTGTCGGCAATAGCGCATCTTCAGTTTCCTATGAAAGGCAAGGATGGTGGGGTGGTACGAATCTGCCAACCTGCCTTCCATTGAGGACCTGTATACTGCACGAGTCAAAAAGAGGGCTTGAAAATATTTATTCACACACACACACACACACACACACACACACACACACTGTATCCTGGACAAAAATTGTTTCAATTCCTACCCTCAAAGACAACAAGAACAGGTCTTTCCCGAAGGCCATCACTCTGCTAAACAAATAATTCCCTCAACACTATCAAACGATTTACTAAGTCTGCCCTACTATTACTACTAGTTTTTTTCTCATCATTCCTGTCACCCATTTTCTCCTATTTATGACTGTATGACTGTAACTTGTTGCTTGCATCCTTAAGATTTTTCTTAATATTGATTGTTACCTCATTGCTTATTTGACCCCTATGACAATCAGTAAGTGTTGTATCTCATGATTCCTGACAAATGTATATTTCCTTTTATGTACATTGAGAGCATATGCAACAAAAACAAATTCCTTGTGTGTCTAATCACACTTGGCCTATAAAGAATTCTATTCTCTATTCGCTTTTAAAAATCCCACAGTTAACAATTAGACAAACAGATTCATACACCATACATCCTACATTCATTCATTAGGCGGGGCAAGATGTTAAAGTTTCAATGGCCCCAAGCCTGGCAGCAGAGATGGGTCTTTAGAGCTTTACAGAAGGGTAATCTTTCCCTCTCCAGTTTCTTTGCTCTGCAAGGATAGGAAAGAAAATCAAAACAACAGGTCAGGTATGGGACAATATATATCGATTGTAACTTTGATAACATACATGACCAAGGGACATTATTAAAGCCAAATAGGGCATTGATCATAAAATTATTTTTTCAATACTGTTGTACTTTCAGTCACTGGAAGCAGTAGTTAGGTGAAGACTACCTATAACTAAAATACATCCCAGTGGAAAAGCTTTAACTAATTTTAGCAGAAAGCTTTATTAAATGTGCAGATAGAGGTATCTGTTGGTCAGCTGGAAAATACAAAAGATAACAAGGTTATGTATTGCCCATTGCCAGCAAGAATTTTTTATACTTTGCCAGAGGACTGACTTGTACTTTTCCTTCTCTTTGCTACCTGAACAACTTTCTCATGGCTCTAATCAGTGTGTTGAATGCATATCATTGGTACCAATATACAAATGCCTTTATAATAATAACTTTCTTACTTAAAAAAAAATAAAATTGTGTGTATGTCTGTTTAATAATGGGGTTTTTAAAATGTTTTAAATTATTAGATTTGTTATGAATTGTTTTATTGTTGTTGTGAGCCGCCCCAAGTCTGCGGAGAGGGGCGGCATACAAATCTAATAAATGAATGAATGAATGAAATAAAAAATGATCTTCACTTGTTATTTCAAGATGGTTTTCGTGTCCCTGGGTGCTCCAAGGAGAGAGCGAAAGGGGGAAGGAGTTCAGCTTCCAGCATCCTGCTTGCCAGCGCCACAGAAGGACAACATCCCAATGCTCTTACTTCTGCAAGAGCCTCATCTTACCACCCTGTTTGATTTGTTAGAAATGCTTGCCTCCTTTAAGCCTCCACCCGCAGAAGTGGCTATGGAAGATAGTGAGGTAACTTTAATTAAGGTTCTCGGGCATAAATTGTCAGGGCCCCCAACCTGTGGACCATCTATTTGTAATCGGGCCACAGGCTGGTTCACATGCATGCAGCTCAAGTCAAAGAAGTGACAGGCTGCTTGTAGTTTAGCGGTTTGTGCCGGCTGGCTTGCCACCCGTTTGAGTCACAGGCTGCCAAGTTGTAAAAGTTAGGGGCAGCTATTTTTTGCAGTGTTTAACCTTGCAAGCACAATCATGGTAGAAGTCTACGATCTGTCAAACTATAGACATTGCTGCATGATCTCAGATGATATGGGTAACAAAAATAAAATAAAAATGGAACAACCATAAATTTGTATTTTTTTAAAAAATGCCTAAATTCCCTGTCATCTCATGGAAAAATACACATTTCTGCAATCTCTATAGCAGCATTTAGGCATATATTGCAGAAGTCTATAGTGGATAGGTATGTGTTTGTGGGGATTAAATTTCAGAAGATGATGGGTGCTATCCAATGGCTCACCAAATACTGTATGTGTATAGGTAACATAATTGTTAACTTTTGCTGTTAAATTTAAGAGATTAATGAAAACCTTTAGTATTGATTAGTAAAATTGGACATTATATTTTTGTGATATGTCAGTTTTTTTATCCATCTAAAGTTTAATTTTCTGTTATCATACACGGAGCTATAGAATGGCTATATATAGTGTATAATAACTATAAGTATGATTGTCACTGTTTTGAGGCATGATAACAGTATAGAAACATAGAAGACTGATGGCAGAAAAAGACCTCATGATCCATCTAGTCTGCCCTTATACTATTTCCTGTATTTTATCTTAGGATAGATATATGTTTATCCCAGGCATCTTTAAATTCAGTTACTGTGGATTTACCAACCACGTCTGCTGGAAGTTTGTTCCAAGTATACATAAAAGCAAAAAGCTATTACTATCAATTTTACATTTAACCTGAATATAGAGTATGCTTAAATTGTTTTCACCTTCACCATGGCACTAGGTTGCCATGAACTGCCCTCCAGAGAGAGGTAATGTTCACATCTAGCAAATTCAAACATGATTCAACATGCACAATATGCTGCTGTGTGCTTCATGCCTCCTACCTTTGATTGAAAGTTATTAAAAGCAGTGGAAGTGTTGTGCTGGTGCTTGGAGGCTGTGAGGGTCTGGATGGGGGTTAACAGGCTCAGACTAAACTCCGACAAGATGGGAGTGGCTGTGGGTCCTGCCTCCCAAGGACCAGTCCATCTGTCCATCCATTACTCTGGAGAGGGGGAATTTTGACACCCTCAGAGCAGGTCTTCAATTTGGGAGTCCTCCTAGATCCACAGCTGAGACTAGAACATCATCTCTTGGCTGTAGCTAGTAGGACTTTTGCATAGATTTGCCTGGTGCGCCAGCTGCGGCACTATTTGAATAGAGAATCTCTTCTCACAGTCTTTCATGGCTTCATCACGTCAGGGTTCGATCACTGCAATGCACTCTACATGGGGCTACCCTTGAAAAAAAGTTCAGAGACTTCTAGCTATCCAGAATGCAGCTATGCGAGCAGTCCTGGCTGTATCTAGATACACCCATGTAACTCCATCACCCCCTGAGCTGCCCTGGCTTTCGATTGGTCTCTGAATGCAATTTAAGGTATTGGTAACCTATAAATCTTTACATGGTTTAGGACCATATTACCTGCAGGACCATCTTCTGCCTCAGACATCCCAGTGACCAATAAGAGCCCACAGAGTCGCCCTTCTCCAGATCCCGTCAGCCAAGCAATGTCACCTGGCGGGGCCGCAGGAAGGGCCTTCTCTGGCAGCTTCGGTCCTATGGAACCAACTTCCCCTGGAGATTCATATGGCCCCCACCCTCATGGCCTTCCGAAAGGCCTTAAAAACATGGCCCTGCCTGGGGCTGTTGAGCATTATATTCTGCTCCGGGCAGTAGCTATGAATTCATGAAGTATGAATATTTAATATTGGGGATTTTAAATTGTATTTTTATTATTGTATTTTGCTATTGTGTTTTTTATTCTTGTAAGCCGCCCTGAGTCCACTTGGAGAAGGGCGGCCTATAAATTTAAATGTAAAGAAACAAACAAATTTATGCTCAAGAACAACAGTAATAACTAGTTTTTATTGATACTGATATTCTAAAGTTAAAATATTATATGGTATTGTAATTTAACTAATTGAAAGAATAAAGAAGATAAGTTCACTAGAAAATTAAGCCTGATAGAAAGAACTGATTTTCTTTTTGAATTCAGTGTGAAAATTTTTATTGGAACATTTATTACAATCTGTGTGACAAAATTTTTGTTATTGTCATTTATTTAATGCCTGTTTTTTATATATACATGATATATTTTTACCTATGCCTTCAGAGTGCAAAATGCGAAGAACTCCATCTTCATGCAGAAAATCTTTCAAGGCGAGTTTGGGAGTTGTTAATGTTACTGCCTACATGTCCTAATATGCTTCAGGCATTTCAAAATATTTCAGATGATCAGGTGAGCAAAAAGTCATCTCTTAAATATTTGCAGTTGTTGATGCATGAAATTGGAAGTTCTACATAGAGTTGGAGTTTGGGGGTTCAAATATCTATTACTATTCATATGTCTTGAGAAGGAGAAGAAAGTTATTATGACATTCAGAAGGCCTTATGAGTTGCCAGTATTGACATCATAGACACCTTGCCACTCCCTTCTTTTTATACAGATATCAGGAAGTAAGAGAAAGGAAGTTGCTGGAAAGATTGAGGCAGGTCGAGCTTCCTAAGGCCACTATAGCACAGAATGGGAGAACTCGCAGCAGCCAACTTGCCACAGCCAAATTTGGCACAGTCAATTCCCCATGGCCAACTCTCAGTCGGTGATCTCGCCACGGCCAATTCACCACAGGAGTAGCATGGAATGGGACAATTCACCATAGTCAACTCGGCACAGGACAGCTTGCTGCAGGACAATTCAACAATTTAATTATTTAAAATAGTTTATTTAAAAAAAAACATTTTATTTTTTCTCTCCTTTGGCATCCTTTCTTTAATTATTCTATACCACTATGTCTTCAATATTAGTGTAACTCATCCCACAGTGAGTTGACCATGGTGAATTGTCCCGTGGTGAGTTGCCTGTGGTGAACTGACCATGGTGAGTTGGTTGTGGTGACTTTTTCTATAGTATAAATGAAAGTATATTACTGATAACAGCAAATGATTTTACATATCTGGAATAATTTTGTCGAATGGACAATCCAATTTCATTTTAACAAGTTAAGCATAAACTAAAATAGAGATGCAAATTGTGGAAATTTCAAAAATTGTTACCTATTCAACATTTCGCCTTTCCTTTTAATTTAGCTATAACTCTAGAAATCTCTAGTGAATCATAGATTAAAACAGAGTTTTAACGATAGGTTCAATATGAGTCAGATTATATTCAACAGAGTGTTTTTTATATTTTTTGCACTATAAGACTTTCTGGACTATTAGATGCACATTAGTTTTAGAAGAGGAAAACAAGTGAGGAAAAATCTGCCTCTGCCTCCCAGCATTTATCCAGTATTCATCTGGCTAGTGTCCTTGCAGCAATCAGTCTGCCTCCTCCATGTCTGCTGCCTCCACCGGGAACACTGGAGTCTTTGCTGCCAAGCAGCTAATTGACAGTTGGATTGGTCCTCAGAATATCAATCAGCTGTTCTAGATGGTGGGGATCACCGCCGGCAATTGGCAATAGGTGGCTGAAGCAATCCCAGTTGCCTAGAACAGTTGATCGGTGATATTCTGGGAAGCCAATCCAACCACCAATCATCTGCTTGGCAGCGAATGCTCCAGTGTTCCATGGCAGTGAATGCTACGGCCACACCCAATTCCCTCCATCCGCCACAATATTTGCTCTATAAGACACACAGACCTTCCATCCACTTTATGGGTGGGTGGGTGTGTGCATCTTATAGTGTGAAATAGAAGAGCATGTTATAGTGTATCTTATAGTGTGAAAAATACATTAATTTAAGACATGAGTTTATATAACTACAAGTATATATTCAAGTTCAGATTATAATTCTCTCTTACAGACTTCGTTTGTCTAATCTGTTTTATTTTTTAAAAGAGCAATGATGGATTCAGTTGGAAAGATCTTTTAAGAATAAAAAGTGCCCATAAACTTTTGTATGCCCTTGAAATAATCGAAGCACTTGGAAAACCCAATAGAAGAATAAGACGGGAATCCACGGTAGTATAATTTTATATTTCAAAGTTTGTTTCATATAAATTTGTTAAGTTCCTTTTATAACGTGTCTTTCACCATCATTATGTTTTTCTTATTGATTTTAGGGAAGTTATAGTGATCTTTACCCAGATTCTGATGATTCAAGTGAAGATCAAATAGAAAATAGTAAAAATACTTGGAGTTGCAAGGTTTGAATTTTATTATATAAAAATGGTATTCTGGTGTCTTTGTCAACTTGTCTGTACTTTTACTTTTTAATTTGAATTAGAAAATGAAGTATTAACAAAACAATCATAAGATACATTTTTAATAAACCATTTCATAAAACAGAAGAGGAATTGTTCTTTGCAAAAAATTGAATTACTTATTTTTAATTTAAATTTTAATAAATTTATAATGGCTATAGACCAGCAAAAGGAGCATGGGTTACAGTCAATTAAAAACAGAAAATACTTGTTTTTAAAAATATGAAAAGCTGAAATATATAAAAATATATTAAAACAAAGTAAAAAAAATTAAAAGTCTTTAAAAATCTTAAATTAAAAATAGCATTAAATAGATATAGGGAAGCATCTATGGAAGACTACCGTATATCAAATTACAACAATGGCTAATACTGGAACCTTCCTGTGTTGCCTTTCAAAAACAGCTGAAGGAAGGACATGATATCATGTCAGACTAAAGTCCTCTGACATTTAGGTAGTTCAAATTTAGTTAAGTATGCCATAGGGGAGGTAGAGTACCTGTTGGACTCACTAGCAGGAATGTTGGTGTCCTAGCTAGTTCTGTTTGGTACTCTATATCTGCTGCTTGCTGTTTAATAAGTGTTTTGGTCTGATAATATCCTGTGCTGAATAGAACACCCTGAGAGTAATCCAAGCATAAGATTTTAGTTGCCTTTGCCTTATTTCCATATAGATTGACAACCGTTGCTCATAATTAATGAAGAAAAGACAAGGGTGGAGAGGAGATAGTCTAAGCCAGTAGTTGAAAATGGTCACCTATACTTTAGCCTCCATTTTGATGAGGCCTTTCTCTAGTTGCCCGGTATCATTAGAAACATATTTTGGGACTTGAAGAGATTAAAAATTTGGATTGTACAAATTCTAATAATGCAAAATTGGAGAGGGAGCCCAACTGGGCAAAATAAAGTTGTGTTATTGGCTTGGCTTTGAATAATTTCAGTTCTACTTGTATATTGTGGCAACTTCTTGTTGAGTTAATGAATATAAGGATGGCAGCTAAGCTCCTTCATGCGTTCTTAGCAACATAGTTCCTATGGGCTTTTCTACTACCAGAGGAATGGCAAACTGCCCTCAGGTATTTGAAACAGAACATTTATAATCTTTTGGCATCTATCCCTCCCGAGAGTGGCTCTTGGATCTTTTGCCAAATGCTGTGGTTTTAGTTTTCTGATAGTTGAGTTCACAGTTGAACATAATTTTGTTAGCTTTCTCACTGTTATTTTAAGCCAGTGGGTATTCTAGAAAGTATTGGTGCAGTATCTTGATAAAATAAAACAGAGAAGTACCTATGCTCCATCAAATTTGGGAGAGTAAGTGAAAATCCATGTTGTGGGGGTGACCCACCATAAACCTGATATAGAGTAAGAGTGGAGCTAATATGCAACTTTGCTTGATGCCTTTCTCAGTTTCACTATCACTGATGAGATGGCCTTGGAGGTTACATCTTACATTGAGCGTGGTTCCTTCAGGTACCATACATATTAAACGAAGCAGACTTTGGTAAATTGAGACTGTTCAATTTCTCCCCACAAATTAGCTCATGATATGGAATCAAATGTTGCTTTGAAATCTATAGCATAAAAAGAGATTGTGTTGTGTTGTGGAAAGAATATTTTTCAATAAGATAATGAATTTCTAGGCACTGATCAGTGGTGGATTGATTTTCCCTAATGCTAGCTTGCTCCTTTGCAAGTGCATTTGCCTTTTCTATCTATTCCTGGAATTTCTATTGTAGGCATCTTTGCTGTTTGTCTTGAGGGAGACTCGTTGGTCTATAATTAGCAGAATCATATTTTTTTCTTTTTTGTATATAGAGATAATTATTGCAAGCCCCCAATCCTTGGGGACTGCTGTAGATGCTCATGAAGATAAACAGTAAAGCCAGAGTCCAAGCCAATAATTATTTAATTATTAGTGAGAGGTTTTTGTACAATTATACATATTTAGTTGCTTGCTTGCTTACTTATTTTTCTTGCTGACCCTTCTATAATTTGATTAGTTTGTAGCTTCTGGAGGCCTTCAGCAGCTGTTGGAAATATTTAATTCTGGAATTTTAGAACCTAAAGAACAGGAATCGTGGACAGTTGTAAGTAACAAGCTGTAACTGAATGATCTTAATGAGATATAAAACTTCTCTAATGAATCTGTAATTTTGTTTTAAAGTATCTGCTATTATCTATCAAAAAAATAAATGAAGTTAAAGTTGCTTATTCATTCTTATTTGTAGTGGTTATTAGATTGTCTGGCTTGCTTGCTGAAGTTGATATGCCAGTTTGCTGTGGATCCTTCTGATTTGGATTTAGCTTATCATGATGTTTTTGCCTGGTCTGGAGTAGCAGAGAATCACAGGAAAAGAACTTGGCCAGGAAAATCACGGAAAACTGCAGGAGATCATACAAAAGGCCTTCACATACCCCGTTTAACAGAGGTGAAAAACTTCTCTTTAAAAGCAATAAAAAGAAAGACTTTAGGGAAAGTCTTATCTGCAAGTTGTCATGTGTGACACTGTAAATATAGGTTTACATAGAAATTTAATTGGGAAACCCATTTTCAGGGGAAAAATTGTTAGTAAGTATAATGACTTAATTGGAATAATTGGACTAATGCAGTCTTACTAAATTACTTAAGAAGATTTATTACTATTCCACCTATCTTTGATGACTGAAAATTATGGGAATTGAAGTCCTATATATCTGAAAAATATTACGATGGGTTAAGGTTAGTAATATATATTCCTGTTTATTTTCTGGAAACATATGTACACAATAAATTAACAAGAAAATTGGATCTGAGAACAGCATATTTTGTATATACACCGATTTGACTGCGATAAATTCAGCTTCATCCACTGATATTTTAATTTTAGGATATAAGTATATATAGTCATACTTTTATTTATTTATTTTATTTATTCAATTTTTATGCCGCCCTTCTCCTTAGACTCAGGGCGGCTTACAACAAGTTAGCAATAGCACTTTTTAACAGAGCCAGCATATTGCCCCCACAATTCGGGTTCTCATTTTACCCACCTCGGAAGGATGGAAGGCTGGGTCAACCTTGGGCCGGTGATGAGATTTGAAACGCTGACCTACAGATCTACAGTCAGCTTCAGTGGCCTGCAGTACAGCACTCTACCTGCTGTGCCACCCCAACGCATTTTGATATTCTTAATTGCAGTTTGCGAAATTGAAATGGCTAATAGAAATCCAAAAGCAAAAAGACTTGAGTAAGCATTTTTGTTAATTAATTTTTGAATATATTTAGATGGGTCAGTGATTTCCAAGATATTTTAGAAGATAAACTAAACCTACATCCAAAGTCTGAACTTTTTATTTAGTTTAATTATAAATTCCTAGTTGTGATTTTTTTATATGTACTAATATTAATGTTGAAATTGCTTTAGGCCATTCATTTCAAAGTCCTTTTACAAAGTAGAATATGAATATATGGTAAAATGGTATTAATCAGATTCATACACAGCACTATATTGAATTAAATTTACAATTGCACAGATAAGTTTACATTCCCCTTGAATTATGGATCATTTTGTAAATATCTCAGAGATTCTCCAGGAAATCAGGGATTAATTCTACCGCATTAGTTGTTCTTTTAAAGATGACAATTCCCTAAATTTCATAATTGAAGTAGCAGCTGTGGAAATAGCTTCCAACTGCAAATCCTGTTAAATAACGAACGCAAACACTTAGCAAGTCCAGGATATGTTTACAGCCACACAGAAGGAAAAAAAGATACCAGTCTACCACTTGTGTGAAATGATCACATTATTATACACACAGACACACACCAACACCCCCCCATACATGTACACATATAACACATAGTTTTAAGGCAGCAGTTGCATTAACTGTTCTTTTTTGACTTCAATTTTTTTAAAGGTATTTCTTGTACTTGTCCAGGGAACCAGTTTGATTCAGCGACTTATGTGTGTTGCTTATACATATGACAACTTGGCGCCTAGGTACAATAACCTTTTTTTAATATCTTTGGTAAGATTTATAGTATATATATATACACACACACATACACATATATATATCTTTGCATTAAGTAGGTTATTAAATTATCTATTTTAGTCAGAAATGTGTAGTTAAAAGTACACATAATTATATAATTATGTTATATAATATAATTCTTTCTTGTTAGTAGTGTTTTGATCTTACTAAAAGTGTTCAAAGTATCTCTGATAAGATCAAAGCCATATGTTTTGAATTGAAGATATTTTAAATTTGGATTTTCCTATAAGTCACTTTTAGTGAAAGCGGGCTTTTGCCAGGTTTTAAGGCAGAGAAAGTTGCACAATTGTAGCTGAGGCCATGTTGCAATGTTCTAATATCTGAGTCTTGCTAAAAAGACACTTTGTGACCTAAGAAACTTACATGATTGAAAATTTATTAGGTAGCCCTAAGTGGTCTACTTAATCAACTAGGAGTCAAAGACTTTAGCTCATCTCACCTATCTCTCATACACTCAGGCTTATTGCAGCAGGTTCTCAGTTCTTCAGTTAAGTAAAACCTATTTTTTGAGGCTAAAGAAGATAAAATCAGTCATTATTATTGCTAGTCAAGAATGTGCTTGATATAGCTATTTTACTTCATAAATTGTGATTAAATCAGGGGGAATTAATTAGTTATCTGCTTGGACCAGGTAGCCATGTATAGTGCTATATTTCTGTTATCATCTAATTACCCTCTTTGCTGCAAGAGGAAATAAATATTATATAGCAAGCTAGTAAAAAATCTAAAAGATTAGTACATAATTCCGTATAATATTAAATCAGTTTTTTGAATTTGATAATCTAGTGACAATGAACAACTTTATTCATCTGTTTTTATTATTTGAAGTAACATTTTCTAAATTGATTTATTTTACTTATTTATTCCTCTACAGGGTGTTGAAAGCTCAAGCTGATCATAGGTCAAGACATGAAGGTCAGTGCATTGGTTAAGACATAATTTTTTTTAAGTTATATGGAGTTTTCAATACATCTTTCTTGACCTGAAATCCAGATATGTTAAATATTAATATAAGAGTATATAGTCGTGAAAAAGAAATTACACCCTCTTTTACTCTACGGTTTTATGTATTGGGACATAGTAAAAACCATCTAGTTTTTAGCAGTTCTTAAAAGTAGGTAAATACAACCTCAGATGAACAACAACACATGACACATAACACCATATAAAAAAAAATATTTTACAAAAAGAAAGCATTATTACTTTCATAGGTGTGAAGAGACTAAGTAGCAGCCAGGTGCTGCTAATGAACTGCCCTTGAACAATTGATTATCAGCAAGTGTGACTAACTCTGTAAAAGCGTTTTATGGTGTTTAACATATGTTCAGGTTTGTGTTAACACAGTGACAAAAAGTAAAGACTTCAGCAGTGATCTTAGAGAAGCAATTGTTGCTGCCCTTCAGACTGGGAAGGGTTGTAAAGCCATTTCCAAACAATTTAAAGTTCATCATTCTACAGCGAATAAGGTTATTCACAAGTGGAAAGCATTTGAAAGAGTTGCCAATCTTCTTAGGAGTGGATGTCCCAGCAAATTCACCTAAAGGTTACACTATGCAATGCTCATAGAAATTACAAAAAATCCAAAACGTATGTTAAATGTTCATGATAGTATAGTAGAAACAGACTGAACACGTATGGTTTGTTTGGAAGAGTACCAGAAAAAAACTTCTTCTCTCCAAAAAGAACATGGCAGCATGGCTTTAGTTTGTAAAATTGCATCTGAACAATTCACAAAACTTCTGGAATACAGTCCTTTGGACAGACACAACGGAAGTGGAGATGTTTGGCTTTAATGCACAGTCCCACTTTTGGCGAAAACCAGACATAGCTTATTGGCACAATGATATACCAACTGTCAAACATGATGATGGAAGGGTAATAATTTGGACTTGTTTTGTAGCACGGGACCTGGACGCTTTGCATTTTTTGAGTTGATCATGAACTCCTCTGTATGTTAACGTATTCTAGAGTCAAATGTGTGGCCACCTGTTCCAACAGCTAAAGCTTGGTCAACATTGGGTCATGTAACAGGACAATAATCCCAAGCACACCAGCAAATCTACCAGAGTGGCTGAAAAAGAAAAGTATCAAGTTGTGCAATGGCCCAGTCAAAATCCAGACCTCAACCTAATTGAAATTCTGTGGTGGGACCTCAAGAGAGCTGTGCATAAATAAATTCCCACAAACTTCAATGAACTCAAGCAATATTGAATGAAAATTGGGCCAAAATTCCTCCACAACAATATGAAAAAATAATAAAATCATACAGAAAATGATTTACCTCAAGTTATTTCTACTAGTGCTATTGCTAACATGTTGTAAGCCACCCTAAGTCTAAGGAGAAGGGTGGCATAAAAAAATCAAATAAATAAATAAATAAATACTAATGGTAGTTCTGCAAACTATTCAATCATAAGATGTACTTAGTTTTTCACACATTGCCTCTCCATTTTGTCTTTTTCTAAAATAAATGATGACATGATGTAATAGGCCATGTGTTGTTCTTTGTATTTACCTATTTTTAAGAATTAATAGTTTTTACTATGTCCTGATTTGTAAAACCATAGACTTCAAAGAGAATGTACTTTTTAAAATTCACATGACTTTATAGTAGGGTCTTTGGTGCTCTCTGAGCTTAGTTGTGAGAGATGTTTTATTGTTGAACTCAGTAACATCGGTGCTAGAAGGGGATTGTTGTGGTCTGCTCTCATCCTGCACAATTAATCATGGACCCATAGATCTGCGAGGAAGCATTTGGCGAGGAAGCATTTGGACCCATAGATCTGCGACAAGACAGATTCGCGGAAGAGCGGAACAGGAGATAAGTCCAGAGTCTCCTTAGACCTGTTCCAAAGACTTGCTCTGTTTTGGTAACAAGCTCTCCATTCCAGCAGGCCACTTTGAGGATAGATATTACAACAATGTCATGATAATCCCACAGCAGGACATTTCAGCCTTTTCAAGACCTTACATTTAGTGTCCCGGATATTTTGGTGGCCTCACCTTCGGCTTGACATTCACGCATATGTCACTTCTTCTGATCGTTGCCGTCAGGCCAAATCTGCCACGGGAGCGCCCCCAGGTTTGCTGCAACCCTTGTTCATGCCCAAGGGGGCTGTTTCCATGAACTTCTTGACTAACTTGCCCCCTTATTCTGGTTTCACGACCATGTTCGTGGTTGTGGACATGTTAACCAAGATGGTTTGCTTTATCCCTTATAGAGGGTTATCAACAGCACACGCTGCAGCACACATGTTTATCCAACATGTTTTCAAGTTACATGACCTGCCAGATAGGGTAATGTCGGATCGAGGGGTACAGAAGATTCGGAGCGGCTCACAACAACAATACAGAATACAAATCCAATGATTAAAAAATGAACAGTTAAAAACCCTTAATTAAAAAACAATCATACAACCTATTATTATTATTATTATTAATAATAATAATAATAATAATAATATTAATATTAATTAGATTTGTATGCCGCCCCTCTCCGCAGACTCGGTCACAGCTCACAGCAATGATAAAAAACAATATATAGTAACAAATCTAATATTAAAATATAAAATAACAATTTTTACATTAAAAAGCCTAAAAACCCCAGTATATAAAAAACATAGACACAAACATATCATCCATAAAACTACATAGACAAGTGGGAGATGTCTCAGTTCCCCCATGCATGAGGCAGAGGTGGGTTTTGAGACGTTTACGAAAGGCAAGGAGGGTGGAGGCAGTCCTAATTTCTGGGTGGAGCTGGTTCCAGAGGATCGGGGCCGCAACAGAGAAGGCTCTTCCCCTGGGTCCCGCCAGCCGACATTGTTTAGTCCACGGGACCCAGAGAAGGCCAGCTCTATGGGACCTAACCGGCCGCTGGGATTCGTGCAGCAGAAGGCAGCCTCGCAGATATCCTGGTCTGGTGCCATGAAAGGCTTTATAGGTTATAACCAACACTTTGAATTGTGACTAGAAACTGATCGGCAACCAATGCAGACTGCGGAGTGTTGGAGTAACATGGGCATACCTAGGGAAGTCTATGATTGCTCTCGCAGCTGCATTTTGCACGATCTGAAGTTTCCGAACACTCTTCAAAGGTGGCCCCATGTAGATAGCGTTACAGTAGTCAAATCTCGAGGTGATGAGGGCATGAGTGACTGAACAATGACTCCCGGTCCAAATAGGGCCGCAACTGGTGCACCAGGCGAACCTGGGCAAACGCCCCCCTCGCCACAGCTGAAAGAGGTTTCTCTAATGTGAGCTGTGGATCGAGGAGGACGCCCAAGTTGCGGACCCTCTTTGAGGGGGTCAATAATTTCCCCCCCCCCTCAGGGTGATGGATGGACAGATAGAATTGTCCTTGGGAGGTAAAACCCACAGCCACTCCGTCTTATCAAGGTTGAATTTGAGTCTGTTGACACCCATCCAGACCCCAACAGCCTCCAGACACCGGCACATCACTTCCACTGCTTCGTTGACTGGACATGGGGTGGAGATGTACAGCTGGGTATCATCGGCGTACTGATGATACCTCACCCCATGCCCTTGGATGATCTCACCCAGCGGTTTCATGTAGATATTAAATGGGGGGGGGAGAGGACCGACCCCTGAGGTACCCCACAAGGGAGAGACTTAGAGGTCGACTTCTGACCCCCCACTAACACCGACTGCAACCAATCAGAGAGGTAGGAGGAGAACCACTGAAAGAACAATGCCTCCCACTCCCAACCCCTCCAGCCGGTGCAGAAGGATACCATGGTCGATGGTATTGAAAGCTATATAACACGTAGCTGTTGGATTTGTTTTCAAATTCCTAATATAATGCATACAGCAAAGTGAAGGTAATGTCATTAATGCCATTTAGCTTAGTTTTATCTTAAATGCATTTTACTCTAGTTTTAATGAGGAAAATATCTTGATTTATTCACCTTTTATATAATTTACCTTTTATTTATATATTTAAATAATAAATAATTCACCTTTTATATAATTTATACAATGTATATATAACTAATCTAATTATATAATAACTAGTAAATAATTACAGTAGAACTTCATACTTTTCTTGTTTTTGTTCAATGTATAGCTCGTGTAGAATCAAGCTTTTGAGATTTGGCCAACTATAAAAAAGAAGAAAAAGCATACCAACAATTGATTTTCTCACATGTTTTCATGTTTAGCAACTGAAAAACATCCACTTTAAAACAAAAAACAGTGAAGGAATATTTAAGATAGACGTGCAAGCAATAATTTAGGTCAAACAGTAGTATAGTAATCCAGTAGCAGTCAGATTTTTGACTCCCATGACAGTTAGTTCCAGCAAGCATATTAAGTGGCAATAGACTGTGAGAATTTGTCCCAAACCTCTGGTGGAGTACCACATTATTTCTCCCTAATGCAGATTCTGGCCTGTGAAAATACAACTATTTTTCCATCCCAAATAGCTTCTGGCAGGCATTTGAAGAATTTCCCAACACAATTGAGAGCCTGGTTTACAGTTGGCATTGTAATTCAGGCCTTTGATGAAATTATCTCTAAGATAGTCTCCCTTTTTTGGCCAAAATCAAATGGCTCCTTGGTTTACCAGTTGCCTTCACAAGATAAAATGAAAGAAGCAATAGCTATAGTGCCATCAGAGTTCAAATCTATATTCAAATTTATACCATGGTGATAAAAGAGGTGAAAGACTTCTTTGATTACATTAAAAAGTTGACATTGAATAGTCAGAAAGGCCTCAAGGTTGCTGTCATAAATTCACATATTCCACTAACAAAATTCCCCAGATTCTTTCAAATCTTGTTGTCATGTGGACAGAATATAGGATAATGACTAGGGATGGTCTTGTTTAGTTACTCGGATTTCTTTTGATCCATGCTTTCAAATGAAGTTAATCAGGTGATATCTGTTCTCTTCCTGTAGCTGAATCCTTGTCCCTCTTGGTTCATTGGGGTAATTTGGGTGCTAGGTAATTTTCTGGACCAGGAAGACTGTTGACACTTTGTTGTGAGAGGAGATATTACTGGCAGCTTGGAAATAAAGGGGGCATACTAATTGGCTCTTTCTATTATTATATCCAGAACATTGAATAATTACCACCTAGTCTCCAGCTTTCCTTTTTTGGGAAAAATTATTGAGGCAATAGTTGGGAATAAACTACAAAGCATCTTAAAAGAAATG
Source organism: Erythrolamprus reginae (assembly GCF_031021105.1). Classification (NCBI taxonomy): domain Eukaryota; kingdom Metazoa; phylum Chordata; class Lepidosauria; order Squamata; family Dipsadidae; genus Erythrolamprus; species Erythrolamprus reginae. Next base: position 385,647,809 of record NC_091950.1, on the reverse strand, counting down.
ATCTCTGCCTAGAGTTCTCACTGTTGCAGCGCTCTAAGTCTCTTCATCAAAATTCAGCTGGCAGCATTCCCGCTCTGACAATTGCAGGAGCATTGCCATTTCTTCCCACTGTAGTCTGGGAAGCTTGGGCCAACTAGGCCCACCACTAGGCAGTACTTATAAGAAGCTCAGGTCTTCTCCATGATCCACCAAGCTTGGAAGGCCTCAGATTACTAGGATCATTGGCATCCAGATCTCTTCCATGCATTGCCACTCCTGAGAGACCTGGGTCTTTCTTCTTTCCAACCAAGGCCAGAATGCCTCCGCCAGGCCTCAGTCAACATAGGCCCACTGGCACATGGGTCTTTTCCCTGTCTTACCACTCCTTCTCCCTGTTCAACTATGTCTAGGTCTATTTACTTTTCCCTTTCTCTGCAGCTGCTAACAGATGTGCCCAGCAAGGTGAAACTAAAAAGTTAGCAAAGACAATCTGATTTCTGTGGACAGTGTATCTAGTCATCTCAAGTCTTCCAGGCATGATGGAAGAGAAAGAAGACCCAGGCAGTGGTAGGCCTATCCAGCTGAGGTTTCCTGACCCATGTCAGGTTTTCAAGTGTAGGGAGTCCTGGGCCTTCCAAGCCTCTACCCATTCACCACTCACTCACACACACACCCCAGAGGTATCCTGGTGCAGTCACTTAAGAACTTCAATGGGGAGAGCTGGAATTGCTGTCATTGAGTGAGACAGTCAGGTGAATATCTTGTTTAACAACAGCATATGACCAAGATTCTGAGTTTAATTGTGCTTAAAGGTCAAGCTAAAGCGATTTAGCATTCAAACATAATTTATCTTAATTTGAAAAAATACAAAATGGCATATATGTAATGTATAATTAATGTTTTTGATTCTTTTAGTAACTCACTATTCAATGTGGTTGCTAGTGAGCTGGGCTCACTGTTGCTCTTTAGTGAAATCCAACCTAGCAGATAGTGATAATTTACATGACTGGCTGAAGAAACTTACTCTACTAATTCCAGAGGTGAGCTTTGAAAACAATTTCTAGTTTAATATAACAAATAAGCCAAAAGTAGATTAAAAATACTGTATCTGTTGAAAAAAGCATTATAGGAGTGAAGAAAAGGCCTTTAGTATGGGTTTATTAGTAATTTAAATATTGCATTTAGTTTCCCTAAACTCAAGGTTTTTTTAAAAAAACTAAATGAATGGTTTAATCGGATTCATATTTATTTAAAACCAACCCCTACTAGATCCATAAACCCAATTGTTGCCTTCTAGGTAGCCAAGATGTCTAGCCAGCCAACAAGAAGTCAGCCAATGTCCTCGCAATCTATCTAGTATAGAAAATTAGCTGTCTCCTTCAATATTTACAACGTTATTTACAATTTCCCACTATTAATTCTTTGATGGGGTTTTTTTAGTTTCCAAAGTGTTCTAGCATCTTGTTTATAGAAAATGAAAATTATTGGTACAAATGCTTTAGTTCAAAATATTGATAGCAAATAGACATTGAAAATAGTTTATAAATCTAAAAATAAAGAAAATAAGAAAATTTGTTTTTATTTGAATTGTTTCCATTTAATTGTAATTTTTCACTTCAATTTCAGACTGCAGTTCGCCATGAATCTTGTAATGGTCTCTATAAATTATCACTGTCAGGGTTGGATGGAGGAGACTCCATAAATAGGTCTTTTCTGCTGCTAGCTGCCTCAACACTGCTTAAATTTCTTCCTGATGCCCAGGCACTGAAACCTATTAAGGTAAAATAAAAAAAAGTAACCTATTTATTTATGTGAAATTATGTTGCCTAGTAAATTATCAAAAAGCAAGTTCCTCACAGTGAAATTATCATAAATTTATAGTTCTTACATCTGCAGAACAACTTATATTAGAAGGCTAAGCAAACAATTTATAGTTAATGGGTACAAGTTTTTATTTGTCTGATTCTCCAATTCCCATAACATCAGCAATCGGTGATTCCCCCTTCCCCCTTTTCATAGTATATAATAAATTATTAGTAGTAGTAGTAGTAAATAATTAGTATAAACATCTGCCACCGATACAATACCAGTGCTTTGCCTTTCCTATGTGCATGTCTCAGCTATTATACCAGTAAGGCACATACTGGATCAAGGTGGGATAGGGACAAAAATAACTTCTGCTGACAGACTCAGAGCACGATATTTCTTTTGCCAAAAAAAAGAAAAGAAAGAAATACCCATAAAAAATGGAATAAAAGAAGAATTTCCCAAAAGATCCATCAATTACTCTTTCATAATTGTTAACCTTAACTGTAATTTATTTCCATTTCACCACTTTATGTAAACAAAAAAACAAAACAAAATATTAAACAGTGCTGGGTTATTATAAGGAGAACAAATTTCTAGTTGAGAGTTTTGATGACAGAAAAATAAGTTAGTTTTTCAGAAATATGAAATTGACAGAGAAAGAGTATCCTTCCTTATATTGTCAAACTTTTTGGAAGTAAAACTGCATACAGTATTCATTTCACTTTCACACTATTGAGGTGTTAATCAAAAGAATGTGAGCTTCTCCAATGTGATTGCGGGATAGGCTAGGAATAGGTGTTCACCTTGTCCTTCTGCCTAGAGCAGTCATGGCGAAGGTGGCACGCAAGCTGTTGCCCTAGCTCAGCTCCAATGTGAAGCCTTTGGAGCCTGGGGAGGGTGAAACATGAGCCTACTGGGCCCATCAGAAGTTTGGAAATAGGCCGTTTCCAGCCTTGAGGGCCTTCGGGAGGTGGGGGAAGCTGTTTTCGCCCTCCCCAGGCATTGAATTATGAGTGTGGGCACTCACACATGCGCAATAGTGCACGTGCACGCTCTTTCAGCACCTGAGGAAAAAAAGATTTGCCATCACTGGCTTAGAGACTGAATCATCAAAGAGTCAGCATTGATAGATGTCAACAATAGGAAGCTTCTCAAGGTGAAACAAACCAAGGACCAGTACAGAAAAACTAATTCAATGTCATGTGGACAGCTGGGGGAACAAAGCATTGCATGGCCAGTTCTTGGAGAAGATTGAATCAAAGTAGATAAAGAGAAGACCTGGTCATGGCTTACAAGTGGAACACTCAAAAAGGAGACAGAAGGACTAATTCTGGCTGCACAAGAGCAGGCCATTGGAACAAATGCTATCAAAGCCATAATTCAAAATCAACAGACGATCTGAAGTGCAGATTCTGTAAAGAATCAGACAAAACAATCGATCATATACTCAACTGCTGCAAAAAGATTGCACAGACTGACTACAAGCATAGACACAATGCGGTGGAACAGATGATCCACTGGAACTTGTGTCAGAACCAGTGAAGTCCTACCAAAATTTTTACTACCACACTGTGGGCGTGGCTTATGCAGGACCCCCTGCATTTTCTTTCAACATCTTTCAGAGTAAATTGGGTGCTCTGGAGCGGAGTTCCATTTTCGCTACCCCACTGCGTTCCTCTCTGTGGCCAGAACTATCATCTATCAGTGGGTTCATAAGCCCGAAACTGTTGGGTTCATAAGCCCGAAAAAGTGGTTGAAAATGAGCAAGCAAAACTATCATGGGGCTTCTGACTTCAGACTGACCAAATTTCGAAACATAACACACCAGACATCATGATTGTGGAGAAAAAGAAAGTATGGATCATTGACATCGCAATCCCAGGAGACAGCAGGGTTGAGGAGAAGCAGCTAGAGAAATGTTGAAATACGAAGTTCTGAAAATCGAGCTGCAACGACACTGGCATAACCCAGAAATTGGTCCCAGTGGTCCTTGGCACGCTGAGCGCAGTGCCAAAGGATAGCCATAGGAATGGACAAAATCTCCAGCTGTCAATTGCAAAAGACAGCTTTACTGGGATCGGCACACATAATTTGCCGCTACATCACTCTTGGGGAAGTGATGCTTGGTGCTTGGGAAGGGCCCAAATGGTGATGAAATATGACATCCAGCATAGTGATCGCATTTGCTGTGTTGTATTATTGAGATGATGATGATGATAATAATATCATTGTGCGCTTTTCATCCTCAGCCTCTGATCCCGGCAGTAATGCAGAAGGTGATTGCAGAGGAAGCTGAGGTTTTCCTCGTCACTCCATATTGGTCGAGGCAGAAATATTGGAAGTTGCAAACTGTCTTTGGTTCTAAAATAAAGTGTATACGAGTTACATAAATACTAATGTATATTTTATATAATTTTAAAAAACCTAGAACAAAGTAGCCAATAGTCATCTTCATCTTATTCTTTTCCTTATAATATGTTAGGATTTTTTTTATTAACAAGTTTCTTGACCGAATTTGGAAAAAGAAAAAAAACCCACTCTTTTTTCTCCTCCCCCCCCCCCCCCCCGCTCCAGATTGAGGATTATGAAGAAGAACCCATTTTACAGCCTGGTTGTAAAGAATATTTCTGGTTGCTGTGCAAACTAATAGATAATATACATGTAAAAGATGCTAGTCAGGTAAGCATAACTGATTTCATGTGAAAGGTTTGTGTTATATTTATGTTTATGCTTGCTCCTTCCCATAATTGGATAGACCAGGCATGCAGGGTGAGAAAAATGAATGTGAAATCTGTGGTTTGACCTTGTTAAGTAAGAGGAGGGAGAGAGTTTATAAAATGATGAAGTACTGTTTTTTTAAAAAAAGTGAATCCATTATGAAACTTCATAATAATAGAAGAAAAATTATTGTGGTTTGCCTGGTTCATTTATTTCCAAACTGGAAGGAGTGCTAAATTGAAAATACGTTATTGTGTTTTATTCTATTATTGAGTAGGAGGAACAAGAATGATAAAGCCTGTTTCCTTCCCCTTCTTTTTTCTCCCTTTCTTTTTTTCTTACTCTCCAACTGGTTTCTCTCCGTCTTCCCCCACTTTTTTCTACTCTTTTCTCCCACTCTCAAACTCACCCTTCCTTTCCCCTTTAGACATACCTACATGCACAAACCTTTTCTTCCCATTTGGGTGCAGATTCTTAGAGGAGCAAGGCAGCCCCAAACAGATTCCTAGAGGCTTTTGCTTGGGAGCCTGTGGGTTAAAATTATGAAGCAGATTCCAAGAAAAGATCTTCTTTCTCGAGGAATGTGCTTAATAGATTTAACTGTCAGGAAGCCAAACACTGTCTGAGAGAGCCTATGCAGATTTATTCCAGCATGGTGGAAGTTTTGCATTTTTTTTATTTTGACAGGTACCAGAGTAGAGAAGCAGTGGTAATATAATGTAATAAACACAGATTACATTATAGATATGGGAGAGGCCATAAGCACAAGCTATGTGCGAGTGTCTGGTGCTGAAGACCTCTCTTACCTACCTCAGACACCCCATATTCTGCCTGGGATTCAATCAGTTTCATGGCCAAAATGATCCTGTAACCAGGAGTATTGGGATTGCAATCATTGAGCAAAGCAATCACATGGGTGTTTTGCTTAACAACTGCTTTGCTCAATAACCAAGATACTGGTCATGTTGAGGACTACCGCTAAAGGCATATAATTCAAGTACACATAAAACATTTGATCATAAAATCAAAGGTTGGAAGTCTGCATTAGGTAACACCAGTCAGATTGCATTTATGTATATTATATTGCTTATTAAAATATATTCTAAACTTTTCTCAATACAATAAATATTTTAATAATAGCTTTGCATTTACAATTTCATTTTGTTTCTTTTAACTTAGACAACTTTACTTGATTTAGATGCCTTAGCGAGACATTTGGCTGATTGTATTCGAAGGTAAGTTAATTTGTTTAAAATATTTAGTTATTTTAATCTTGTTAATCTTGTTAATTTGTTTAAAATATTTTAGTTTAAAATGATTTCCATCAAAATATCATTTTAATAACAGAAAATTCTCTGTGTCTTTACAGCAGAGAAATTCTTGATCATCAAGATGGTAATACTGAAGATGATGGCCTTACAGGTCTACTACGTTTAGCAACAAGTGTTATCAAACATAAACCACCTTTTAAATTTTCCCGAGAGGGGCAGGTAAGACCTAAAGAACTAAACCAGGATTGTAATACTTGATCTTTTATATACTTATTATTACATTTTCCCTTAAGTGTGAATACTGTTGTAAGATATATGTTAATGTTTTCTTACTACTTCTTTTTAATATTTCTACTCAAAATTGCAGTTTGAAAGATCACATAAACTTTGTATTAGGAGAAAAATACTTGACTGTGAAGCAAAGGCAGCAGTTTCCATGATAAGCATAGTTTGAGCCTCAGGTACATATAGTTAATTTTGAAAATCCTAATTAATCAGTGATTATGACACTGATTCCACTCAGAGCAGCATTAATTTCTCAAGATCCTTGTATTATCAGTGTATATAATTCATAGTGGCAAATGAATATGAGAAATATGCAATAATTTGATTTTATGAATTATTCAAAGGCTGTATATGGTCAAGATTTAGGGAGGCAAAGACTTTGGAAATGAAAGACTTATGTCATTTGTTTGCAGCTGCAGAAGCTTAAGGCTCCTTCTTCCTATGACCATGCCTAAATTTCCCCTTATTTCACAATTGTTATTTTTTGTGTACATTTAATTGGATTAATAGATTAATTTATTGTGATTAGCCTCCTTTCTTTCCATCTTTATAAAATGAATTAAGGCCTTTCTATTTAGCCAAATGTTTTTAGTTAATATATAATTATTGTGGCATTAATTGAATAGTTTAATTAGATTTTAATTGTTTTGTAGTGTATATTTGTTTCTGTGTCAGTTCATTATTTTGAATTATTAAATATGGATATAAATTTAAATAACAAATAGCAGTTTCTATGAGTTTTCACAACTTTCTTTTCCCTCTTCTCCTTTAGAGACAGACTTGAATTGTTTACACTGTATGAAGTAATAGCTTAGTTAAGGGCCGGGGAGAGAAAATAAGTGCTCACAATGAAACTTCAGATTGCAATATTAAATTCTATGTAGAATATTCCAGCAAGTAAATGTTGATGTCAAACTTTTATATTTTCCTTATTTTATAGGAATTCTTGAGAGATATATTTAACCTTCTGTTCTTATTGCCAAGTCTAAAAGATCGACAACAGCCAAAATGCAAGTCACATTCTTCAAGGGCTGCTGCTTATGACTTATTGGTGGAAATGGTAAAAGGGTCTGTAGAAAACTATAGGCTCCTCCATAACTGGGTTATGGCACAACATATGCAGTGTAAGAATATTTTTTCAAATTTCTCAATATTCTCTGAGTAAGCAGATAATTTCAATTTCTTTGTATTTTCCCTTTAAATTAAAAAACAATTTTTAGGATGTTGATTATGTTTAGAAATATATTAAAATATTGTTGCATCTTATCAGGACCTATCAGGAGATGGGCAACCTATAAATTTAATCCATAAATAAAAACAAAAAGCTTACCCATCCTTGAATATTCCTATTTTTAAAAATGTATTTGCAAGCACTTAAGCAGCCAGGAATATTTAGATGATTAAGTTGCCCCATCATGAGAAGTCTTCTTTAAGATTTTCTGCCATAATATTAGAAAATATTGATACCCATTTTGATGGCTCTTATGTTTCATGTTTAGTTGCAATTCTGATTCATAAACATTTTGATGTACTTTAATTCATGTCAGAATCACATTGAACTCAGTTTTGAAATGACAAAAGATGTTTTTCTCCATTCAAATTGCTTTATTTTGTTATGAAGCTGATGTATAATAGAATATGCTAAAGAGATAACAGTTACTATGGAACCTGAATGAAATGCAGCTGATAGGCATTCTATTTTAATTTTACCAAGTCTTCTCTTGGAGAATCATCCTTTTATCATTTCCTAGTGCCAAATTAAGAGAGAAAAATAGTTTGTATTCAGATCAAATATGAGCACGAGGAGGTTAGAGAGAAAAATATACCATATTTAAAAGTGCAAATGTGGAGCCCGAGAAGGGAAAATAGACACTGGGCTAGGTGCTGGTTTATTCACCCAGAAGATTATATAATTAATGATTTTAGCACATGTACTCAGAAATAAAATTACCTTAATGTCACAATTTCAGCTTCTCATGCACCTTATAAATGGGATTATTGGCCACATGATGATGTTAGAGCTGAATGCAGGTTTGTGGGATTAACCAACCTTGGAGCAACTTGTTACTTGGCATCAACTATTCAACAATTGTATATGATTCCAGAAGCCAGACAAGCCATTTTTACTGCAAAGGTATGGTCTTCCACTTTTAACTTGACACGGGTTTTAATACAGTAGTACCTCTACTTAAGAACTTAATTCGTTCCGTGACCAGGTGGTTAAGTAGAAACATTCTTAAGTAGAAGCAATTTTTCCCATAGGAATCAATGTAAAAGCAAATACAGTAATGCGTGCGCCCAGAGAAAGGAAAATGCTCCGTGGGCAGCCCAGAGTGAAGGGAGCGTTTCTTCTCTCTGGATGATGGCAGAGGTTTATTCCCTCTCCAAGCGCCTAGAGAAAGGAAAATGCTTTGTTCACTCTAGACTGCCAAAGCCTCCTTAAGACCACCGAAAGGCTCCTCTGGCAGCCCAGAAAAGCCCAAAATGGCCGGGATTAAGGGGGGAATGGCAGGAAACTGGCCGGGCCTTTGTGCCGCTCTCAAATTTCCTGGAAATTTTTTCCCGGTCTCGGGTTCTTAAGTAGGAAATGGTTCTTAAGTAGAGGCAAAAAAATCTTGAACACCCAGTTCTTATCTAGAAAACTTCTTAAGTAGAGGCGTTCTTAAGTAGAGGTACCACTGTATTTCAATTAATATCACTGCAAAAGTCAGTTTACTGAATGAATAACAGTCTGAAGCAAAACTTTTCCTGCAAAATAGCCATCCTGATAAGAGAGATTCTGGTAAAGCTGTCTAGGTCTACCTGGAAAAAAAATGTGGGTTAAATAAACATATAAAATCTAACATGGTAAGATTTTTTATCTTCCTATACGTCCCCATTTTAAAATTAGATCATTTCAACATAGTACTATCAGAATGGTGCTCATTCCAGTATTATTTAGTAATTATGTGGAGGCAAAAATAAAAGGGGGAGTATATTTTATGAAAATGAATATCATGTTTGTTCTTTGAACGAAAGAAAAATTCACATATTTTAATTCCAATTTTTAATTTCATTGATTCTATTAATTTCCAACTTTAAAATAAATACCAAATCTCCTCATTGTGTTTTATTATAAATTAAGTGGAAAGCTTTAAAAGTTTTGAAAACTTTTTATTTTGTTGTTTAAACTTTAAAGAAGGCCCTCAAGAAATGTTTCTGCTTATTGGCCTGGGGACTCCAGAGTGATACAGAGCCCATTGAATAGCTTGTGTGATTATTGTCACCAACAGGATGGGAGGTTTTATTTCTTATTTTATTGAGGTTTTATCCTTGTAAACTTCCCAGAGTCACTGAGAGTGAGTTGGACAACCATATAAATTTATTTAAATAAATAAATACACTTTCTAGAATAGTTTAAAGTAGGTTTATTGTAAAATACTGTAACTTTTTAAAAATTAGTAATAAAAAGATTTTTAAATTACTAACTTCACAAAACCAATTTTATGTGTTTTATTTCCATTTCAACCTTTTCCTTCATGTTTTTTTTTTAAAGTATTCTGAGGACATGAAACACAAGACTACTCTTTTAGAACTTCAGAAAATGTTCACACATTTAATGGTAAGTTAATTCCCCCCCCCCCAAAGATATGTCCTTATGATAATGTATACCATATAAAATATCTTAATGGTCTTAGTATTTGTTTGTTTGTTTGTTGCTCACTCCAAAACAGACTCTAAACTTTTTCATTCACCTTCTGTAATCCAAGCATTAGTGAGGTCTCCATTATGGCTACTGTTTGGCAGATCCTTAAAAAATGTGCAGGAGTGGAAACCTCCATCTACCTTTGTTTCCATATTGAATGTTCACAGATGCTCATATCTGGACTGGAGTGTTTGTTGATTTTTATTTTCTTTATACAAGTTGTCTCTTGCAAGACAGAAAAAGATATAAAGAAATAAATGAAAATTAAAGTTAAATCTTGTTGGATTGAAATTACAGAATCTGAATGGCCCACAGCAAATACTTTTGATTTTCCCTACGCCTTTATGCATGCCGATTGTTGGTGTAACATGGGCAGATTTGGGGAAGCCCATGACTGCTCTCACAGCTGCATTCTGCACGATCTGAAGTTTCCGAACACTTTTCAAAGGTAGCCCCATGTAGACAGTATTGCAGTAGTCGCGCATCGAGGTGATGATGGCATGAGTGACTGTGAGCAGTGACTCCCGGTCCAAATAGGGCTGCAACTGGTGAACCAGGCGAACTTGTGCAAACGCCCCCCTCACCACAGCTGAAAGAGGTTTCTCTAATGTGAGCTGTGGATCGAGGAGGGCGCCCAAGTTGCAGACCCTCTGAGGGGGTCAATGACTCCCCCCCCCCAGGGTGATGGACGGACAGATAGAATTGTCCTTGGGAGGTAAAACCCACAGCCACTCTGTTTTATCAGGGTTGAGTTTGAGTCTGTTGACACCCATCCAGACCCCAACAGCCTTCAGGCACCGGCACATCACTTCCACTGCTTCGCTGACTGGACAAGGGGTGGAGATGTAGAACTGGGTATCATCTGCATACAGATGATACCTCACCCGATGCCGTTGGATGATCTCAACCAGAAGTTTCATGTAGATATTAAATAGCAGGGGGGAGAGGACCGACCCCTGAGGTACCCCACAAGGGAGCAACCTAGAGGTCGATCTCTGACCCCCCACTAACACTGACTGACCGACCGGAGAGGTAGGAGGAGAACCACTGAAGAACAGTGCCTCCCACTCCCAGCCCCTCCAGCCGGCGCAGAAGGATACCATGGTCGATGGTATCGAAAGCCGCTGAGAGGTCAAGAAGCACCAGGACAGAGGATAAACCCCTGTCCCGGGCCCGCCAGAGATCATCCATCAGCGCGACCAAAGCAGTTTCCGTGCTGTAGCCGGACCTGAATCCTGACTGTTGAGGGCCTAGATCAGCGGTCCCCAAACTACGGCCCGCGGGCCGGATGCGGCCCAACGAGGTCTTTTAAACGGCCCGTGGCAAGCTCACGAGATTTTACTGGTCGATAAAATAAGCTCCCGAATCTCCTGTCAACTCACCGCGGTCGGCTGCTCAGCGAGGAGAAGGTGGAGAGGCAAGGGGGCGGGGAGGAAAGCGGGACTGCAATTGGCCCCTTTGTCGCCTTTAGGGAGAGAAACTGTTGCTGCCCTATGGCAGAGCAGCAACAGTTCCTCTCCCTAAAGGCGAGAAAGAAATTGGCCAATTGCAGGCCCGTTTTCCTCCCCGCCCCCTTGCCTCTCCACCTCCTCCTCCCCTCCTCCTCCGCAGTGAGTGGACGCGAAATTCATGAAAAGGCGATTGGCAATTGAAAAACTGTCCACTGAAAGTCACAGCTAAGTGCACCATGGGTAAGTTTGTGTGGGGGGGGGGAGGCGGCTGCTTGAAAACCCCTGACCTCCATCGCCTCCCCCCCACGGCACAAGGCGAGCACACCTCGCCGCTGACACAGGCGGCGGGGACTGCCCTGTCCCCCTGTCCCCCCTGCGCAAAACTACGCAGCCCCAGATCGCTCGCTTCTCCAGCCAGCAAAGCCGACTGCCCGGCTTTGCTGGCTGATGCAGGAAAGGAAAGCGTCACATTTAAAAAGCACGCCACTTTCTGGGACTGCGGCGCCGTGGTGGCCTTCAAGCGCGGCCCTTCGCGGCGCCCCACCACCCGTTCCTGCAGGAAGAGATCGGGCACTTTACCGGGAGGTGGAGGCGGCGTGGGGCCAGACGCTGGGTGCCGGGGAGGGCGAAGGAGTGGACGTGCCTCTCAGCTGCAGAGCGGAACGGGGGTGGAGATCAGCAGCGGAGTCCGGCGTTGGGGGCCTGGGGCCATGCGGGACCGCTCATCCAGGCTTGCCGGTCCACGCGCGTCTGGATGAGCAGTCCCGCATGGCCCCAGCGCCGGACTCCGCCACTGATCTCCACCCCCGTTTCGCTCTGCAGCTGAGAGGCGCGTCCACTCCTTCGCCCTCCCCGGCACCCAGCGTCCGGCCCCACGCTGCCTCCACCTCCCGGTAAAGTGCCCGATCTCTTCCTGCAGGAACGGGTGGTGGGGTGCCGCGAAGGGCCGCGCTTGAAGCTCTATGGAACCATGGAGCTCTATGGGGTTTAGTGCCATGGAGAGGTCGCAACGGCGCAATCCGGTCAAGAGCCCCCGCTGCTGCCTTGTTCCAGGCCTCAGCAAGGGACTCCACTGAACTGTGGATTTGTATGATTGCTTTTTATATTAAGGGTTTTTAAATTGTTTTAAATCATTGGATTTGTACTGTTTTATGTTGTGAGCCACTCCAAGTCTCTGGAGAGGGGCGGCATACAAATCTAATTAATAATAATAATAATAATAATAATAATAACAACCCCACTGATGGGTACGCCTTGTCGTGGTAGTTGGGCTTGTGTGCTTCAATGAAGCTGAGAGCTGTGCCGGTGGTAGTGTAAACTACTGGTAGGTCTAACCTTGCCAGAGTAGTCAAAGCAGAGGAGCCAGACTAAACGTACCTAACCCATTTAAACTAATGGAGAGACAAAACAAAAATAAGTCCATTCTGTCGCCCAGGATAAAAAGGACCGCGGTGGCTTCTGTGGAACCTGGGCAGCCATCGACAAATGAGCTACAGGAACAAAACAAACAAAGCTTACAAATCAAAAAGCGGCAGAAATTCTCAATATCAGAGAATCGCACAATCATGAAGTGTTATTACAACTCCGAGCCTGAAAAATGTGGATATCAAAGTCGGATATACCAATTATGGAAACAAGAACATGCAAACTCAAAAATAACAGAACTTCGACTGGCCGATCACCGACGACGCATAATCAGGAACCAAATGTTCAGTGAAGTCAAATTAGAAGAAATACAGAAAATTTGTAAAATAGAAACACCAAAATCTGATCTGGCAGCAGTAGAAGCTCCAATAAGATCTGGAGTCACTGCACAACTGGAACCTGATGAAAACATGGAAAGACAGCAAGAAGCTGCAGATGAGACACTTGACACTATAACTCAAAGGCAGCAAGAACTGAAGGACCAAATACTTGCTCATGCAGGGTCCAAGGCAGAGCGAAAGAGACTGCCAGCCTTAAAAAACATAAGCAAGAAACAACTTGTCCCACTGATGGAAGATATTAACTCTGCACTTGCAACTGTCAATGTAACTTCAATTGAACAATTGAATCAGCTTGCCTACAGTACAGCTGTAATAATAACTGAAGAACTAGGGTTACTGCAACAGAAACCAACTGGAAAACCAAAATGGAAAATCTGACTAAAACTGAAAATCAAAAGCTTGAGATCAGATGCAAGTAACTTGAAGAACATTAAGGAGCAGAAACAGAACAATCAGAAGATCAAAGACTATTTGACAAAAAAGTACTGGCTTAGTACAAGAAAGATCGAGGAAGCTCTGGAAATTGTAAAGCAGCAGATAACAGCGACAGCCAGGAAAATTGAGTGATATGAAGCTAGGATCACCCAGTACAGGCATAATCAAACATTTCAATCCAACCAGAGGCAGTTCTACCAGAACCTGCATCAACAAACAGAAAATTGAAAATCCAGAGGTGAAAATAATAACAAAGTTCTGGAAAGATCTCTGGGAGGTTGAAAAGGACTATAACAAAACTGCTGGGTGGATAAAGGAGTTTGAGAAAAAATTCTTAAAGAGCAATATGCAGCAGTTGGAAATAACACCTGAAATGGTTGCAGAAAGAGTGAAGAAAGTAAAGAACTGGACATCCCCTGGCACTGATCAGGTGCATGGTTTTTGGCTGAAATACTTGACCAGACTGCATGCAAAAATGGCCGAATTGGTCAACAAAATGCTGCATACAGGAAATATCAGTGAATGGCTTACAACTGGCAGAACATATTTAATACAGAAAGATGCAGCAAAAGGAGCCATACCAGGAAACTACAGGCCAATAACATGTTTGCCGACCATGCTCAAACTTCTGAAATGTATCATAGCTGACAGAATTCAGGACTACCTAGAAGAAAATGACATCATGCCAGTGGAGCCAAAGGGCAATAAAAGACAAAGCAGAGGTATGAAAGACCAGCTCCTAATTGATAAAATGATTTCGGAGAACTGTAAGAACAGGAAAACAAACCTATACATGACCTGGATTGAGTACAAGAAAGCCTTTGACTCATTGCCACACAGCTGGATCATAAAATGCCTGGAAGTCATTGGAGTCAATGAAAACATCAGGAAATTCATAGAAAAGGCGATGAAATATTGGAAGTCTGAGCTTTTTGTTGGAAATGAAAGCTATGGACTGATCAACATCAGAAAGGGCATCTTCCAGGGGGACTCTTTGTCCCCATTGTTATTCATCATCGATATAATCCCGCTGTCACTCATCCTACAGAAAACAAAGCTAGGCTACCAAACTACTAGGAATTCACCAAAAATTTCACACCTGTATATGGATGACCTGAAATTTTATGGAAAATCAGAAACTAAGATACAGTCACTAACCAACACCGTGCGAATCTTCAGCAATGATATCAGCATGGAGTTTGGCCTGGATAAATGTGCCACAGTGGCACTGAAAAGGGGGGAAATCACTGAAAGTGAGGGCATTGAAATGCTAAATGGTCAAACCATCAAGTGCCACCAGCCAGAAGCCTACAGATACTTGGGCATCTTGCAACTGAATAATATAAAGCACGGTCATGTGAAAACTGTGATCAGCAAAGAGTACATCCAGAGGACCAGAAAAATTTTGAAGAGTAAACTGAATGGTGGCAACACTATCAAGGCTATAAATACTTGGGCCATACCTGTCATTAGATACACAGCTGGCATAGTGAACTGGACTCAAGCAGAGCTGGACAACTTGGACACCCTCGCAATGACGTTGACAGGCTGTCTTTACCAAGGAAAATAGGCGGCAGAGGACTTTTGCAAGTGAATCAGACAGTGGAAGAAGAGAAGCATGCATTAGCTGACTATGTGAAGGAGAGCAAAGAGTCAGTGTTGATGGAGGTCAACAATAGGAAGCTTCTCAAGGTGAAGCAAACCAAGGACCAGTATAGAAAAACTGTAACTCAATGTCATATGGACAATTGGCGGGACAAAGCATTGCATGGCCAGTTCTTGGAGAAGATTGAAGGCAAAGTGGATAAAGAAAAGACCTGGTCATGGCTTACAAGTGGAACACTCAAAAAGGAGACAGAAGGACTAATACTGGCGGCACAAGAACAGGCCATTAGAACAAATGCTGTCAAGGCCAGAATTGAAAATCAACAGACGATCCAAAGTGCAGACTCTGTAAAGAAACAGATGAAACAATCGATCACATACTCAGCTGCTGCAAAAAGATCACACAGACTGACTACAAGCATAGACACGATGCTGTGGCACAGATGATCCACTGGAACATGTACCGGAACTACCATTTACCAGTGGCAAAGAACTGGTGGGATCATAAGCCCGAAAAAGTGGTCAAAAATGAGCAAGCCAAACTACTATTGGACGTCCGACTTCAGACTGACCGAATTCTGAAGCATAACGCACCAGACATCCTGATTGTGGAGAAAAAGAAAGTATGGATCATCGACATCGCAATCCCAGGGGATAGCAGAATTGAGAAGGAGCAGCTAGAGAAATTAGTGAAATACGAAGATCTAAAAATCGAGCTGCAACGACTCTGGCATAAGCCAGTGAAAGTGGTCCCAATGGTACTTGGCACGCTGGGCGCAGTGCCAAAGGATCTCAGCAGACATTTGAAAACCATCGGAATTGACAGAATCTCCATCTGTCGATTGCAAAAGGCCGCTTTACTGGGATCGGCAAACATAATTCGCTGCTACATAATGCAGTCCTAGGTGCTTGGGAAGCGCCCGCCTGGTGATGAAACACGAAATCCAGCATAGTGATCTCGTTTGCTGTGTTGTATTGACATAATAATAATATAATAATGTAACCATACACCATCAAAAATATGTAATATATCCCCCAATTAATTCATCCTTAATCCCAAAATTATTTTTATTTCCATATTCACTAATTGTCTCTTTATATGTTTCAAGCCCATCTTGTTCTGGTACATCTTCTACTCCCACTTCATGTTCTTCTGCTTTTTCTACTCCAATTGCAAATTCATCAAGTCCATTATAACAGTTGTCAACGTCCTCTTTGCCATCTCCAATTTGTAATTCTATTCCAGTTCCAATTCCAATGTCAATTATTAATCTCATTTCATGATGGAAACCCTTAATGTCCTCAGAAATCTCCATGCGAAGCTCATCGAACAAGTCTTATTTCTCTTAATTCCTCCATCTCCTTCTCCTTTATGAAATGGCTAATTTTGTCCAGCTGCTTAAACAAACAGCCTACAAAAAAGCCAACAAGGATTTTTTTGTGCAGAAGCAGCAACAGATGTAATCAATCCAGATAGCACGTTTCATGAAGTTCGAGTCTAAGAAAACAAAAAATTCCAACTCGAAAACTTTCTCACGAATACAGTCTCTACCAATAAATGGCAACCATACTGTCCTTAAATCTCTTGTTGTTTTTTAAGTTTTCAACTTTTCAACTTTTCGATCCAAATAACATATATATAAAAAAATTAAAAATAAAATTTTAAAAATTCACCAATATTCTTCCAAAATGATTTTTAGACGTTAACTTCTACTCCCATTCAAAACAAAAACAGCAATTGTAGTATCCATTTAGCCGCTCTCCCCAATTTCTCAAACTCCTTTTCCAGTAATCCATAAGCAGAAAGTAACAAAAAGATTTCTCCCTCCGGCAGCAATGCTGAACTTGACAGTCAATTCTCCTTGCCACAACACCAGCACAAAACTTACATTCCCTTTTCTTTTCCGGATGACTTCCAATTCTTCAAGCAACTCTTTCTAGCACGTAGTCTCCTCGGCTAATGGTGGCTAGCCGCCTTCGCAGTGCTGATGGTGGAGGCTCCAGATCTGGTCAAACCTGGGGTTTGCCAACCCCAAACAGGGACCAAACCAAGTCCCCTTCTTCCCCTCCCCTCCAGGGAGGTTTGGGCCAATTCAAACTGAATCGGCACCCCCAAGAGCGGGGAACCGGCGTTTCTCCGCGGGAGCGAAAGAAACGCCGCTGCCACCAAGGCACTGACCACGCCCCTTCTCCCCAGTGAACACTCCCGGAAAAGAACTGGTTCTGGTAGCCTAGCAGCTCATTACAGTTCAATCAGGCCCAGTGGGTCTCAAGTCATAGTTTGGCTTTATTGGTAGACTAAATAGTTGACACTCCATGGCCTCTTGCATTGTTCGATACTGTTGCCCAAAGACCTGCTCTCACTCTTATGCTCTGTAGCAGGCTCTGCTTCTGAGACTGTTCCAGTATCTGGGACATTTGGAAGTAAAGACTGGTCAGTGAAGATGGGCCATGATCTTGGCATTGGGAAAGAGATTAAAGGAGGGTTCTGATAACTCTTCTTTGAGAGATCTCTGCTGAGAGAAAGAACAGCTGCAATGTGAGCAAGATCTTATTGCTAGACAAAGTAGGGAGGAAGGACTCTGTGCAAGGCAAAGAGGAAGTAAAGGGAAACCAAATGAAAAAAATAAGGCAAGGAGAGAGAAGAAATAAACTTTCAAGAGAAGAAAAGGTTGCACAGTCCTTAGTGGAATAGCTAAACTACGTATTATCCTATAAAGATTCTCATAAGCAAACAAATATGCTGGGTGCTTGGTTTTCAATTTCTCACATTGATTCTATTATAAGTAGAAGTTACTAAGCTATTAAAATACTCCATTCTATCTAGCTGATTGGTCTTCCACATGCCAAAAATATAAGCCAAGAGCATTTCTTGTGTTATGATTATAATGAGCAGAACTATGTTAGTATCCTAATTACCTTAACCAAACAGATTACAGACTGAACCTCCTACTTTATTTTATTCCTGTGGCAAACAAAAAGATCCAGATCAGAATCGGTTCATAAGCAGACTTAGCCATACTAATAACTTTTGACAAACACATGTACGACCTGCTGTATGTTCTTAACAATTAATTGCTTGTTTTCCTTGTTTCTAAACAAAGGAAAGTGAATGCAAGGCATATAATCCAAGGCCATTCTGCAAAACCTACACCATGGATAAACAGCCACTAAATACTGGTGAACAAAAGGACATGACAGAATTTTTTACAGATCTTATAACAAAAATTGAGGAAATGTCTCCAGAATTGGTAAGTCTAAAGAAATATTTTTTTAATGTGCTTGAAACAATTATCCCTATTTTAACTGAAATTCATTCATTCATCCACAGAAGAATACTGTGAAAAGCTTGTTTGGAGGTATTATCACAAACAATGTTGTTTCCCTGGTGAGTTCATACTTTTACTACCCAATGTTCCTTTCAACTAATGGTTTCTTTCTTTTCTTTTTTCTTTTTGTTTTTTTGAGGGAGGCGGGAATGCAAGTATTTGCTTTATATTTACAGATTCCTGTTGATACTGTTAGTTTGATCTGTCACAACTATTATTATTTAGGACTGTGAACATGTTAGCCAAACTGTTGAAGAATTCTATACAGTAAGATGTCAAGTAGCAGATATGAAGAATATTTATGTAAGTAAAGCCATAGCAATAACATTGCAGATCTCTTGGCTATCTGAGATCTCCTAAATAGTATTACAGTGTTCCCTTGACTTTCGTGGGTCCGACATTCGCGAAAAGTCTATACCGTGGTTTTTCAAAAAATATTAATTAAAAAATACTTCATGTTTTTTTCCTACACCATGGTTTTTCCCGTCCTTGACGTCATACGTCATCGCCAAATTATTGTTAATAAATAATTATGTTAATATCAGGATCACTAAGTATCTTCTTCAATCGTGAATACCAGTAATAATGGTGAGTAATAATCTAAAGGTTGTTAAGGGAATGGGAAATTGTAATTTAGGGGTTTAAAGTGTTAGGGGAGGTCCTGCGATACTGTTCATAGCCAAAAATAGTGTAATTACTTCCGGTCTTGGAATGCATCCCCCATGAAAGTCAAGGGAACACTGTATATCTAATGAAATTGTTATGTTCTTTATATATATGTATTAAATTTTTCAGTTTTTAAAAAAAAACAATACATGATCATATTTACAGATGAATCTACATCATACATACATTCCTATCGACATGAATATCTTTTAATTGCTTTTAGATTTCTTGATGTTTTATTTCAATGTTTAGTTTGAGTTTCTTTTTTTTGTCCATTGATACCATTTTGTCCAGATTTCATAATAGTCCAATTCTTTACGATTATTGAGTCCATTGTCAATGCGTAAATTTGACTTTAGCGGGCGGTCTTGGAACGCATCCCCCACGAAAGTCAAGGGAACACTGTATATCTAATTAAATTGTTATGCTCTTCAAAGGTGTTGCTTGTTTTGAATGGCAATGCCTCCAAAATTTTTAGATATGCTCTTTCTAGAACCTGGGAACACAACATGTTATTTTCTTCTGAATCAGATCGTTGTTTCATTTAAGCCAGTATTGTCAGTGATGAAAGCCAAAGCACCCTAAAATTTCAAGCAGTAATTTTTCCTCCCTACTTTTAACTACTCTCAAGTTTCAAAGTATTTGATTTTGCCTTTTAGAGCAAAAACATGCAGAGCTGTGGCAGTCTTAGTTGTATTTGTTTGCATCAGTAGCTTTGTAATATTTTTTGTCCCTAGAAACTTCATGTTTGGCGTCATAAATTAATAATTTAATAGTATTTTTGTTAACATCTATTTAACAAATAAATTTTAATAATGAATTATTATTGTAAATTCCTTTACTTTAAATGAACTTTCCTTATGTATTATATATAGGAATCTCTTGATGAAGTTACTATTAAAGATACCCTTGAAGGTGATAATATGTATACTTGTTCACACTGCGGGAAGAAAGTACGGGCCGAAAAAAGGTAAAATGGTTTAATTTGCTATACATTAAATACATCATGTTTCTAAATACTGTGTACTTACACTCTAAATATATGATGCTTTGAAAGTAAGGTAACACATTAAAGAATGAATATTTTCTTCTTGTCCTAGAGCATGTTTTAAGAAATTACCTCAAATCTTAAGCTTTAATACAATGAGATACACTTTTAACATGGTTACTATGATGAAGGAAAAGGTGAACACACACTTCTCATTTCCTTTACGTTTGGATATGACCCCTTATACTGAAGATTTTCTCATGGGAAAAAATGACAGAAAAGAAGGTATTTTATTTTATTCATCTTCACTTTTTTCCTACTAATTATGTTGACCATTTTAACCAATTTGCACGACATTTTTGGATAATGTTGGGCAGTTGTCACGGATGGGATAAGCAGAAGTTGTATTGATTAGAAAAGGCTGGTGCTTTCTGAGCTTTTGACATAGCTACTGTCAGTAGGTCACCATCTCTCTCTCCCCACCCCTTTCCTCTTTATTAGAAAAAGTCATATCTAAGAAATGAGTAGCAGAGATGGAGAGCATCAGTGAATGTAACATTATATTTTCAGAATGATATGGATGTCATGATTTTCTTCAAGAAAACCTTTGGAACCTTGCTGTTTGTTAGTCTACCAATAAAGCCAAACTATGACTTGAGACCCACTGGGTCTGATTGAACTGAAATGGGGAGAAGGGGCGTGGTCAGTGCCTTCGTGGCAGCAGCGTTTCTTTTCCTCCCGCGGAGAAACGCCAGTTCCCGCACTTGGGGGTGCCGATTCAGTATGATCTTCCAAGGACTGTTGGAGTTGGAGCGACACCACCTTCTCAACAACATTCCCCATAAAGAGAAGGTTGGAGACTGGACGGTAATTATTAATATTGGCTGGGTCCAGGGAAGGCTTCTTGAGGAGGAGGCGCACAAGTGCCTCCTTGTAGGGAGCCAGGAAGGACTCCCCCCCCAAATAAGCTTTGACAATCTCCTGGACCCAGCTCCGTATCACCTCCCTGCTGGCTGAAACCAGCCAAGAGGCATACAGGTCCAGCAAACAGGTGGCGGAACTCACAGCTCCAATGGCCTTGTCCACTTCATCAGGATTGCAGTCAGGATTGCAGTCATTAGGTGAGAGTGTTACATGGGTGCTTCACTAAACTACCACAATGAATTAAAACTAATTCCAGGGTAAATGTGTTAGTAAATCAAGGACTACCTGTAGTGGAGTGCAAACACTTGCGGTCCAGCAGTATAACCAGCAGTGTTTTATCATATTCCTGCAAGTTATGCTCCTTCCACTGTCACTCTGGTTGCTGATACTGTTCTTGATGTGCACCTGTTCAGTGACAAATTACTAATTAATATTAGCACCTGCTCTAGCACTGATTCTATATATCAGAGATCCCTAGTCTTCACAGGGATTTGACCATCAGCAGTTACTGTTGCCATTCACTATTCTTTATCATCATCAGCAGAGTGAGGAAAGCAGCAACCAGAAGAGAGAATTATGAGTTCCTTTACTGAACAAAGCAGATTTTTGAAAGCCTCTTATTTCTCACATGTTCTGACGATGATAGAGATATTATACATTCTTACATGTTCTTTCAGCTGTTAGTACTGACAATGGAGATGGATCCCTTCCTCAATTCAAGGAATGAATTATGAACTGTTCTAAAAGATAGTTTGAGCTTGGGGAGCTTCTTTTTATTTTCCCTTTTGCCATACTGCTAAATGGGGATTCTTTAGATCTGCACATATTGTGCCAAAAATGATTTGTAAGGTGTTGTAAGCACTCTTTGTCCACCTCTGGTAATGTCAGATTCTGAGGAGGATGAGCCAGGCCCCTCTGGATATCCAGGGACAGTGGGGTTGCCAGCTGATGCAGTGAGAGTGAGGAAGAAAATGGCTTGGATGCACCTGAGGAACCATCAGAGGAGGCTGATATAACAATGAGGGAGTGGTCTCATTTGGAGGATGAAGCAGACATTAGAGGGGATGATCCACTCTTCCAGATATCATAGATTTCTGAGAAGACAAAAGGACTTGCATAGTAAAAAAGGAAACAAGCTTACAACTTTACCTTTTAGGGGTTTGATGTCACTTCCAGTCAGTATAAAAGGATTTGGGATAATTGGGCATAGGGTTTCAACATCGTTCATAGAAGTTGTGTTAGAGTGTGGGGTGTTTGAAAAATGCCCCCCGAAAGCTTGTTCCTGCTTTGCTAAAAACTATTTGCCAGATGCTGTTTGAATATTAGACTCTGGTGAGCAGATTTATCTCTTCTAAGATGAATTTCCCTCTCCTATCGCAAAGGAATGCAATTAGGCCGAAGTTGGTGTCTTTCCCGGACTTTACCTGCTTCTCAACTCAGAGAGAAAAACATACTCCCTGCCTTTCCATTCAGTCTTCTTTCACTTTGTGTTGCCTTTTTATAATAAAGAGTGTGATTTTAACATGACATAGTATATTTTGAGTCTGGTTTCCCTCCAAGAGGATGTGAACAGAACATAAGCAAGGGGATATATTCTGTTCGTTGGTATCTTGATAAATAACCCAAGGTCTAGGTCCTTAGAGGCAATAATTTGTTTTTTGTTTTCTCCCTTGTTGTCTACTAGATTTTACCTATTTTTATTTTATCTCTTGATTCTTTAAATTAAAATCAATAAATGGGAAACAAACATATTGCAATGTAAAGCACTATGTGTCAAGTTTCAAGAACACCTTAGTTCCTAATTGGTCTAAAGGCATTTTTTTAGAAAATACAAATTGGTGGGTATCTTCTTCCTATTATACTATTCTTATTATCTCAGAAATAAGATAAATTAAGGTGATAAATCATATCTGGAGATAAAGGAAATGATGGAGGTTATCTTACTGATTTGCATTAAATAGGAATTCTATAAATGCCTGCCATTAAAGATAGGCTGGGAAGTTCTCATTCAATAATTATGCCTTAATATCAGTATATTTAAAGTCTCTATATGTTGTTTAAATACTATAGAGAGAGACTTTATATATATTGTACAATATATTTTACAATATTTTATAAAATAAATGTTAACTTTTCTAAGGGATAGCACAGTAAGATACTAAGTTTTGAAATATGTTATTTTAGGTTTCAAGGACGATGGCAATAGTTCAAAGGAGACCAAGAATTATGAGTATGATTTGATAGGTGTAACTGTCCATACAGGAACTGCTGATGGGGGGCATTACTACAGTTTTATCCGAGATATTGTTAATCTTCATGCTTACAAAAACAACAAGTGGTAAGTTATGAATGTTTAGTATTGATTAATTGTAGAATTAATTTAGAATTGATTAATAGTAGAATATAATTTTGGACATAGTGGCTTAGTGGCTAAGATGCTGAGCTTGTCAATTAGAAGTTCGGCAGTTTGAATGCCTAGTGGCACGTAATGGAGTGAGCTCCTGTTATTTGCCTCAGCTTCTTCCAACCTAGCAGGTTGAAAGCACACAAAAAATGCAAGTAGAAAAATAGGGCCACTTTGGTTGGAAGATAACATCGCTCCATGCACCTTTGGTGTTTAGTTATGTGGGCCACATGACCATGGAGATATCTAGGGACAGCGCTGGCTCTTTGGCTTAGAAACTGAGATGAACACCACACCTAGAGCTGGAAATGACTAGCACACATGTGCCGGGGGAACGTGACTTTTACCTTTTAATCTTTTAATTTGTCAGTTACTGTATCGGAAAATGAGAGATTTGTTTTGATTGCTGGACAAACTTATTGTGTCTTTTCAAAATTAGTCACTACATTACTTTATTAAGATTTCAGGCATTTATTCTGTCCCAGCTTTAATAGCAATAGCTAAATATTTATCTTACTAGTAGATAGGATTGTACTTACTTTGCTTGACTTTTGTTACCTGTAATATTATAGCAAACTTAAGAACTTCACTGCATTTCACTTTCATTTATCTTCAGTGCAGTGAATATTTGAATCTTAAATGAATCAAGCCAATGCCTTCATTTTCTAGGTATCTGTTCAATGATGCTGAAGTAAAGCCATTTGATTCTGCTCAGTTGGCTTCTGAATGTTTTGGTGGAGAAATGACAGTGAGTTGTGATATTTTTAATATTATTTAAAAGGAACATCTGTTGTTGCAGGCTCTGTTAATGTTAACCTCACCTTGCTATTTCATTACGTATTTATCCACTACAATCAGCAACTAGCTGAGAAAGCCTCTGATTTGACAATATGATGCCATCCTGGGAGACAAAAGAAAGAAGGGATTTTTTTTTTTAAGGTTGCAATTTTTTTTAAAAAATTACCCAAGTAGGGTAATGATGCAATGAAGTGATATCTTGATCAAAGACTATGGAAGTGAGGTTCCAATACACACTTAAAATGTATTCATCTGAAATTATCTATTATTCAGTTCATTACATTTTCATATATTACTGTTGTAGCAACAACTTGTAATTATAATTGTATGCATAAGACAGTCCTACATAAGAGACAATTATATTATTGTATTAAATATGAAATTGTAGAAAATTATACATATCCATTCTAACAAATTAAATTTGCAATGTGTAATATGTAATGTCAAGTAGTATTGATATTTGTACAGTTATCAGAAACAGTACAAAGAAAATGTATTCCTTCTAAGATTTTTCTTTTCCAGACGAAAACTTATGACTCTGTCACCGATAAATTTATGGATTTCTCTTTTGAAAAGGTACCTAATTTTATATTTAGTTTAGACAATATTATCTTTCAGTTATCTTCCTCTTTTCTGATATCAATGAAGTGTTGGCTTTTTGTTTCTCTTCTCTCAGACTCACAGTGCATACATGCTCTTCTATAAACGAATGGAACCAGAAGAAGAAAATGGCAAAGACTATACATTTGATGTTTCTTCTGAATTACTAGAAGTATGGGCTTCCTACAATTATAAAATTATTATACTTCAAACAACAACAAAAATTTATAATGATTCTGATTCAGAATTCGCCATTAGTTGTCCAAGGAAAAAATGATTATTTGTCAAGCACTGTGACTTTAAATTCTTACTGTACTTGGTGCTCCACCCATTTACCTTTAGTTTATGTTTGTATTTTCCCCCTTTGCTCTGCGCTCCCATATGGAACATTATGCAATGACATGAATTAGACAGAGTCATGCTGACCACTGGTTGTAAAATAGACAGAATTCTTAGTTTGGCCTAATTTGAGCTAATTTCCATTGCATCAAAATAACATCATTTAAAAAAAAATATTTCTGAGTAGACCAGGGGAGAAAGGGCTCTTTTTCATAAGTCATATTTATTTCATTAAATTATTAGTAATATCAATGCCAATTAAGTGGATAATATTACTAAGCATTATCATACCCTTACTATATAATGTATAGGACATTTGAAATGAAAATATTAGGATAAGAATGTTCATCAAAAAGCATTATTACTCTGTTGTTGGGATCTTCCATTTAGACAACAGAAAGCACCTATTATTCAGTAAAGCAGTAGTATTAATATTATTAAATATTAACTTAATCAGTTGGCTAAATGGAATTTTCTTTGATGTTATAGAATGCATAGAATTATATGGCTTGAAGATATATTTTCTCTCCCTACCTACCTCCCTTCAGTACTTCATCTTTAGGCGAGAACATCTTTTCAACCCAAAGGTTGCATTTCTTACATACCCAATTAAAATATTTCTGGGTGCAAGACTTAGGAAACCTCTTTCTCAAGAGAGGAATTCCAACAGTATAAACAAAACTGAGTTAGGTGCATTAGGTTGCCTCAGTATATAAAGATTTCAGGTATTCAATATATTATACCTTGGATTCTAAGGAAAGCTAAGACCTTTAGTGTGGGAGAATGAGACCCTTCGTTTCATCAGTCTTCTTTCTTTCTTTCTTTCTTTCTTTCTTTCTTTCTTTCCTTCCTTCCTTTCTTTTTTCTTTCTTTTTTTTCTCTCTCTCTCCCTCTCTCTCCCTCTCTCCCTCCCCCCCATCTCATTTTCAAATGACTGGACAACTTACAAAAATATATAAAACAATAAGATTAAAACAATGAAAGAATTAAATTTTAAGTATTAAAACATTAAAATTAAACATTTATTGATTTATTTTAATTTCTTTGGTGACTGTTGTGAACCATTTAAAGTCACTAAGAGTTAGGTAGCATGAAAATTTAATAAATTGTGAAAGTTGTTTATTTTACAGCAATAGGAAGACACCCAAACAGTTTGGAATAGGATACAGGGAACATTGTTTAGTTTACTTACTTCTTAGACACTTTTTATTATTTAAATGAAGTTTCCATGAGAGAGAATACCAGTAGCATTTTAATATACAGTAATGGCAAATTTTTAATTCTGTTACATTTAAACAGAAAGATTTATTTTATTTATTTTATTTGTTTGCCTGCCCATCTCTCCACAATATTTTTATTCGTTCAGTCAAACAATTTATAGAGGTCTAGAAAAACTTATATTAGCCAATAATCTATTTTTCATTCATCTCTGAATAAATAGCTTTACCTGGGTTGTTGTTTTTTTCCATTTTTCTCTTCAGTGGATATGGCATGATAACATGCAGTTCCTTCAGGATAAGAATATTTTTGAGCATACATATTTTGGGTAAGGTTTGCATCAATTTATATATTCTTTTAATAAATAAACTCCAGGCTTTTAAATCCATGTTTTAAAAAGTCTGTTTAAAACAAGTATTTGTGCATGTATTTGTCCTAGATTTATGTGGCAGTTATGTAGTAGCATCCCCAGCACATTACCAGATCCAAAAGCAGTTTCTCTGATGACAGCCAAGGTAGAGTCTCTTATTGTCAGCTTATTTATTTTTTAAAAAGAAATGTTTTAGCACTTGTTCAGGTTAGTCTGTGACACTCACTTATTGTCTTACAGTTAAGCACTTCTTTTGTCCTTGAAACATTTATCCACTCAAAAGAAAAGGTATGTGCCTAGATTTCCTATAACAGTGTATATTTCTAACATTGATTAACATAAACAATAATTCTTTGCTTCACTCACTGAAAAATGAAGCCAAACTTATAATGAAATTTCAGTTCGTTTCAAACTAGAAATAGAAATTCTGGTCCCAATTTCCATTTTAACCCAAGAACTACCTGGCCAGTCAGATAGATAGTATGTATTGTCCAATGCCTTACTTATTCCCCACTCCCCATCGCAGACTGGAGTGATTGGAGATGAAGGAATTACAAGACAGCAACCAGGCATACAATGGGGAATACATATTGACAAGAATGCATTGATGCCAGCTGTTTACTTACAGCAACCCTGTTGCAATTAAGTGATAGATATTTAGTCATTCAGTTATTTATTGAAAACATTTATATAATTGCCCATTTGATAACAAATTCTGAGAGGCCCCCAGCAATTGAGCCTCCACTCCCAATTGTGGTTGCTGAACAAGGACTAACTGTATGAACACATTTGATTTTCTTAGGATAGGATATCTTAACGTTAACATTATATAACATAAAATCTTATTCTTATTTTATTGTATAAATAAATGATACAGTATTATATGTCATCTTTAAACCAGATGAGTTGACTATGTAAGACAAAAGTGTTTTATGAAACTTCAAAACCAAATCACTATCCATTTTGTGGGTCTGGGAAAGTGGGAGGGTAATGCTGAACCATCACTGCATCATACTTATTGTTTTTAATGTTATGTAACTGAAGAAAAAAAATGTGCTTCAGTTTGAATGTTTACTTCCTTTAGCCCACAATGCTTCAGTGGATTGAACTGTTAACTAAGCAATTTAACAACAGCCAAGCTGCTTGTGAGGTAAGACAGAAATGAAGAATTCAGAAAAATATGCAAGTTAGTAAAACCTATCCTTTTTGTGTTTGGTAACTTAAGAAAGATAAATTTATGGATTTGGCAATGTGCTAAAGACATTACGCTGTATAAAATAAGAAAGAAGTGTTTCATGAAACCATTCCAGCTTTAGCTACAAATCTAATTAAATTAACTAGAAGCTTTGTTTTCATTTTGTATTTAATGTACTTATAATTATGTGTTTGTATACTGCCTAGATCAGTGATAGCAAACCTTTTTCCTCAGGTGCTGAAAGAGCGTGGGCATGTGCTATCGTGCATGTGTGAGTGCCCACACCCATAATTCAATGCCTCTGTGTGTGTGTGTGAAAACAGCCTTCCCCCAGCCCTTCAGAGGCCCAGAAATTGCCTATTTCCCAACATCTGGTGGGCCCAGTAGGCTCATGTTTCACCCTCCCCAGGCTCCAAAGGCTTCCCTGGAGCCAGTGGTGGGTAAAAATGCTGTCCCCCAGGCCCCAGAGGCTCTCTGGAAATCAAAAATGCCCTCCCAGAGCCTCTGTGCAAGCCAAAAATCAGCTGGCCGGCACACATGCACATTGGAGCTGAGCAAGGGGAACAGCTTGCGTGCCAGCAGATATGGCTCTGTGTGCTACCGGTTCACCATCACTGGCCTAGATTACTCTGAGAGAGATGGGTGATTTTAAAAAAAGATATAAATAAATACATTTTGATCAGTTATTTTAATAGAAAATGCTTAGGGTTTTTTGGATTAAACATAGTGAACATGGTGAATGCAGAAAGATCTTGGTCTCCTAAATTAGTACAGTTGGTTTGTTCACAATTTGAGAGCCCCATAAAATTTGCCTTTTTTATCTTTGTTGTGGAACAAATGCTTTCTAATACATGATTGCCTAAAAAGAAGGGATTTCTTTTTTGTTAATTCATAAGTAAAGTAGCCAACTATAACAAGGGTGTCAAACTCAAGTTTCCCATTGTTAGTATCCTTGAATAATGTTATTTACAGTGCATTCAGAAAGTATTCAGATCCCCTTCACTTTTTTCCATTTTGTTATGCTGCAGCCTCATTCTAAAGTTGTTGAAATTCATTTTTTCTCATTAACCTATACTAATGACAAAATGAAGACTGAATTTTTAGAAATGTCTATAAATTTATTAAAAAGAAAAAAACTGAAGTATTGCATTGTCATAAATATTCAGACCCTTTGCTCAATACTTTGTTGAAGTACTTTTGGCAGCAATTGCTTGAGTCTTTTTCGGTATGACTTTACAAGCTTTGCACACCT
Source organism: Erythrolamprus reginae (assembly GCF_031021105.1). NCBI lineage: Eukaryota > Metazoa > Chordata > Lepidosauria > Squamata > Dipsadidae > Erythrolamprus > Erythrolamprus reginae. Next base: position 385,618,722 of record NC_091950.1, on the reverse strand, counting down.
GGATTGGGGGATTTTCTGCCATTCTTCCTTTTAAATCCCCTGAAGCTCAGTCAGATTAGATGGTGACAGTCGAAGAACAGCTACTTTCAGGTCTCTCCAGAGATGTACTAGTCAGGGCTCCGGCTGGGTCACTCTAGGATATTAACAGAGCTACTTCTGTGTTGTCTTGGCTGTGTGCTTAGGATCATTGTCATGTTTGGAAAGTGAATCTTTGACCCAGTCTGAGGTCCTGAATACTGTGGAACAGGTTTTCATTGAGGATATTCCTGTACTTTGCTACACTCAGCTTTCCTTCAATCCTGACCAGTCTGTGCTGCTGAAAAAAATACCCCCACAGCATGATCCTGCCATCACCATGCTTCACTGCTGGGAGTATATTATGACTGGTGATGAATTGTGCCTGATTTCCTCCAGACATAACACTTAGAATTGAGGCCAAACAGTTGAATCTTGTTTCATCAAACCAGAGACTTAGTCCTCACAGACTGAGGCTGAGTTGTTTTTTTTTAACTCGTATCAGCTTTCATGTATTTTACACTAATGAGAAGCTTCTGTCTAACCACTCTGCCATAAAGCCCAGTCAGTGGAGGGCTGCAGTGATGATTGTCCGTTTGGAATTCTGTCCCATCTCCACACAGAATCTTTGGAGCTCAGTCAAAGTGACCATCAGGTTCTTGGTTATCGCTCTTACTAAGGCCCTTCTTCCCTGAATGCTCAGTTGACTGGGCAATCAGCTCTTGGAAGAGTCCAGGTTATGCCAGATTTCTTCCATTTGAGAATTATGGAGGCCATTGTGCTCTTAGGAACCTTCAGTGCAGCAAAATTTTTATTGTAGCCTTTCCCAGATCTGTGCTTTGAAATAATCCTATCTCTGAATTCTGCAGGCATGCAGAAACCTTTGACCTCATGGCATTTGCTCTGCTGCAATATGTGGTGTGTGCCCAAACAATTTGTTTGTTTGTTGCATTTATATAGTGCTCACTCCGAAACGAACAACAGCTATAAATATAATAAATATAAATATATAAATATAATACTGATAAAAAGAGCAATTAAAAAACCATCAATAAAATCTACAGTACAAAAACTGCTGTATAAAAAAACCACATGTACTAAAATTCAATTCTAATTCCAGGCCTGCCAGAAAAGCCAGGTCTTAACAGCTTTCCGGAAGACCGATAGGGAGGAGATAATGCGAATCTCTGGGGGAAGTTGATTCCACAGGATCAGAACTACCACAGAGAAGGCTCTTCCCCGAGGTCCCGCCAACCGGACGGGACCTGAAGAAGGCCGACTCTGTGGGCCCTTACTGGCCGCTGTGAGGTATGAGGACAGAGGTCCCATAAATAGCGTGTTCTTGAGCCATTTAGGGCCTTAAAGGTAATAACCAATACCTTGAATTGTGTTCGAAGACCGACTGGCAACCAATGCAGCTTGCGTAAAGATGGAATAATACAGGCGTACCTTGGTTTAATTGATCACAGGTCAACTCCAATTAAGGTGTAGAAAAATGTCAGTGAATATCAAGAGAAATAGGAGGCACGAGAGCTAAATTTCAAATGTTGTTGCAAAGGGTCTTAGTATGTGATATTTCATTTTTTTCTTTTTAATATAAATTTACAGACATTTCTAAACATCTGTTTTCAGTTTGTTACTATTAGGTACTGAGTGTAGATTAATGAGAAAAAATAAATTTGAACAACTGTAGAATCAGGCTGCAGCATAACAAACTTGACAAAAGCGAAACGGGTCTGAATGCATTGTAGGTGGCATTCACTGGAATACTTTTGGAGTTCTACTTAAGTTGTTTTAAGCATTGATAATAATGTATGCTATGAATGTATAGTAGAATAGAAAATGCTTTCGTTGTTAAGGAATATGGTACATTTTTTTCCCAGTGGTTTCTTGATCGTATGGCTGATGATGACTGGTGGCCTATGCAGATTTTAATTAAATGTCCAAATCAGATTGTAAGACAGGTAAGTAAAGCATAATATGTGTCATTTGAAATGTTATTGCGTAGGATTAGTTTCTTAAATTCACAGTATGAATTTTAACCATCCAACCCAATATGTTAGGTTGAATTGTCCTGGATATTATTACATATATTTGAGGTGTAGTTCACATTCTTTGAGGTCTTCAGCTGACAAACATTATGACAGTTTTTAGAAGGATTTCTGATACTCAATATAACAAAGTCTAAGTGTACAAGTGGACCTTGAAATTCTGTCTGCATACCAAAATAGATTTTCAATTTTTTTACGTGCATTTTTATTTGAATAAGAGGCCCTATTACACATTACAAAAAGCTTATGTTTAATTTAATTTAAAAACCTGAACTTCTTTTCCTGTAGTGTTTTGTCATTCAACCAGAGAATAGAATAGAATAGAATAGAATTTTTTATTGGCCAAGTGGTGCACATGCTCTCAGTGTACATAAAAGAAAGATATGTTCATCAAGAATCAATATACGTGCAATCAAATCATATTAGGAACCAGTCATTATAAATCGTAAAGATACAAGCACCAAAGTTACAGTCATACAGTCATTAGTGGGAGGAGATGGGTGATGGGAACGATGAGAAGATTAATAGTAGTGCAGACTTAATAAATAGTTTGACAGAGTTGAGGGAATGATTTGTTTAGTAGAATGATAGCGTTCGGGGGGACGGGACTATTCATGTGTCTATTTGTTCTGGTGTGCAGTGCTTTATAGCGTCCTTTTGAGGGTAAGAGTTGAAACAGTTTGTGTCCAAGATGTGAGGGGTCTGTAAATATTTTCACAACCCTCTTTTTGACTTGTGCAGTGGAGCTGCTCCCTTAAATATGAGGCCAAAGGCAATTTTGTGTATGGAAATACTGCCTCAATTTGGATCATTGCAAGTGGAATACCTTAGAAGTTATACTAATGTCTTCTATGTAGTTCTAACTGTTTTTTGTGCTGGTTCTGCCAAAAAGAAAAAGGCAAATACAGTGATACCTTGTCTTATGAACTTAATTGGTTCCAGGACGAGGTTCGTAAGGTGAAAAGCTTGTAAGACAAAACTATGTTTCCCATAAGAATCAATGGAAAAGCGATTAATGCTTACCAGCCCCAAATTCACCCCTTTTGCCAGCCGAAGCGCCCGTTTTCGTGCTGGTGGGATTCCCCTGAGGCTCCCCTCCACCTCTGGATTTTGCGATGCTACAGGGGAATCCCACCAGCGCAAAAACAGGCACTTCGGCTGGCAACGGAAGTCTGGAGGCGGGGCATCCCAGCAGTGGCTGCGGGTTTGTAAAGTGAAAATAGTTTGGAAGTAGAGGCAAAAAAATCTTAAACCCCGGGTTCGTATCTCGAAAAGTTCATATGATGAGGGGTTCGTAAGACGAGGTATCACTGTATAGTCTTGGGCTGCACGAATTGAAGTACAGTGCCAAGACCAAAGGAAGTCGTAATTCTTCTCTATTTTGTCTTGGACATATTCTTTTATAAAGAATATTGAAAAATTGGAATGTATATAAAAGACAGCAGTCATGATAAGGGGCTTAAAAAACAAGAAATGGTTGGCTGTGTTGGGTTTGTGTAAGTCTGCAAGAACACAGGATAGGTGTCTTCAAATATCTGAAAAACAATCACAAAGAAGGCAATGTGATATTTTTCAGAGTTATTTCTGAAGACAATATAAAAACCAATGTGTTTAAATTAAATAGAAATAAATTATGTTTGGCCATCAGGAGAAATATTCTGAGCTGTTCTACAGGAAACTGACTACGTTAAAATGAGACTGCATGGCTGTTTGTCAAGAATGCTACAGTAATAAATTCATGAATTGAGCAAGAGACTGAACAAGTGTATATTGAAAGTCTTTTCTAATATTTAAGTTTCTATAATTAAAGATGTAAGATATAGTTTATATAAAATAGTATTAATTATGTAATATGAGGGCAAAATATCACTAATTCAAAGATATTTCAACCAAATAATCCATGATCACTAAAGCTTTGTGAAAGCAAATATTTCTGTGACCCCCAAAGTAACCTTAAAGCTTATGACTTTACAGATGTTTCAGCGTTTGTGCATTCATGTGATTCAGCGGCTAAGGCAAGCCCATTCTCATTTCTACCTACAGCCAGGACTAGAAGACTGGTATATTTTCTTAAAACAATTATATGTATTTCAAATATTTATTTTGTAACACTAATTTTATCATATGTCAGTATTATACAATTATATTGGAGAACATTTACATTGGACATTTATATCAGATAACACTGTGATCAGAAAATAAATGGCAGTACAGTAAATTATTAAGAATTTCTCTTGGAGGATTATGGCATGCCTTTTCAATGTTACTATAGTGTTCAGTTCATGTAACTAAGAAGAATTTATTCATGCTGGTATAACTATAGCATGTACTGTATAGTAAAGTAAGCACTGTTGACCATTTCAGATGCTATCCTAAATATAATGCATTTTGCATAATGGATGTTGGAACAACTTTTCAGATTGATTTTGGTTCATTTTGTCTCCAGTGACTTCAATATACACTGATGAACAATTCAATGTATTTTCAGTTCAGATGACATGGATGGTCCTGTGGAAGATATTGGTAGTCGCTCGTGTGTGACACGTTTTGTGAAGACGCTGTTGTCAATTATGGAACATGGTGTTAAACCTCATAGTAAACACCTCACAGAATACTTTGCCTTTCTTTATGAATTTGCCAAAATGGGAGAAGAGGAGGTGAGTGATTTTACATGAATTCTGCTATTATATTATCATTACAAAGTTTGAGTGCCGTTAACAGATTTGTTAATTAATCTTTGCATTTCTATGTTTATTACAAAAATCAATTTAGAGAGGAAGGCAGAATATAAACAGTTGTTATATTTTATATTCAATTTATTTCCAGAGCCAGTTTTTGCTTTCTCTACAAGCAATTTCAACAATGGTTCATTTCTATATGGGAACTAAAGGTCCTGAAAATGTAAGTCTGGAGTAATCTTTTATAACCTAATTCTTATTTGCTCCTTAGTGGATAAGACCCAATCTTTCAAGGAAATATTTCATGACTACTCTCACCTTTACTCTGCAAAAATGTGTGTTTAACAAATTTATCATGATCTCCACTCCATTTTTAAGTTTTTTCAAATAGATTATCTCTTTAGTATTATCCATAGTAGATCCTTATTCTACATTTTAATTATGAATCTAGATTTGAGATAATTTATTGCAGTTCTATAGTTTAGCATGGTTAAACACTCCTAAAGAGAGAGAGAAAGAGGTAGGTAGGTGGGGAGAGACAGAAGAAGAGTAATGTTATGTATCCTTGCTACTTTAGTAAAATAAAATAAGTCCTTTTGCAGAGATTTGTAGTATGAGAGATGATGGTGATAATTTGCTCTTTTTTTTGTCAGCCCCAAGTTGAGGTACTATCAGAAGAGGAAGGAGAAGAGGAGGAGGAGGAGGAAGACATTCTTTCTTTAGCAGAAGAAAAATATAGGCCTGCTGCACTTGAAAAGATGATTGCTCTGATAGCTCTTCTGGTAGAACAGTCTCGATCAGAGAGGTAAGGAGTATATTTACATAGATTAGATTATTTATGTATTGTATTTCCTCATCTCTTTTTAATGGATTTTATTAAAAGCTAACTCAAAGTAATAAAGAGTAAGAGGAACAAGAAAACCTGTACTGTCTTTTAACACTTTTTATATTATTTGACAGCATAAGCCAGTCTAGAAAACTCACAGTCGGGCTCTTTATGTGTTTGGCTTAATATTTTACATATAATTTCAGATGTCAAGATATATCCAGAAATTGGGTTCAGCTTATTAATGAAAACATATGTCAATACTTTTTACAAGTACCTATATATCCTTTATACACTCATAGATAAACCCATCTGTTGTTAAGCAGGTGGGCACATTTTTCATAGTATTTTGGTGTAAAATTTGATGGTTGGTTCAGCTCAAGACTATATTTGCGTTTTTTGCAGAAACAGCACAAAAAAATGTTAGAACTACATAGAAGACTTTAGTATAACTTCTAAAATATTCCACTTCAACAATCCAAATTGACTTTAGGGCAATTTCTTTCTCTGAAAAAAAGTTCTGAGTTATACAAAATAGACATAATGGTTTACTATATATTATCCTTCCTTATTTACCGTATTTTTCGCTCCATAAGACGCAGTTTTTTTCCTCCCAAAGTAGGATGAAAAATCAGCCACGTCTTATGGAGCGAAGATGCAGGCAGGGAGGGGGGGGAGGCGCTGGAGCAGAGGGGGGGGCGGCGATATACTCATCTGGAGACCGCCGCCTCTGTCGCCGCCTCTCCTCTTCCCAACCCCGAAGAGAGCCGCGCCTTTCGTCCTCCGGAAGTGCTGGGCCGGGGGACACCTCCACCCCGCAGGTTTAGGAGGCGGAGCGGCACCGGAGGAGCGTTGGCGGCTCCGAGCCTTTGGGAAGGCTACGGGAATCGCTTCAGGAGGCGGGGAGGTCTCGAAGACACAAAACCCAGCCAGTCGCTCGCAGCCGGCCGCCGCCTGTGCAAAGTTTGGCTGCGAACTCGGCTGGCTAGCTGCTGCCTGGCCCCCTCCCTCCCGGAGGGGGATCTCCCTTCGCACCACCAGCTGCGCTCCCCCCGCCAGCCAGCCAGCCAAGCCCCGCGCCCGCCGGAGCCGGCTCCTCGCTCTCCCCCTGCTGCCCGCCGCGTTTGCAGGAGGTGGGGAGGATCGGGCGGCCCGCCAAGGCCAGGAGGGACGCCGCTGCTCCCCCCTCCCTCTCTCCGCCCGCCGCTGTGCCTCCTGCTGAGCCCCCTCGGCCCCGCGCGGCGCCTGTCAGAGGAAGCTGCCCTGTCCCGGCCAGGATCCGGGGGCGAGGTCGTCGGGGTTTGAGGGGCCCTAAACCGCCCACAGCAGAAAAACAGAAAAAATAAGGGAGAGAGAAAGAGAGAGAAAGGAAGAGGAGAGATAGAAAGGGGGAGAGAGATAGAGAAGGAGAGAGAGAAAGAGAGAGATACAAAGAGAGTGAGTGAGAGAAGGAGAGAGAAGAGAGAGAGAGAAAGAGGGACAGAGAGAAAGAAAGAGAGGGACAGAGAGAAAGAAAGAGGGACAGAGAGAAAGAAAGAGAAGAACAGAGAGAAAGAAATAGAGGGACAGAGAAAGGGAGAGGAGAGATAGAAAGGGGGAGAGAGAAAGAGGGAGAGATAGAGAAGGAGAGAGAGAAAGAGAGAGATACAAAGAGAGTGAGTGAGAGAAGGAGAGATAAGAGAGAGAAAGAAAGAGAGACAGAGAGAAAGAAAGAGAGGGACAGAGAGAAAGAAAGAGGGACAGAGAGAAAGAAAGAGAGGGACAGAGAGAAGGAAAGAGAGGGACAGAGAGAAAGAAAGAGAGGGACAGAGAAAGGGAGAGAGAGAAAGAGAAAGGTAGAGAGAAAGAGGGAGAGATAGAAAGAAAGAGAGAGGGGGGCTTGTTTGTATATTTTCCCAATTCCCCTAGGGCAGTGTTATTGTAATAAATATTTTAGCCTACTTTTTGGCTCAAAAATTTTTTTTTTATTTTCCTCCTCTAAAAACTAGGTGCGTCTTATCAGCAGGTGCGTCTTATAGAGCGAAAAATACGGTATATCAATCTTATCTGAACTAGCAGAACTGCTAATCATTCATCAGTCAAGGTTCTAAATTGAAGTTGTCAGCCATATATAAAACATTCAAAGAGCAAAAACAGTTGTTTGATTGTAACCCACATTTTGCAATATTTTTGCCATTAAAATCAATTCACGTTGATCCCCCCCCCCCAAACTGTGAAAAGAAAAATCCTCTTTTTTGTTTTTTGTCTTGCTTGAGCTTCCTAGGCATTTATTAGCTGCCTGATTTCCTAAACGTGTAGTTTTACATGGATTATTCCAAGAAAATTAAGAAAGCAAATTTGTTTTTACTAATTGGTTGATTAATGAAATAATCTTTATGTGTTTTAGGCATTTGACTTTATCCCAAAATGATATGGCAGCATTAACTGGAGGCAAGGTAATAACTTGACATGGAAAACAAGAATTTTAAAACATGTTCTTTTAAAATATCTGCTACAGTAACACATTAAATTTGTTTTAGGGTTTTCCTTTCTTATTCCAACATATTCGCGATGGAATCAATATTAGGCAGACCTGCAATCTTATTTTCAGTCTTTGTCGATATAACAACAGACTTGCAGAACATGTAAGTTACTAGCTGTTATTAGTTATATCTACTCTGAGAGCATTACTGAAATACTTTCATTAGAATTGCATGTAACAAAGGATTTCTTCCTCTCTTACAGATCGTATCCATGCTTTTCACATCTATAGCCAAGTTGACTCCTGAGGTATGGTCTAAAAGTACAGAATTTTACTACCATATATTACATTGTTAGATTGTCACATTCAACATTCTTAAAGTTGTTATTTGTCCCCAGTATAGTAATCCTGTAGTGAAATATGATCCTGCATTATTTTATGCCCCCATTGTGCTAATCCTGTACTTTCCTCTGGCACAATACACATAGCTGATGCCTTTACACTAAAATCAGATAAGCATTATGCCTTGGTGCCACACAATTAATTCAATCTATGGCTCTGGCCAAATAGAAAGCTGCCTTACCTTAATACTAATACTTAATACAATAGCACTGGGCCTCTTCAGATCCAGTGTTTATTTTAAAAAGCTACTTCATTTTGTTTAATTGCCTACAACTATAATAAAGCAGTCTTTTAAAAAGTAAATAATAATAATCATTATACAGACATTTATAATTATTGATTTACCTCCTTGCAGCAAAAAAACAAACAGCTAGTTTCAGCCTTTGCCTCTCCCTGCAACAATTTGCCTCCCTGTATCTGGTAACTTCAATCAATCAGCTGAGTGTCAGGAGGCAGATAATCAGTGGCTTGTGCTAATCAGGCTCTGCTGCTGTTTGCTACAAGAAGGTAAATTATTGGCAGGCAAAGACCTAAGAGTAGGTGCGGCTGGATAGATGCACCCAAGTTTTCACCCTCTTTGGGGGTAAAAAGGTACATCTTATACTCAGAAAAATACAGTAAGTTTAAGAGTAGCATTGGTTGGAATGAAGTCAGGGTTTTGAATTCCTCGTCTGTTAACTATAAAATGGATTATGATTAGAAGTACTCTAGGAAAGATAAGAGGGAAGAAGAAGAAGAATTAGAAAGGAAGGGGAGAGAGGAAGAAGGGAAGTCAGAAAGAGGGAGAGAGGGAGAAAGAAGATAGAAGGAAGAATGGGAGATAGAGGGACAGGAGTAGTATGAAATATAAAAGAAAAATAGATAGGAGATAAAATTACAAAAGGTACAAATTTAGGATATTTATGGCATTTTGGACATAAATGTATAATTATGTATGTTTTGATATTATGGTACATGTAAAGTTGGTGAAAAAATTTAAAAAATATTTTTTTTAAAAAATCACTTGATAACTTGGCTCAAACTTTCTGTTGCATCAATTTATCTCAGGATGATTGAGGGATGAATGAAAGGAAATCTATATATGCTGCATTGAACTAATGGAGAAAAATGGGATGTAAATGTAGCACATTAATAATACTACAAGATGTTGCATGGATAATTCCACCATTCTATTTATTCTGAAATAGAATCCGGGTGTGAGCAGCTATTGAATATGCCTTCTTCTGTATAAGAAATGGTTGCCTTGAAGTTGATTCAGTCTTTAGGATCTACCAGACTCTGTTCTGATCTTCCTTTCCTTATAGACACTTTTTGGCTTTTTCATTAGAATGCCAATTCAAAATTATCTGTTGCCTATGATTATCTTCAGTATACACAGACATAACATCAACTGAAAAGATTAAAAATCACAAACAGGGGATTGGTATATATATGTATTTAGAATTTGTGTTTAAATGGGTATAAATAAATCATTGAGTAAAATCAGTTATGACTTGGAATATTTTAAAAAATCTATATATATATGTTTTTTTCTTGTTTTGAACTTTAGGCAGCCAATCCTTTTTTCAAATTGTTAACTATGCTTATGGAATTTTCTGGTGGACCTCCAGGAATGCCCCCATTTGCATCATATATTCTCCAAAGAATATGGGAGGTAAAGAATGTCTATATTAAATACACTCAAACATTTGTCATATCTCTATAATATTTAAAGAAAATAATCAGTATAATATCTATGCTGTAAAACTTATTAGACTTCATTTTTACACTCCTGGACTGTGGAAATAAGAGTTATTGTCTGACAGAGAATATAATAACTTTGGCAGCCTTTTTGCCACAGTTAGTAAATAAAACTAGTAAAACAGCACTCCCCAACCTTTCTGGTTCCATGGACCAGTGGCAGAGGGGTAGTATTGTGCACATTTGCCAACAGCTTTATAGCCCAATTCCCTACCAGTCCATAGACTTGAGTGTTGGGGATACCTGTAGTAAAAGATTCAGCCTGCCTGCTTATTAGCTGAGCTGTTGATATGTAGAGTGCTATCCACTAGTCTTGTTTTTGTTTTATGTTTCATGATGTTTGTCCATTTTCCCAATATTTGTAGGTGATTGAATACAACCCATCTCAGTGTCTGGATTGGCTAGCAGTGCAGACACCACGAAATAAGCTTGCCCACAGTTGGGTCCTGCAGAATATGGAGAACTGGGTAGAACGCTTTCTTTTGGCTCATAACTATCCTAGAGTGAGAACCTGTAAGTTGCTAAGCAGAAAATAATTGGCTTCTTACTTTCTGATAAATAAGTTCATCGTTTACATGTGAAAGTTCATTATTTATGAGTGGTGTGCCACAAGGGTCTGTTCTGGGTCCTATTTTTAATATCTTTGTGAGTGACATAGGGGAAGGTTTGGTAGGGAAGGTTTGCCTATTTGCTGATGACTCTAAAGTGTGCAATAGGGTTGATATTCCTGGAGGCGTCTGTAATATGGCAAACAATTTAGCTTTACTAGATAAGTGCACAAAGCAATGGAAACTGCAGTTTAATTTTTCCAAATGTAAAATAATGTACTTGGGCAAAAGGAATGCTCAATCTGAGTATTGTATTGGCAGTTCTGTGTTAGCAAAAACTTCAGAAGAGAAGGATTTGGGGATTTCTGACAGTCTCAAAATGGGTGAACGGTAGGGAAAGCAAGTAGAATGCTTGGCTGCATAGCTAGAGGTATAACCAGCAGGAAGAGGGAGATTGTGATCCCACTGTATAGAGCGCTGGTGAGACCACAGTTGGAATACTGTGTTCAGTTCTGGAGACCTCACCTACAAAAAGATATTGATAAAATTAAATGGGTCCAAAGACGGGCTACAAGAATGGTGGAAGGTCTTAAGCATAAAACTTATCAGGAAAGACTTAATGAACTCAATCTGTATAGTCTGGAGGATAGAAGGGAAAGGGGGGACATGATCGAAACATTTAAATATGTTAAAGGGTTAAAAAAAGGTTCAGGAGGGAAGTGTTTTTAATAGGAAAGTGCACACAAGAACAAGGAGGCACAATCTGAGGTTAGTTGGGGGAAAGATCAAAAGCAACGTGAGAAAATATTATTTTACTGAAAGAGTAGTAGATGCTTGGAACAAACTTCCAGCAGACGTGGTTGGTAAATCCACAGTAACTGAATTTAAACATGCCTTGGATAAACATATATCCATCCTAAGATAAAAAATAGTATAAGAGCAGACTAGATGGACCATGAGGACTTTTTCTGCCGTCAATTTTCTATGTTTCTAAAATGTGGACTTTTAATTTTATTTATTTCTTAATATTACGATAAACAACATGTAAAAGAAAATGAGTGAAATATTTCCAAATATTGATTTCAATATTCAGTATTACCTGCAACAATTTAGAAAGAAAGGAACTGAAGTCTCAACATTGCTTGTTTTTGTGATCTCTCTGCCAATAACTACCGTACTTTTTGGTGTATAAGACACACCAATGTATAAGATGCACCTAGATTTTAGATGAGGAATACAAAGAAAAAAGTATTCTGAACCAAATGGTGTAGTATTGTATTGTTTAATAAAATACCAGTGTAGCAGAATACTTTTTACAACCATGTATACTTTTTAAAACCACGTACACTTTTTACAAACTTCAAACTTGACAGCTTCAAGTCTTGTGGACTTCAACTCCCAGAATTCCTCCACCAGTCATGCTAGTTCAGAAATAGGAAATGAAGTCCACAAGCCTTAAACTTGCCAGGTTTGAAGACTCTTGCGCTCCTAACCCCTAACTCAAACAAACAAACAAAACAAACGAACAAACTAGGACAATTAATTTTGTTAGTTGTTCTTTTAGTAACAGAAATGGCTAGTGATAGAATCATTTACAATTACAGTTCCCTGCTGAGGTTGCCTTAATATTACTACTATGCCATGAGGTTTTCAAAGACGCTTCTCTTGACTACTCCAATTTTCACAAATGAAGTGCATGGAAATACAGTGATGCCTTGTCTTACGAGCTTAATTGGTTCCTGGAGGAGGTTCATAAGGTGAAAAGTTCGTAAGACGAAGCAATGTTTCCCATAGGAAACAATGTAAAACCAATTAATGCGTGCAAGCCAAAAAAAATCATCGCAAAAACGGCGCTCTGCAGGGCGCCGCTGCCTGGCTGTTACCTTCTGAAACAGCTTTTCCCCTCGGCTGCCTTTCCATGGCGGGAGCGGTGGTGGTGGTGCTCCAAAACCTAGACAAGCCCATCTCCCAGGACCTGCCACCGGCCACGGGGTTGCTGGGGGCTCTGGCTAAGGATCGCCCCCTTGCCTCTCCCCCCTCCCTCCCCGGCCTAAGGTCCCTCCCTCTCGGGACTTTTCTGAGCCGATCCAAGCACAGTAGGCAGGTGACGGTGCAGCTGGCCACTTCCATGAAGTCCCCTTAGGGCCAGGAAGGGAGGGGGGAGAGGCAAGGAGGCGATCCTTAGCCATAACCCCCAGTAACCCCATGGCCGGTGGCAGGTCCTGGGAGACAGGCTTGTCTAGGTTCTGGAGCACCACCACCACCGCTCCCGCCATGGAAAGGCAGCCGAGGGGAAAAGTCACCTCAGCAGTTGCCTCTGCCGGGACCAGCTAACTCAGGCGGAATGCGTTGTCCCTGCCAGCTGGGACCCCTGCCAGTCAGCATTGACCGAGGAGCCCTCCCGGCAGGCTGAAAAGCGGCTCAGGTGAGCGGCTCCGCCCTTCTCCGAAGCCGCTTTTCAGTCTGCCAGGAGGGTTCCTCAGCCAACTCTTGCCGTTCATTTTTAAAGCACTTTTTAAAGGTAAAAAGGTGCGTCTTATACACCAAAATAAATGGTATATTTTTCTTTTTGAAGTTGTGTCATATGGTTGTTGTAAATATTTTGTTTTGTTTTTGTAAATAGGTTTTAAACAAAAAGCAAAATTCATTTTAAAGTGAATGTGTGCAGCCAAAAGGTCTAGCCGATTTATTTATTTATTTATTCCTTTATTCCTTTGCAGCTGCAGCCTATCTTCTGGTCTCTCTTATTCCAAGCAATTCATTCCGACAAATGTTCCGATCTACCCGCTCACTCCATATCCCTACTCGAGATCTTCCCCTTAGTCCAGATACTACAGTTGTTCTTCATCAAGTTTATAATGTGTTGCTTGGACTGCTCTCAAGAGCTAAGCTTTATGTTGATGCTGCTGTGCATGGGACTACAAAACTGGTACCCTACTTCAGTTTTATGACGTACTGCTTGATCTCCAAAACAGAAAAACTAATGTTTTCTACTTATTTCATGGATTTGTGGAACCTCTTTCAGCCTAAACTTTCTGAGCCTGCTATTGCTACCAACCATAATAAGCAGGCCTTGCTCTCTTTCTGGTACAATGTGTGCGTTGACTGCCCTGAAAATGTGCGCCTTATTGTGCAGAATCCAGTGGTCACCAAGAACATTGCCTTCAATTACATCCTAGCAGATCATGATGACCAGGATGTGGTGCTTTTTAACCGTGGAATGCTACCTGCCTACTATGGCATTCTACGGCTCTGCTGTGAGCAGTCCCCTGCATTTACCAGACAGTTGGCTTCTCATCAAAATATCCAGTGGGCATTTAAGAATCTCACACCACATGCCAGCCAATATCCTGGGGTAAGTCAAATTCATACAGAGTTAAAGGGCAGAAAGAGATTTTTCAGAGAACAGCATTAAAACAGCAACGGTTTATAGAAAGGCCATTTTTAGGGGGTAGGTGATTAAAGTATTCACATGAATGAAATATCAGAAAATAAATCTGTATCTGTTTGCCAAATCCAGAGATGTCGGTTGATAATAATGAAAATATATTCGGCTCTAATTTAAACTCAGAAAATTCTCAGAAGATGGACTTAATGGGATTGCAACAGTGCTTTCTTCCAGTTTACCAGAAGTTCTGTCATTGATGGCAACTATGGTACAATTATGAGGGTCACCCAGAAAGTAATGCACCACATTTTTTTTCTTCAACAATTATTTATTGAACACAAAGAAACTTACACACAAGAAAGAATGATGTTTCTTCTACACTCCCTATTTTTCCACGTAAACTCTGTTCCATTCTATAGCCTTCCTTCAGCAAGACACAAGGGCGTGTATGCCCTGTCGGTACCACTCCTTGGTTTGGTCACAAAGCCATTTCTGCACTGTGCGAATCACCTCTTTGTCATCCTGAAAATGTCTTCCGTAAATGGTATCCTTTAATGCTACCAAACAAGTGGAAGTCTGAGGGAGCTAAGTGAGGGCTGTAGGGTGGATGGGGTAACACTGTCCAACCCTGTTTAGTGATGTGTTCCGAATTCCATCCATTAATTCTGAAGCTTATGTGAAGACATTAACCAAACTCAAGAAGCACTTCCAGCGACTTTGGTGCCATAACAACCCAAGTGAATGTTTTATTCAACATGATAACACTCGGCCTCACACAAGTTTGAGGACTTCGGAACACATCACTAAATTTTCACCCAGATGTGTCCCTGAATTAATAAGTCATGATTCCCCCAAAGGAATTCATATGAAGCAATTATATTTATGTTAACCATATCTTTTATGTGATTTCCAAATGGTTATGTAATTAATATACCATCATATTTAATGAGTTTTCAGGAGCAGTGGACATCTTCCTCGAACTGCTCCATTTAAACGAAGATTCATGGTGTTTATTTGTATTAGTATGGTCCATTTTTCTTTCAGTTTTAAACAGGTCAAGTTGTAGAGCTGGAAAAGGAAGTATTATAGAAAAAAGTAAAAGATTGAGAGCACGTGAAACTTAGAATGCAATTTTTATTTAAATACCTTTGGTATACTGGTTGTCTTTTTAAAGCATTTACCTTTTATTGTTTTTTCAATAAGCCTCATGATAAATTCTTTTCTTTATTTAGGCAGTGGAAGAACTCTTTAATCTCATGCAACTCTTTGTAGCTCAGAGGCCTGATATGAGAGAGGAAGAACTGGAAGATATTAAGCAATTTAAAAAAACTACTATAAGCTGTTACCTTCGCTGCTTAGATGGACGGTCGTGCTGGACTACTTTAATAAGGTATTTCATATTTGGTGTGTTGATCTAGAATAAATGTTAGAGTTTATAGAGTGATTTTTGTGCTTCTCCTGTGTGCTGCTCGGTGAGTCAAAGCATGGATTAAGTTCTTGTCTGTTAGCCAAGGATGAATGAGAAATATCCAGCCATGCCTCCTCCTTGGCCCCAACTGAGCCCGTTGTTTCACTCAGTCAAGCCTAGAGGGACGCAAAAATATTTCTCTACTCAGTTCTTGGACAATGGAAAGAAATTGTCTTGGATTCGCTTTTTACTAATTATATGGAATTAGGGGCTGGTGTGCAGAGAAGCCCTGAGACTTGTGTTTTGCTTCCATGGGGAAGGCATGTGTTTGACTTTGGTTACTAATCAGACCAATATCCTTGGTTTCTGTGGGATTATTATTCAGTTCTGGGCATAGTTCCCTCTAAGCTGAGCAGGTGAGCAATCGCTCACTTAAAAATCATCATCAACTCAGAGTTTTCCAAACCTGCCCAGAAGCCGAGAGGGAAATTTTATTATTATTTCTGTGTCGCCCAGTCCCAAAGGGACTGCCGCTCAGACACTATACTTTTCCGCCCACCCCAAAAAAAATTTAGAGAGAACACTGGTTCTGGGGTGCTTGTCTGATGTCCCAACGAGCCCCATTTCTGTTCTGTAAGCTGGCCACTCGTGAGTTGGGGTTCCCACTCACATGGTCTCGTTTGAGCCTCGTTGAGAGAGAGACATTTGTTAGTAACAGAAGCGGTTGTCCAGATCTCTGGCGAGGCTCTGGTGCCAAATTACTTTGATCAGCTGGGAGTCGGCTTTCCCTTTGCGGGGGTCTCAGCACCAGATGATTATGCTTTGAACTTTTGTAGGTATGCTTGTCTGGAGAACCGGCAAGCCTCTGTATTTCTTTAGACATAGTTGACCAGCTGTGAGACGGGTCTCCCGCCCACATGGCTTCGGAGTTATTTGAATGGAAAGCAAGAGTGCCTGTCCGGATTCCCAGGAGCTCCAGATTCAAACAGCGAGCCATTTCTTTGTGAACCGGGTTTCCCGCTTACACAGCTTTTTATTATATTGCCAAAAGTCCTACCACTAGGGGAGGAACTGGGGAGAGTTTCCCAGATTCCACCTTCTATTGAAAGTGCCAGTTTCTGTCTGGGAATCTGGCAGAGCTCAGGCAAGTTGGCGGAGCGATTGTAGAACCTCATAGGTCGCTCGCTCAAGTGGCTGCAAGGATGTGGCAGGAACAGTCTTGGCACCGGGAGGATGCTTCTTAAGAGGATGCACTGACTACATATTCATTGCTTATAGTGAGTCGGCGTTGAGCAGATTTCTAACTTCAGTCGCTATTTCTTTTGTTAGAATTGGACTGCATGCGTAGCCACTAAGGGAAAGATCCTTTTAGTAGGGGTTCAGTACTCCTCTTCCAACCCTTCTGTGTTCCCAGCGGCCTGGTGGATTCCTGGTTGTAAGGAACCTCTATTAAAGAGCCTTTCTTCACCTGTGAGTGGCAGACTCCTGTGCAGAGCAAGACTCAAAGGATCTTTCTAGAAGGCATTCTTCCTCAGCTGAGGACAGGGACGCTCAGAGGCATCTGAGATCCCTAGAGAAGCATTTTGCAAAAGCATGCCAACAAATCTGCAATCTATCTCCTGTGCAGCAGGAGGAGGATCCTGCCCCTAGGGAGGAATCTCCTGAAAATACTGTGACAGCATTCTATTAGAGAATTGCCTCCAGATGTAGCCACAGAGGCTCCTCTCCTGGAAACAGCAGTTAGCAAGTCCCCATCTGGATCTTTGGTTGGCCTTTGGCTCATGAATCAGATCTGTCTCATTCAGTGACCAGATCAGTGACCCATCTGCAGTGATCATACTGCAGCAGGCCTTAGGGGGATTCTAGGAATTATCTCTGCCCCAAGTTATCAGAGATCTTATTGCATCTACCATTTCTCAAGGAGTCCCTGAAGAATTGCAACACAGAGTTTTCTCACCTGGACTACAGGAGCCATCTGCCTGGATTTCCCAACAGGGTCATTGTTCTTCTTGATCCTCCCTTTGCAGCAAGCATTCTCGTGTTGAAGAGGACAGTTTAGTAGACCAGGACCTCTGAAGATGAATGCCATATTCCTGACTGGCCTTCCTATTCTGGCCACTTTAAGCCGGCCTTCTTTAAATCTCTCTTATATAAAGCCAAAATGACATCACACATGGGGTTAGTTGACATTTCATCAGACCAGGGCTTGATCCCACAGAGGGCGTATTTTCTGAACCAGTTCTGGAAAAAGACTGCCCCAGCGCCCAAGATATTTGTGGATGTTATCCAACACCAGTGGAATCAGCCTGCTTCACCAAATGCATTCAGTAACAATGACAAACAATTCCATAAGATGGGATCAGATCTGGAGGATCTTCTCCATTGATTGATACTCCAGTGTCCAATCTAGTCTCTTTCTTAGACCTCTTTCTTTCATTATATGTTAATGCCCTTTCTTCCATTATAAGTTTTCTTAGTAAGGATAAAAAAAATATAGTAATAGTACAAGATCAGATTTGGAAATCAAAACAGTATTTTAATGATGTGCATTCTGTTTAGGATGCAACTGCTGTGTCCATATTAAAACAGGTTGTAACTTTACATTTATTTTTTCTTTACTGTTTTGCTCCAAGTGCCTTCCGAATATTATTAGAAACTGATGAGGATCGGCTTCTTGTCATATTTAACAGAGGCTTAATCCTGATGACTGAGGTACAAATATTATTGTCATTATTTTAGCCTTTTGGTGGGTGGAATATTGCAAAATAAAGTAAATTAGGATATCTTGTTTGCAGAATTCTATCTTTATATTTTAGTAATATGCTATATCATTTAATATATATATTTGGCAGTCCTTCAATACGCTGCACATGATGTACCATGAAGCCACAGCTTGTCATGTAACTGGAGATCTGGTAGAGCTTCTGTCCATATTTCTTTCCGTCCTGAAATCCACTCGGCCATATCTGCAAAGAAAAGGTTTGGATATTATCTATCTATCTATCTATCTATCTATCTATCTATCTATCTATCTAATCTATTTCTATGCCACCTCTCTCGGAAGACTCGGGATGGCAATTGTAAGTTTTATTTTAAAAAATAAAACAGATGAGAACCAAAATATAATTATCACTATCAATCAGCTGTTTATATGCCAGAGTTGTAAACTATATTAATTTGGTTTTATATTTTCAGATGTGAAACAAGCCCTTATCCAATGGCAGGAGCGGATAGAATTTGCCCATAAACTTTTAACTTTGCTAAATTCCTACAGTCCTCCGGAACTTAGAAATGCTTGTATAGGTAAAGTATATTAAACCTAATGCACTTTCTTTGATCTCAGATTACCCATCAATCACAATAAAGATAAAATAGAAACACTTCCATTTCTGTTGTAATTGTGGTTAAAGACTAAGACTTGAATGAGTGAATGATTAGGTGCCATCAAGTCATTGTCAACATTGATAGTTTTATTTACAATCAGAATTATAATTGAAAAAAATACAAATTAAAAATAATAAAAGAGAAATTTGATTCCATCCATCTGAGGCTAGTTTGTTTGTTTGTTTGTTTGTTTATTAGATTTGTATGCCGCCACTCTGTAGACTCGGGGCAGCTCACAGCAACAATAAAACAATGTACAACAAATCTAATAATAATAATAAAAAACCCACTAAAACCCCATTATTAAAAGCAAACATACACACAAGCATACCATGCATAAACTGTATAGGCCCAGGGGAGATGTCACAATTCCCTCATGCCTGACAGCAAAGGGGTTTTTTAAGGAGTTTACGAAAGGCAAGGAGGGTGGGGGCAGTTCTAATCTCCGGGGGGAGCTGGTTCCAGAGGGTTGGGGCCACTGTTACCTCTAAGCTGCAGCCATCAGGACCCCCCACACACGAACTTGTTGACGGCGCGCAAAGCCACGCCGTCCCGGATTGCGTGGAGGGGAGCTCTTCCCCGGTCAGGCGACGGTGAGGCCCTCCCAATGCTCGCCCACCGCCCAGGCCCCGTGCTGGGGGCTGCCCCTTGAAGCCGGGGGCGACGGACCTAGCCTTGGCTTACTTGGCCCCAGTGCAGGCAAAGCGTGGGGCGGATTAGGCGGCGGCGGCGGCTGCTGCTCCGGGCCTGCCTCCGAGCTGAGCTTCCTTCAGCTTCCTTGGACGCAAAGCTGCAAAGCTCACCTGCCGCCTCCAAGGAAGCCAAAGGAAGCTCAGCTCGGGCGCGGGCCTGGAGCAGCCGCCGCCGCCTACTCCACCCTACGCTTCAGCCGCACCGGGAAGCTCTGGTAGGCGCAGTGCAGTAAGGCAAGTAGCGAAGATGGCGCTGCCAAGCGTGGGTCGAGCGGGAGGGCACCGGCAGCAGCAACACTGAGCAGTAGCTGTGCGGCGGCGGTGGGGCGGTTGGCTGTAAGGCACTGACGGCAGCAGCTGGATGTGTTGCAGGACGCCGTACATGCTGGCGCTGCGCTGGGCATGGGGCTGGCCCCTCTGTCCCAGTCCAGCCAGCGGGCCAGTGCCAGCCCTGTGCCCATGCGCAGCGCAGCGCCAGCAATGTACGGCGACCCACCGCCACCGGTGGGTCGCCGGTGCCATCATCCTGGAGCTCCTGCTTGCAGCCGACCACCCCGCGGCGCACAAAAGGTTTTTGTGCGAGTGAGTGGTGTTGCAGGGCAGAAAAAAAAAGAAGAGAGAAAGAGAAAAAAGAGAGGTAGGAAGAGAGAAAGAAACTGAAAAAAAATTAGAAGGAACAGTGGTCGGAGCCGCCACAGAGAAGGCTCTTCCCCTGGGTCCCGCCAAACGACATTGTTTAGTCAACAGGACCCGGAGAAGGCCAACTCTGTGGGACCTAACCGGTCACTGGGATTCGTGCGGCAGAAGGCGGTCCCGGAGATACTCTGATCCAATGCCATGAAGGGCTTTACCAACACTTTGAATTGTGACCGGAAACTGATCGGCAACCAATGCAGACTGCGGAGTGTTGGTGTAACATGGGCATACCTAGGGAAGCCCATGATTGCTGTCGCAGCTGCATTCTGCATGATCTGAAGTTTCCAAACACTTTTCAAAAGTAGCCCCATGTAGAGAGCATTACAGTAGTCGAACCTCGAGGTGATGAGGGCATGAGTGACTATGAGCAGTGAGTCCTGGTCCAGATAGGGCTGCAACTGGTGCACCAGGCGGACCTGGGCAAACATCCCTCTCGCCACAGCTGAAAGATTGTTGTCCTCTTATTCTCTTTCTTTCTACTTTCCTAGTGTCTTTTTTTCTTTCCAGCTTTATTATACTCACTGCTATGTTACTTCTCAAGAGTAATAGTGAGTTCATGCACAGGCCCAGTGGTGAAATGTTTCTGGTTTGCTCGTGCCTGTCATTCATCAGAGAACTGGTCACGAAGGGAGCGTGAGGCTCCGCCCACACACGTGGACACTGTCATTTGGATCTTTAACCCTCTGCACATGCGCAGAACGCTTTGCACATGCACAGAGTGTAAAAAACCCAAATGGCAGTGTCCAGGCGGGTGGGCGCTTCAGTGACAAAGGCACGAGCAAACCAGGAGCATTTCATCTCTGCAGGCCATGTAGTTTTTTGCAGTAAGATGGAAGTAATTTTGCCATTCAGCTGTTACCTTTAATTTCTCATTTTAGTTTACAGGCCTGGTAGTTCTGGTGATCTTCCATTCAAGTACCAATGTCTGACCAAGTTTGGTTAAGAACGGCAGTACTTGGCATTTGTCCAAAATGAAGGCATAAGTAGTATAATAGTTAACTCTGTTCAATCAATAACATTTTTTTGGTAAACTGTGAATAGAAATATAAATTGGATAACAAAGGTAGTGATTAGCAATTTGCCCCAATCACAGGGTTTCTAAGTTGGCATTTAAAGATTCATTTGGACTACTAAAGCCTTTTTATTATTATCACAACTAACAATTTGGAAAAAATTTGCAAGGAATTATCCTTCTAATTCAGTAATTCAAGATGCAACAAATAAAGCTTAAAATTTATAGACTGATATACAATAAAGCAAACAAAATGTAGCATGCTATATTGATTGCAGTGTTTTATTTGCTGTAAAATAACTTAAAGTAAATGGATGATACTAAAAATCAGGTTGGCTGAATAACATTTCTATTAATCATGAACAAAATTTTAATATGCCTAAATGAAAGCAAACAATTACAGTCTGATCGTGTTTATGTTTTTCCTAGTTTGAATTTATAAAATGTTTATGCAAAGTTTATTAGAGTACAGTATAGATTTCTTCTTAAGAGCGCCACGTAAGTCTAATAAATAAATAATTATATACAAATCTTTTTTCTTTCTTTTGTAGATGTCCTCAAGGAATTGGTGCTGTTAAGCCCTCATGATTTTCTGCACACTTTAGTTCCTTTTCTCCAGCATAACCATTGTACATACCATCATAGCAACATACCAAGTATGTATAATTCAGATGACAAGATTATTTATACTTTATATAGAAATACTAACTTATAATATTATTTTGAGATTTGATTTGAGGCTGGAAGTAGTTTGACAGGTGAGATGGAAAATTCAATTAACTGCAAATAATATGACCAATCTAATTAACCTGAGGTATTCAACTATTGATAGATGTTTTAAACTTATTACTTTTAGATTGCTCTTAAGATTGAGAAAGTTCATTTCTCAATCAGAAAAATATATTTTAGGCAGCCTAAAGCAGGCGTGCCAAAATTGCAGCATGTGAGCTGTATGCGTCATGTGCCGGCCATGCCCATGCCCAGTTTATCAAAGAGGAAAGAAAGCCATGAGCCATCACATGGCGGTGCTGTGACTACACAAGTTTGACACTTCTGGCCTAGAGTGAACTGCATATTGTCAAGGCATTGTTTCTAGATGACAAAATCAACATTCTAAATAAATAAATAAAGAGGGAGAAAATCCCCTTCTTTTTCCTAAACAGCTGAGATTCAAAGGCAACCTGAAATACAGTGATACCTCATCTTACAAACGCCTCGTCATACAAACTTTTCGAGATACAAACCCGGGGTTTAAGATTTTTTTGCCGCTTCTTACAAACTATTTTCACCTTACAAACCCACCACCGCCGCTGGGATGCCCCACCTCCGGACTTCCGTTGCCAGCGAAGCACCCGTTTTTGCACTGCTGGGATTCCCCTGAGGCTGCCCTCCCTTCTGTGTTTTTGTGATGCTGCAGGGAAATCACAGCAGGGGAATCCCAGCAGCACAAAAACAAGCGCTTCGCTGGCAACGGAAGTCCGGAGGTGGGGTTTCGAGGGCTTTGGTGTTTTTGCAATGCTGCAATTTCACTGATGCTCCCTTCGCTGGAAAACCCCACCTCCAGACTTCCGTTGCCAGCGAAGCGCTTGTTTTTGCGCTACTGGGATTTCCCTGCTGGGATTCCCCTGCAGCATCACAAAAACACAGAAATCTGGAGGTGGTGTTTCCTATGGAGGGGAGCCTCAGGGGAATCCAAGCAGTGCAAAAACGGGCGCTTCAGCTGGCAAAAGGGGTGAGTTTTGGGCTTGCACGCATTAATTGCTTTTCCATTGATTCCTATGGGAAACATTGTTTCATCTTACAAACTTTTCACCTTAAGAACCTCGTCCTGGAACCAATTAAGTTTGTAAGACAAGGTATCACTGTAATTGTGGAGAGCCAAGGGCAAAGCCAGCAGGAAGTCAGAATTTGCGATCACATGCAACCCTTACTTAATGATGGCAACTGGGAATACTCACTCTCGGGCGGATTGCTATTACCGGCCACTACCGGGGCACTGCTTATTATGATTTAACTTATCTTTTTTAGGGGGCAGAGAATCGGGATGGCTACTCTCTGTAAAAAGGAAATATACACATTTGTTAATGCCTCTCTTTTTTCTTTACCACTACAGTGTCTCTTGGTCCTTATTTCCCATGCCGTGAAAATCTGAAGTTAATAGGAGGCAAAAGTAATATCCGCCCACCTCGCCCTGAACTTAATATGTGCCTTTTGCCTACAATGGTAGAAGCTAACAAGGTATTTATTTTATTAATTTATCAAATTTATATGCCATCCATATTGATGAAGGCACTCTGGGCAATTTGCTACTATTTAATTAAAATCAAACATTAAAACAATAAAAAAAGATCTTGAATTTAAAATTCAATTAAAACAAAATATCTATAAGGAAAGTACATTTTTCCTTTATGTAACATTTGATTAATCAAGAGTATGCCTTGATTGATGAGTCTTAAGAATATCACACATGTAACAAAATTTCCATGGCAATTTTATTATAGTAGTTTTCATAAGAGAGAAAGAACAAAAAGGCCTTTACTTGTCGCTCATCTTTGATCCCAAAAAATCCCTATAAATACTTTGGGTCCCAGATATGTTCAGCCTTTTAAGTAAGAATGGGAAAGTGGCAAATAAGAAAATAGTACATTCTTTTTAACATCTTAAGTTTGCTATATATTTATGTAATTTTTATTAATCCCTAAAATTCCCCAGTTCTGTAGCAAATAATTTCTGAACCAAGTTCTATAGGGTTTTTTAGCAAGAATTTATCATTTTTCACATTTAGATATTATATTTTTCATGTTTTTATTTTGTTAACAGAACTTTCCTTAAATCTTCAGGGTAAAGATGAGGTTTATGACCGTATGCTACTAGATTACTTTTTTTCATACCACCAGTTCATCCATCTCTTATGCCGAGTTGCCATCAATTGTGAAAAATTCACAGAAACCTTAGTGAAAATGAGTAAGTATTAATTTGTCGCATATCTAAAAGATTCATTTAACAAGCACATTCGTTCAGAATTCCTCAAATGTTTTCAGCTTTGTGGACCAGTGGAAGAAGGGGATAGTTTTGTGTGAGCATTCAGCATGCACACCATTTGTGCAAGTGATCTACAGGTGCACCTGCTTAAATGGACTGTGTATGCTCACCCATTGCTTGAGCAAGTGAGGATGTGCGCTTCAGCCATTTCTGTAACCCAGTTGCAAACCTCTCACAGCCCTCCAGTGGGCCATGACCCACAGGTTGGGCATCCCTGCATTAATTGACAAGGTCTGTCCTTTAGAGCAGTGTTTTTCAACCAGTGTGCCGCAAGACATGGTCAGGTGTGCCACGAAGAAGGAAGCTGAGCTTCCGGTCTCACAACTTTTTGCTGAGGGCATGAAGAGCAAAAAGTTGCGAGACCGGAAGCTCAGCTTCCTTCTTTGCGCCTTCCAAGTTTTCTAGCAGCTGCAGCGCCTGCCTGGCTGGAGCTTCCCTGGCGGCGGCGGTGGCAGGTGAGCTTTGGGTCCCAGCGGGAGGGTGCCGGCAGCAACGGCACTGGGCAGTAGGTGCAGGGGGGCAGCTGCAAGTGGTTGGCAACAATGTACATCACGCCGGCAACAGCAGCATCAGGCAGTAGCCATGGGGCGGCTGCAGGGCGGTCGGCTGTGAGCGGTAGCTCCAGGGTGGAGGCACTGACGGCAGCGACTGGACGTGTTGCTGGATGTTGTACATGTTGGCGCTGCGGGGCTGCCCAGCGCAGCGCCAGAATGTACGGCATCCTGCAACACGTCTAGCCGCCGCCGTCGGTTCCTCCGCCCTGGAGCTCCCACTCGCAGCCGACCGACCGACCGCCACCCAACGGCTACTGCTTGATGCTGCTGTAGCCAGCGTGGTGTATGAGAGAGAAAGCAAGAGAGAGAAAGAAAGAAAGAAAGAGTGAGCAAGAGAGAGAGAGAAAGTAAGCAAGAGAGAGAGAGAAAAGGAGAGGAAGGAAGAGAGAGAAACAAATGAGAGAAAAAAGGGGAGAAAAAAAGAAATGAGAAAATGATTGAGGCAGAGAATGAGAGGAAAGAGAGAAACAAAAAAGAGAGAGAAGTGACTCTTGATTTAAAGCATATGATAAAAAGCACCTAAAGAATGAGAGAGAGAAAAACCCCAGCCCTCACCTGTTTTTGGAAATTGTTCAAGAGTGTGTACACACACACACACATACACACACACACAAAAGGGAGGTAGGAGACAGGAATGGAAAAAGAGAGGAGAGTGTCTTAGAGTGTCATTTTGGTTGGTGGTGTGCCCCAGGATTTTTTAAATGTAAAAAATGCCGCAGCTCAAAAAAGGTTGAAAATCACTGCTTTAGAACATAGGCCAGTCCTTAGCAAGCCTTGTGTATATGGAAGAGTAAATTGCAACCTCAGAATTAATAAGTGTTTAATTTTTAGATAAGTAGATTATATGAATGAATATTTCTCTTTTATAAAAATTACATGAAGAACGGCTTTATTCAATTTTCAAATTCATTTACTAAAATAGCAAGTTGGGATTAAATGAATTAATATCTATCTATTTAGTAGAAGCCTATGTGTAAATTCAAAAATGTAGAATTTTATTTAAATTGTATTACATTGCTACCCAACCGTAGAATAAGCTAGAAAGACAGGTTAATTATTTACACATTTATCTAAGAGTAAAACATGATAAACAGTGAATTGAGGTTTATTTATATTTAAACTACTTCTATTAAACACATCATGATTTTTGATTGGAAATTGGAACAAGGTCATTTGGGTAGTGACAATACATTTGTTTTATTTTGCAGTTAAACTAGTTTGTGCCTTTTAAAATCAATTATTTATTTATTTAATTTGCAACTGTCATTGGAGCTTGTACTGTTTATGATACCTACCGTATTTTCCGGCGTATAAGACGACTGGGCGTATAAGACGACCCCCTAACTTTTCCAGTTAAAATATAGAATTTGAGATATACTCGCCGTATAAGACTACCCCTCTTCTGTACATCATAGACCTGACTGAGTCTAGGTCTATGATGTACTTGCATTGAGAAAAAAATCATTTCTGAACATGATAACACAATATTTTAATTACTAATGATGAAGATCTTATTGTTAAAATTATAAATGAATTATTTAGAGAGAGAGAGCCAAGTGGGAGCACTCTTCTGTCTATCTCTCCATATGTCTCTGTCTATCTGTCTTGTCTGCCTCTCATATTTCTCCTCACCACAATTAAGTTTATTATTATAACTCATCATAATTTGTCAACACAAAAAGGTGAACCTGGCTATTTTCCTTTCTCCTACCATCTATTCTGCAGGTATCTTTCAGTCTAACATGCAGCATGCTGACACCTATGTGAGAATCTATTATGGAATGAGAATCTGTATGTGATATGATATCGCAATCCAAACAGCCCATCCATTTTTTCCTCTTTCCGCACTTTCTGTCTTTATCCTCTTGCAATGTCACTTAAACAGATTTTAACTTGTCGGGTTTAATTAGTGACCCTGCCAATTTTCAGTACTGTGCAGTGTGCTATGATACAGAGCAGGGTGAATAATATGACCTCAGCTTTTAAAGTTATTTTAAAATGTTGCCTAAGAAATATGAAAAGATGATTCTTTTTGGAGGGAAAGTACATTTTCAATGGTTAAACATAAGAACAAATACAAACAGGCAGAAATAAATGCATCCAGTTTAACATTCAATCATTTCCCTGGCTCTTTTTATTGAAATGAACAAGTTCATACATTCAATTTTGCAACCACTAATAATGTTGGTCAAGTAGGTACAAAAATACCTGGGGAAATGATCAAAGTCTTTCTCTCTCCCCCTCTCTCTCCCTCTCTTTCTCTCTTGCTATCTCTCTTTCTCTCTTTTTTTTTTGCTTTCTCTCTTTCTCTCCCCCTCTCTCTCCTTCTCTTACTATCTCTTTCTCTCACTTTCTGTCTCCCCTCTCTCCCTCTCTCTCTCCCTCTCTTGCCATCTCTTTCTCTCCCTCTCTCTTTCTCTCTCTCCCTCTCTTGCTATCTCTTTCTCTCTTTCTTTCCCCCCTCTCTCCCTCTCTCTTTCTCTCTCTCCCTCTGTTGCTATCCCCCCTCTATCTTTCTCTCTCTCCCTCTCTTGCCATCTCTTTCTCTCCCTCTCTTTTTCTCTCTCTCCCTCTCTTGCTATCTCTTTCTCTCTTTCTTTCCCCCCTCTCTCCCTCTCTCTTTCTCTCTCTCCCTCTGTTGCTATCCCCCCTCTATCTTTCTCTCTCTCCCTCTCTTGCTATCTCTTTCTTTCTCTTTCTGCCCCCTCTCCCTCTCTCTTTCTCCTTCTCTTTCTCCCTCTGTTGCTATCCCCCCTCTCTCTTTCTCTCTGTCCCTCTGTTGCTAACCCCCCTCTCTCTCCCTCTCTTGCTATCTCTTTCTCTCCCCCCCTCTCTCCATCTTTTTTTCTCTCAGCAGCGGCAGCAGGGTGATCAGCTGTGAGGCGGAGCTACGGAACTGAGGCACGGACGGCGGCGTGTGGGCGAGCCTGCGCTTTGCGCAGGCTCGCCCAGCTGGGAGGCGGTGTTCGCGCCCCCCAAGTTGAAACTGACGTCCGGCCGGGGCGATTCTTCCCCGGCCGGACAGGCAGCGTGTGAGCGAGCCTGTGCTCCGTTCAGGCTCGCCCAGCTGGGAGGCAGTGTTCTCGCCCCCCCCCCCCCCAGCTGAAACTGAGGTCCGGCCGGGGCGATTCTTCCCCGGCCGGACAGGCACGCTTGTGCTGCCAAAGGCAGCGTGTGGGCGGGCCTGCGCTCGGCTCAGGCTCGCCCAGCTGGGAGACGGTGTTCTCGCCCCTCTCAGCCATCGCAAATAGGCGCCACTGTCCTATATCCGGCGTACAAGACGACCCCCCACTTTGGAAAAGATTTTCAGGGGTTAAAAAGTCGTCTTATACGCCGGAAAATACGGTAGTTTTCTTCGTAATTGTTAAATGTTAAACAACTGTATTTCTGGCATATCCGTATCTTTATAATCTTAACTTAATTGCATTTTTATTTTTAAAATGTAGGTGTTCTTGTTGCATATGAAGGCTTACCTCTTCATCTAGCTTTGTTTCCCAAACTTTGGACTGAACTTTGTCAAAGTCAGGTAAAATTAATTTATCTCTGGAAGGGATGTTTTTATTTGGAAAGTAAAGGTGTGTGTTTGATCATCATTTTATGATAGATGATAAATGGAGAAAGTCCTACCTTCAGTTAATGGCATTTTTATATAGGCTTTCTCTTGCCCACAGACTTAGACTTTTTTCTAAAAGTTGGTGAGATTCTAATAACTCCAAATCTAATAGTCTGTTGTGAGCAGAGGTTGATTTTAAGATACTGAGGAATTGTTACAGACCGGTATTCTTAGAAAATTCTGAGTTCAGTTCCAATGAATGATTTTTGCGTAACATCTCTGTGTAGCGAACTGAAATCACATATCTACAATGGATACGTGGAATCCTGGCTCTGAAGCTCTGATCTCCTTTCTCTTTTCAGTCTTCCATGTCAAAGAATTGCATCAAGCTCCTGTGTGAAGATCCTGTGTTTGCAGAGTATATTAAATGCATTCTAATGGATGAGAGGACATTTCTTAACAACAACATTGTTTACACTTTCTTAACTCATTTCCTTCTCAAGGTATGAAAAATAGATCAAAACTTCAATATAGATCAATTTTCCACAGACATTCACTCTTCTTTCAAATTCCACACCTGTAGTTTGGTATACAGTAGGAAATAGTGCTATGATGAGATCATTTCACTGAATTGCAAATTAAGTTTCAGAATTCCTTATTTTACAGGTACAAGGACAAGTGTTTTCTGAAGCAAATTGTGCTGGAATAATCAATAATCTGATTACAAATTTGATCAACCAGTATCAGAATCTGGAATCAGAATTTGCCAATCAGCGGGTTGAAATTTTTAAAGCAAGTTCCACTTTAAATGGGGTAAATAAAATTTATTTTCTCTTCAAATATTGTATTGATTTATGTAAAGCATTTTTCTTCCTATTCCTCAAATGAAAATGTTCAAAATGACAATCTGCAATCACAGGCATACACACACACACACACCCCATACCTGAAACAAAATGTGGTTACTTACCAAACAGATTATATTAAAGTAATATGTCTCTTGTTGGAGTAACGTTTTGCAGAAGCTAGCCCACCCAGATAGGCAAAGCAGCTAACCAGCCTACCTCAGACCAGGATATCAGGAACCTTTGTCTTGAAGATAATTGAATACACGTACTGCAGAGTTTCTGGGTGGATGGGGATGACTAGGTGGTCATGTGACTGGGTGAGCATGGCCAATTTGATGTTACTCAAGTTGAGGGATGCCTCAACAGCCTTTTCTTGCTCCTTCCCTCCCAGACACTTCTCTCCTGCTCTGCCCGGGTTCCTTAGGGCCCCAACAGGTAGCAGTTGTTGGAGCTAAGCAGTCACCATGAGAAAGAGTTAGCAAAATAGTTGGCTCAGTTCAGATTGGATCTGACCAAGAAGGAGGCTCAGCAGAAGGACTGAGGACTACAAGCATAGGCTTTCCAAGCAGAGGGAAGATCTGCAGGAAAGCAAGGCCAAATACTGGCACCTGGAAGCTCAGCAGCCAGTTCCAGGCCATAATACACAGGAACAAGGCCCTCTGCCAGCGGCATTTCCCTCCAGCCTTCGCCCAAAGTCCCACACTAAGAATTTCTGCCCCCTCCAACCAGCACAAAAAGATCACAAAGGGGAGAGACACTACAGCAACACAAGTATTCATTGAACGTATCTGGTCCAGGGCCATAATTTGAGGAACCTTGACTTGGTGCAATATAAAAAAATGCAAATAATTTTTCTTTGGACCACCAAAATTTTCTCACTGACAACCAGTAGTCCTTTGCTACCAATTGGTAATTGCTATACTAAAAATGATAAAAGGTGATGGTGTTTAATGGAAGGGAGTTACCCAAAATAAAAGCTTTGAAACTGGGCACTTTGAAAAAGTGGAGAAAATAAAATAAGAATTTAGTTCTAATGCTAATTTATTGTTAACAGTTAAAACTGCATTTATCAATAATATAGCATATACGTACATACTGTCCGCATCCCATTTGCTTCTTATAATAGATATACAGTATACATGTTACTATGTGTTTTGTTTTTTTAACCTCATAATAATATTTTTATTTAACACTATTACATATTTTGAGGGGAAAAATAATTAGATAATAGATAATTATTGAGGTTATATATTATTGTTCAATATATTAATAAGATGATATTCCATTATATTGTAGTATGATATTTTACCCATTATAACAATTATCAATAAATCATTTACAGTAAAAGATTCTGTCAAACTATTTCTCCCATCTGAGTATAATACAATAAAACTGTTCTTTCCGGCCTGGTTAATTAGCAGTAATTAAGCCCCAATGAAAATTTGGAAGCCAAATGACTAAAGTCCTTGGAGAGGGGCGGCATACAAATCTAATAAATAATAATAATATAAATGGAAGGAAGGAAGGAGAGAGAGAAAGAAAGAAGGAAAGAAAGAAAGAAAGAAGTCTATTTACAAAGCAAGGTGCTGGAAACAGTAATGAAATCAGAGGAATGTCAGTTCACCTGCCAAAAATCCAGCATTATCGGCACAGCTAATATCCTGTCTCCAACCTTCCCTTTATAGGGAAGGTTGTTGAGAAGGTGGTGGCACTCCAGCTCCAACGGTCCATGGATGAAGCCGATTATCTGGGCCCTCAATAGTCAGGATTCAGGCCCTGCTACAGTATAGAAACTACTTTGGTCGTGCTGACGGATGATCTCTGGGGGGGCCGGGATAGGGGCCATTACTCTATCCTGGTGCTCCTTGACTTCTTGCAGCTTTCAATACCATTGACCATCGTATTCTTCTGCGCCTGCTAGAGTGCTTGGGAGTGGGAGGCACCATCTTACAGTGGTGCACCTCCTATCTCTCCAGTTGGTCGCAGGGGATCAGAGGTCGACTCCGAAGTCCCTCCCTTGTGGGGTGCCTCACGGGTGGGTCCTCTCCCCCCTGCTGTTTAATATCTACATGAAACCGCTGGATGACATCATCCAAGGGCACGGGGTAAGTTACCATCAGTATGCTGATGATACTCAGCTATACATCTCCACCCCGTGTCCACTCAGTGAAACAATGGAAGTAATGTGTTGATGTCTGGAGGGTGTTAGGGTTTGGATGGGTGTCAATAAGCTCTGACTCAACCCCGACAAGACGGAGTGGCTGTGGATTTTGCCTCCAAAGGACAATCCCACCTGTCCATCCATTACTCTGGGGGGGACTTTTGACCCCCTCAGAGAGGGTACGCAACTTGGGCATCCTCCTCAATCCACAGCTGAGCTTGGAACATCATCTTTCAGCTGTAGCGAGCGGGTCATTCACCTGGACAGAGAGTCTCTTACTCACACTCATGTCCTTATCACCTTGAGGTTCGACTAGTGCAATGCTCTCTTTGAAGAGCATTTGGAAACTACAGATCATGCAGAATGCAACTGCAAGTGGTCATGGGCCTGTTTCTCCAGCACTCTGCAGGCTGCCTATTGGTTTCTGAATGCAATTCAAAGTGTTGGTTATGACCTGTAAAGCTGTACATGGCATCAGGCCAGATTACTTACAGGACCGCCTGCTGCTGCATGAGTCCTAGCGACTGGTCAGGTCCCACAGAGTCGGCCTTCTCCAGGTCCTGTCAATTAGACAGTGTCGCCTGGCGGGGCCTAGGGGAAGAGCCTTCTCTTCCCCCAGAGATTTGTACCACCCCTACCCTCCTTGCTTTCCACAAGAATTTGAAGATCCACTTGTGCCAACGAGCCTGGCGACATTAAACATCAGCCCCCGCCAATGAATGGAACATTTGTTGCTGTTAGAATGACTGGGTTTTTTTAATATATTAGGATTTTAGATTAGTTAGCTTAGTTTTAAATAATTGGATTTAGGATGTTTTGTATTGTTTTTTTATATGCTGTAAGCCTCCCCAAGGCCCCAGAGAGGGGCAGCATATAAATCCAATAAATAAATAAACGCCCAAAAGAAAGTCATTAATTCAAGTCATTAATTCTTGCCGTAGACAGGTACTCACTTCGGCTGTTAGTTCTTTCTCTCACAATAAAGGAATATTGAACTTCTGCAATCAAATTCCCATGCTCCTCCCCTTTTATACTATCTGTGATGAAAAGCTATGCCTAGATCTACATTGCCGGAAATATTCTTGTCTCCCTCGCATTCTTCTGACTCATGCATTTACTATGGGGTCCACAATATCCCCCTCCTAATCTAACTTCAACATTACCACAGCTGGGGGTTCTGCAGCCCCTGAATGGTTCCCAAGCCCTAACTCTCCCTCACTCTCGCATTACGATTCCTCTGATAAACACACTGGCCTCTGATATCCATATGGACCCAGTTCTTTCTCTTCAAAGTCCGCAACCAAAGGAGCTGGATATGAGCCAACCACAACAAAAAATACCTAAATATTGTTAGATTTACAGCTGTGACCACCATGGTTAATAGTTTGTACTTGCCTCCCTCTTGATTTAAGCTAATATATAAAGATATATGCAATTTCTTTGGTTACTGTTTATATAATCTGCATACACAGAGAGCAGATTAATTTATAAAGTCCAATTTCATTAAATGCATTGACTTAAATTTTCTTTTATAGGATCTTCGAGCTCTCACTTTACTACTTTCTGTGCACACCCCCAAACAGTTGAATCCTGCCCTAATACCTACTTTGCAAGAGCTACTAAACAAGTGCAAAACTTGTCAACAACAAAAAAGCTCATTGCAAGAACAAGAAGCCAAAGAACGAAAAACTAAAGGTTTGTTTTGTTTTCTTTATTAATCAGATGTATAGCCTATCGATCATCTGTCCAAGTGACTGATGGCAATCAGTTTACAAGTAAAAAAATTGTTTTAGGGATCCTATTTAACTTTTCCTTGCTGAATCATGTTTGAAAGTATCTACTGATTGTTCTTAGAACTATTCAGCTAGAAATATTCTGGGATACCCTCCTATCAAAATGACAAAGTAAAATCAGCAGTCTTGCAACAGCTTGAAAACTAAATATTTCTCTGCTTGTTGACAGGAACCCAATTTATCATGTACATTGAATACAAGATGGTGATAATCATCTTAAAGCTTGAATGTATATAAAATAACTTTAGCACTGATTAGTTAATTAAACCTTATTGACAAATGATTGTGAACAAAATTCGGGTTGAAATAACTCACATTTTTTCTTACATCTGGTAGCTGGGCTGGGCCCAGAGGGAGGAGTTCCTCTCTCGGAAATATGCCCAGCTGGGTTTCAGATATGGCATCAGCCTCGACCCCAGGGAAGGAGGGGAGGAGTGGCTATTGTAGCCAAGGAGAACCTTCGTCTGCGTAGACTCACTGCCCCTGAGATTGCGGGTTGTGAGTCACTCCTTGTGAAGTTGGACTTAAGGGTTCAGGTGGGCTTGTTACTCACGTACCTGCCTCCCAGCTGCATGTCAACAGCCCTGCCTGTGCTGCTCGAGGAGGTGGCCGGGTTGGCGGTGGAGTTCCCAGGACTCATTGTCCTGGGGGACTTCAACCTGCCGTCACTCGGCAGTTCCTCTGGATTAGCACAGGAGTTCATGGCCACCATGACAGCCATGGACCTGACTCAAGTATTCAGTGTCCGACTCATGAGGGGGGACACACAGGGTAGTGCCAAGGAATTTAACTCATTTTTCGCTGATAAAGTCGCTCGGATCCGGGCGGACCTCGACTCCAATTGTATAGCAGTATCGGCTGACAACGAGTCAGTCGAGGTGACTGGGGCTAAACGTCTTTGTCCATCTGTCTGGGAGGAGTTTGACTTGGTGATACCTGATGAAGTGAACAAGGCCATTGGAGCTGTGAGTTTCGCCACCTGTTTACTGGATCCGTGTCCCTCTTGGTTGGTTTCAGCTGGTCGAGAGGTGACACGGAGCTGGGTCCAGGAGATTGTCAACGCCTCCTTGGGGAGGGGGCCCTTTCCGGCTCCTTATAAGGAGGCACTTGTGCGCTGCCTCCTCAAGAAACCTTCCCTGGACCCAGCCGTGCTTAATAACTATCGTCCAGTTTCCAACCTTCCCTTTATGGGGAAGGTTGTTGAGAAGGTGGTGGCGGTCCAACTCCAGCGGTCCTTGGAAGAAGCCGATTATCTAGATCCCCAGCAGTTTGGATTCAGGCCTGGCTACAGCACGGAGACTGCTTTGGTCGCGTTGATGGATGATCTCTGGCGGGCCCAGGACAGGGGCTTGTCCTCTGTCCTGGTGCTTCTTGACCTCTCAGCGGCTTTCAATACCATCGACCATGGTATCCTTCTGCGCCGGCTGGAGGGGTTGGGAGTGGGAGGCACTGTTCTCTCTGGTCGGTTGCAATCGGTGTTTGTGGGTCAGAGGTCGACCTCGAGGTCTCCCTTGTGGGGTGCCTCAGGGGTGGGTCCTCTCCCCCCTGCTATTCAATATCTACATGAAACCGCTGGGTGAGATCATCCAAGGGCATGGGGTGAGGTATCATCAATATGCCGATGATACCCAGTTATACATCTCCACTCCATGTCCAGTCAACGAAGCAGTGGAAGTGATGTGCCTGGAGGCTGTTGGGTCTGGATGGGTGTCAACAAACTCAAACTCAACCCAGACAGAGTGGCTGTGGGTCTTGCCTCCCAAGGACAATTCCATCTGTCTTTCCATCACCCTGGGGGGGGAACTATTGACCCCCTCGGAGAGGGTTCGCAACTTGGTCGTCCTCGATCCACAGCTGACATTGGAACATAATTTTTCGGCCGTGGCGAGGAGGGCGTTTGCTGGATTCACTCATCCACAGTTCAGCAGAGTCTCTTGCTGTGGCCTGGAGGGTGTTGGGGTCTGAATGCATGTCAACAGGCTCAAACTCAACCCTGACAAGACGGAGTGGCTATGGGGAATTACTGACCCCCTCAGAAAGGGTCTGCAACTTAGAAGTCCTCCTCGATCCACAGCTAACATTAGAGCAGCATCTTTCAGCTGTGGCAAGGAGGGCATTTGCCTAGATCCGCCTGGTGCACCAGTTGCGGCCCTATTTGGACAGGGAGTCATTGCTCACAGTCGCTCATGCCCTCATCACCTCAAGGTTCGATTACTGCAATGCAACGCTCTCTACATGGGGCTACCTCTGAACAGTGTTCAGAAACTTAAGATCGTGCAGAACACGGCCATGAGAGCCATCGTGGGGCTTCCTAGATTCGCCCACGACTCTGCAACACTCCGTGGCCTGTATTGGCTGCCGATCAATTTCTGGTCACAATTCAAAGTGTTGGTTATGACCTTTAAAGCCCTACATGGCATTGGACCAGAGTACCCCCAGAACCGTCTGCTACCGCACGAATCCCAGCGACCGATAAGGTCCCACAGAGTTGGCCTTTTCTGGGTCCCGTCGATTAAACAATGTCGTTTGGCGGGCCCCATGGGAAGAGCCTTCTCTGTGGCAGCCCCGGCCCTCTGGAATCAACTCTCCCCGGAGATTAGAACTGCCCCCACCCTCCTTGTCTTTCGTAAATTACTCAAGACCCATATATAACACCAGGCATGGGGGAGTTGAGACACCTTTCCCCCAGGCTTTTTTATATTTATGTTTGGATATGTATGTGTTGTTTGCTTTTAAAATATGATAGGGTTTTTATGTGCTTTTTAATATTAGATTTGTTTTCGCTAGAATATTGTTTTTATTTTTGTTGTGAGCCGCCCCGAGTCTTCGGAGAGGGGCGGCATACAAATCTAATAAATTGAATTGAATTGAAGAGAGAAGGAAAAATAAATATATAAAAAGAATTTATTTATTTATTTATTTGGATTTCTATGCCGCCCCTCTCCGAGGACTCGGGGCAGCTCACAGCATGTACAGAAAAAAACAGGAAACAATAATAACAATCCAATTATACCTTAAAAAACAATCTTAAAATTCTAATTAAAAACTATCAATATCATTCATTCGGCAGTCAAACTAAGCATTCATCGGTCAGGGGGAAGGTCTAAGGAACCCCAGGCCTGGCGGCAAAGATGAGTTTTTAAACTTTTTTGGAAGGCAAGCAGGGTGGGGGCAGTACGAATCTCAGGGGGGAGCTGATTCCAGAGGTCCGGGGCCTCCACAGAGAAGGCTCTTCTCCTAGGTCCCGCCAGCCAACATTGTTTGGTCGACGGGACTCTAAGGAGACCAACTCTGTGGGACCTCACCGTTCGCTGGGATTCATGCGACAGAAGGCAGTCTCGGAGATAATCTGGTCCTATGCCATGT
Source organism: Erythrolamprus reginae (assembly GCF_031021105.1). Lineage (NCBI taxonomy): Eukaryota > Metazoa > Chordata > Lepidosauria > Squamata > Dipsadidae > Erythrolamprus > Erythrolamprus reginae. The sequence continues at coordinate 385,582,104 of NC_091950.1, read as the reverse complement.
AGGTCTTTATAGGTCATAATCAACACTTTGAATTGTGTCCGGAAACAAATTGGTAGCCAATGCAGTCCGCGGAGTGATGGTGAGATATGGGCATTTCTTGGAAGGCCCAAGACTGCTCGCGCGGCTGCATTTTGGACGAGCTGAAGTTTCCGAACACTCTTCAAGGGTTAGCCCCACGTAGAGAGCATTGCAGTAATCGAACCTCGAGGTGATAAGGGCATGTGTGACTGTGAGCAGTGACTCCCGGTCCAGATAGGGCCACAACTGGTGCACCAGGCAGACCCGGGCAAACATCCCGCTCGCCACAGCCGAAAGATGATGTTCTAATGTCAGCTGTGGATCGAGGAGGACATCCAAGTAGCAGACCCTCTCTGAGGGGGTCAATAATTCCCCCCCCCCGGGTGATGGACGGACAGATAGAAGTGTCCTTGGGAGGCAGTACCCACAGCCACTCCGTCTTGTCTGGATTGAGTCTGAGCCTGTTGGCACCCATCCAGACCCTGACACCTTCCAGACACCAGCACATCACTTCCACTGCTTCGCTGAGTGGACATGGGGTGGAGATATACAGCTGAGTATCATCAGCATACTGATGGTAACTCACCCCATGCCCTTGGATGATCTCGCCCAAATGTAATATTTTGTTCTGCCAATAAAAATAATTCATTGTGACAATTGATACTTGTGTTATTTCATCAATATTTATTTTAACTATACAGATGATGAAGGAGCCACTCCAGTAAAAAGAAGACGGGTTAGCAGTGATGAGGAGCACACAGTAGACAGTTGCATCAGTGATTTGAAAAATGAACCTAGGGAAGCCTTGACTCCAACTAGCACCTCAGATAATGAGACAAGAGACTCCTCCATCATTGACCCAGGCACCGAACAGGACCTGCCTTCTCCTGAAAATAATTCTATTAAGGAGTACCGTATGGAAGTTCCTTCTTCATTTTCTGAAGATATGATGCTAGCTACTCATTCACACCATGGGGAGGAGCAGTTGGGCAGTGGAAGATTTGAAGAATGTAAAGATCTGAAAGAGCCGTCAAGCTCCAAGGATTCTCACATTATTGAGGATGATACAGAGTTCCCCTCCACATCTATTTCTGCTGTTCTTTCTGACCTCACAGATTTGAAGAACTCTGAAAATCAAGCTTCCCAAGACCCTGAGTCTGGCTTATCACTTAGTTGCAGCCATTCCAGAGGACTGTTGAGTCACATGCAGCAGCAACATCAAGACATTTTAGACATCCTTTGCAGGACCATTGAATCAACAATTCATGTGGTTACGAGGATATCTGGCAAAGGAAACCCAGCTGCTTCTTGACAGTAGAGGAGCATGTGTGCGTTTAAAGTCTTTTTTTCTCCCTTTAAAAATGCTGTTGGTATAAGTTCTGCTTATTTCTGTTTTGTGCTTCAGTTTGTCCAGTGCTTTCTGCTTGAATGGCAAGATAAAATTTATATGCTTAATTGGTCAGGCAGAACTTCAAATTAAAAAAAATATTTTGCATCTACCGTATGTTTTCTTAAAGGGCAATCAAATAATGAATATGTTTATGTAATTCAAAGTTCACTGTGGTGGCTTTCATTTAATATGCCTGTCTGGGAGAGCAGGGACTCTTTGCCCTGTATGATGTAATTGAAATTTAACTGCATTTTTACGGTGTATAATATGGTGTCCTCTGTGCCAGTTTTGTACCTTACAAAAGAGGCAGCTTGCCTCCAATTGCTGTGGTTCTTATTATCAAAATTAAGTTTACTTGTATACTAAACAACCACAAAAATTGATTCTATAAAGAATCCTCTAGCTGTGGCCTGACAGTATACACATACACAAATGCGCACACACACACACAAATATATATATATATATATACATATATATGTATACACATATTATATATATATATATATATATATATATATATATATATATATATATATATATATATATAATTAGTGCTTTATTTAACAGAGTACCTGTAATGAAAATAAAGCACATTTGATGTAAAATTGTTTTATTTTTATTGACATGACCAATTGCTATTCTGTGCACTTCATTAAACTGATTGTGATGACTTTTCATTTGTTTTTATATATGTTGCCTCTGTAGTCCATTATTTCCTTGCCAGAAATAGGAGCTCAGAGAGGTGTGGGCACGCTTCCTAGCTGCACTCTTCCCTGACATCCATGGACTGTTGAAGAATGGACAGGGCTATTTAGAATATTCTATACTTACCTATATATCCCTGTGAAGTCCTTAGTGAAGCCAGTACTCCTCTGAGTCTCACATGTGGTGATATATTTTACATTTTGGATACTTTTTTTGTCTGTAACTATTTTTTAATAAAGCAATGAATACATCTGAGTGAATGTCAGAGGATGTATCATGCAGTCAGAAGAAAAAATGGAAAATTAATAAAGGATTACAAATACACATTTTACAGGAATTGCATATGTCATACAATTACATGACAACTTGAAAATGAAAATTAAATATCAGATTATGATGATACTAAAAGTAGTAGCAGTATATTTAAAATAGGGTTTTCACCCCTATATTGAGCAAATGCAGATAGATTCTGAAGGGGGCTATATAATGTATGTCAGTTCAGTTCACTATACTAGTGGTTAATATGTGCATACCTAAAAGTAAGCATAATTCTATTATTTTGAAAGGTATCCAGATTTGAAGGCAAGAAAATCTTCAGTGAAGATGTAAAAGAGACAAGAAGGAATGAAATTAGAAGAGGTGCTTTAGCAGCATAATATACCAAAAGTGTTTTAAAGAGTTCTTGAATACTTTAAAAATATTTGGATATATATAAATCAAGAGAAAATAGTTATCTTTTTCTTATCAGAGGAGTGGATAAAATGGTAAATAGAGTGCATGAGAGGTTAATGTGCATTTTTAATAAGATTTGTTTAATGCTCTGAATTATTAAAAAATCTGTCAAATAAAATTGAATAAGAACATCAATGAAAAAATACTTTGTAGTCTTTATTTTAAAAATCTTAAATTTGTTTATAATTACACTTTATAAAATAGATATTTTGAATATCAAAGTATTTAGTATAATTCATGATTGGTAACATGCTATAAATAAATATTCAGAAGTGTTTGAAATGATAAAATGAAATAATCCTTCACTGATTAAATGAAAGAAGCATTCAAATAAAATAGACATTCCCTACCCATATATGAAAAAGTGAGGATTATGTGATCAGCATTACTAGGCCTGCCCTTTCTCTATCAATTTCATTGTAAATTTTACCTATGATAATGAATTCTTTAATTTTCCAAGCTCTGTATTTTCTTTTAAAACTATGTTTTCAACTATAATGGCCAAGTGAATACAGCAACGACCAAAAATCATGCCCACCCCCAATATTGCCAACAAGAACAATGGGTGAAGCTGTAATTGGGCATACGAGACTAGCAAAACAGCCACTAGCCATGCCTGTGATGAACCATATTTTTCTGAAAAATTTAAGAGATTTGTGTCAACTTTTCCATTTGCTTTTTATATATATATTTTTAAAGGTTTTATTATATAAACATTAAAAAAACAATAAGATAGTACATAATTTATCATCTTACAGTAATTATTTGTTTAAGTATTGTACCTACATCTTATAAGATAAATAACGAAACATAACACAACATAACCACCACCACCCCATCCCTTTGAACTGTTATCCTCACAGGAATAGGTAGAGAAACTTTGGTAGAAACCCTTGGCGCATCCCTTTCCAAATTTGGAATGGTTCCGTTAATTCTCTGTTAATCATAATTTTTGCAGACTGTGTGATGTATTGTAAATTTAGAACCAAATTTCATTTGCTTTAATAATTTGAATATAAATTCCCACCTCAAATTATTGAATGCTTTCTGCGCATCTAAGAACATGAGTGTGCTTCATAAAATTCTAATACATCCAATATGTACCTTTCTGGCAAAAATCCATTCTAATCTGTATTTATCCAGTTATTTAGAATTGGTTTTATTCTATTCGCCATGATTGACATAAAAATCTTATAATCTACATTAAGTAACGATATTGGTCTGTAGTTTTGTATATTCTGTTTTCCTAAACCATCCTTCGGTATTAGGCTTAGTAACACTTCTGACCAAGATTTCGGTGTTACTCCCTGTTCTAAGACTTCATTGAATATGACTAGCAATATTTTCCCTAATAGTTCTCTTAGTTTTTTGTATAATTCACTTGGTATGCCATCAGGACCTGGAGGTTTGTTATTTTTTTGTTTCAATATTGCATTTTCTAGTTCTATTGGGGTTATTTTCTTGTTTAGTGATGTTTTGTCTGATTCTGATATTTCTCCTAATTCTATTTTATTTAAATAAGCTTTCAGTTGTTCTTCTTTTATCTCCTCCTTTTGGTATAGTTCTGTAAAATATTTAACTGCAATTTTCTTTTTCGCCTCTATTGTATATTTGACTGTCTTCCTTTTCATCTTCTAGTCTTTGTATATAGAAACATAGAAGATTGACGGCAGAAAAAGTCCTCATGGTCCATCTAGTCTGCTCTTATACTATTTTTTATCTTAGGATGGATATATGTTTATCCCAGGCATGTTTAAATTCAGTTACTGTGGATTTACCAACCACGTCTGCTGGAAGTTTGTTCCAAGGATCTACTACTCTTTCAGTAAAATAATATTTTCTCATGTTGCTTTTGATCTTTCCCCCAACTGACTTCAGATTGTGTCCCCTTGTTCATGTTCACTTTCCTATTAAAAATACTTCCCCCCTGAACCTTATTTAACCCTTTAACATATTTAAATGTTTCAATCATGTCCCCCCTTTTCCTTCTGTCCTCCAGACTATACAGATTGAGTTCATTAAGTCTTTCCTGATACGTTTTATGCTTAAGACCTTCCACCATTCTTGTAGCCCGTCTTTGGACCCGTTCAATTTTGTCAATATCTTTGTAGATGAGGTCTCCAGAACTGAACACAGTATTCCAAATGTGGTCTAACCAGCGCTCTATATAGCGGGATCACAATCTCCCTCTTCCTGCTTGCTATACCTCTAGCTATGCAGCCAAGCATCCTACTTGCTTTTCCTACCGCCCAACCACACTGCTCACCCAATCACTCACCCAATCACTACCCCTAAATCCTTCTCTTCTGAAGTTTTTGCTAACACAGAACTGCCAATATACTCAGATTGAGGATTCCTTTTCCCCAAGTGCATTATTTTACATTTGGAAACATTAAAATGCAGTTTCCATTGCTTTGACCATTTATCTAGTAAAGCTAAATCATTTACCATATTACAGACGCCTCCAGGAATATCAACCCTATTGCACACTTTAGAGTCATCGGCAAATAGGCAAACCTTCCCTACCAAACCTTCCTCTATGTCACTCACAAACATATTAAAAAGAATAGGACCGAGAACAGACCCTTGTGGCACACCGCGTGTAACCTGTCTCTGCTCAGAATACTCGCCACTAACAACAACTCAGATGTCTACACTTCAGCCAGCTGCAAATCCACTGAACTATCCAGGGATTAAATCCAATCTTCACTAATTTATCAGCTCTTTATGTGAAACCGTATCAAAGGCTTTGCTGAAGTCCAGATTGGCAATATCCACAGCACCACCTTCATCCAACACCTTTGTGACATAGTAAAAAAAAATCAATGAGATTAGCCTGATTTGCCTTCAGTAAAGCCATGCTGATTTGGGTCCAATAAGTTATTGTTTTTTAGGTGTTGATTTATTCTCTTTTTGAGTAGAGTCTCCCATCATTTTAACTACAACTGATGTCAAGATAACTGGCCTGCAGTTACCAGCTTCTTCTCTACTGCCCTTCTTGTGGGTAGGCCATTCTCCAATCCTCAGGAACATCTCCTGTTAACAGGGATTGGTTAAACAACTCAGTCAAGGGGGTAGCAATGACAAATCTGAATTCTTTAAGAATATATATATATTTTCTTTTTTTAATTTATATGCCAACCACCTACCTGTTTTGTTCGCCTTTTCAAAATGATTTTATTTGCTGGCCCTGATTTTACCAGCAATGTCATCATGTATCAGTAGATTGATATAATGTTTTAATTTATTCCTCTTTTCTCTTAGTTTCTCATTTTGTAAATCTTTTTGCATTTCTATTTGTAAGTGTTGTATTTTGTTTTGATATTCTTTCAATTTTTTGTCTTTGGTTTTCTTAGCTTTAGCTGAATATGCTATTGTTAGCCCCCTTGTGTGGTGTCCCAAATGTTCTGTATTGTTGTATCATTGTTCCAATTATTGAAAAAAATAATTTGAGTTCTTGTTTCATATAATTGATATAATTTTGTTCTTTAGTCAGAGTTTGGTTTAAAATCTATAATATTCTCTCTCTGGTTTCTTTATCTTTATTATTATTGGGTGGTGGTCACCCCATATATTCGGCCCTATCTCAACTTCTTCAGTAATGTTTTCTATTTCTTTGTCTGCCCAAATCATATCAATCCTTGACCATGTCCTCTGAGTTGGTGAGTAGAAAGTGTATTATAAATTTTGTATGTGTCTTTCCCTCCATAAGTCTGTAAGTCTATATTCTCTCAAATAATTCAACTGGCAAGGTTTTCCGCTCTTTATTTTTCTTTTTTGCCATTTTGTAATCTTTTTGGATATTGTGTACGGCATTAAAGTCGCCAATGATACATATATTTCTCCCTCCTGTCTATCTTACCTGTTCTTCTAGTTTTTTATAAAATTCTCTCTGATTTGAATTTGTGGCATATATCACAATTAAAACTATTTCTTTGGATCTTATTCTAATTTTTATACTCAATATTCTGCCGTCATTGTCAGCATAATTTTTTTCGGGTTGAAATTTTTCCTTGATATATACTGCTACGCCCCTTTTTTTGAGTTTGCAAGTGCCGTAAATAATTTACCTATTTTTTTGTTTTCTAACAGTTTGGATTCATGGTTTCTTATATGTACTTCTTGTAGGCACAATATATCTGTGTTTTGTCTCTGCAATTTGGTCATTGGCTACGGAGTCTACGGAGAGGGGTGGCATACAAATCAAATAAATAAATAAATTGTTTGTTTTCTTTTTATGGCCGAATTCAATCCATTAATATTCAGAGAAAAAATATTGACTGTATTCATCTTTTTTTTCCATTTGCTTTTTAAGTTAACTCCTCTTAGCTTCAGTCTGATCATTTGTTAGCTTTGTCATAGATAAAAACTAGAATAGGAATTACAAAGGTCCAACACTTTCTAAGTTCATTGTAGAATACAAGCAATCTGCAAATCACAGAGAGGTGTATCTCTGAACACCTTTTAATCATAATAACCTATTAAATCATGCTGTCTCAACAAAACAGTGATAAATGGAGAATTTTTGTTAATACCCAGTAAATAAATGTTAACAGTGTTTAATACAACTTTAAACATTTTGGAATTTGAATGTTTAAAGTTGTATTAAACACTGTTAACATTTATTTACTGGGTATTAACAAAAATTCTCCATAAACCAATAATTTTTTTTTTTTTTAAATACAACTTTAAACAAAATTTTTACTCTGAAAGACTACCTTCTGAAATCTTGTCTGGTTGCTACAGCTAACCTGCCCCCTCTGCCCCCTCCATCCCTCTGTTGAAAAAAGTAGTCCTAGGTATCTGAAGATCGTAAAATATCATTCATGTGATCACAGCATGCTTGGTTGGTTGGTTGGTTGGTTGATTGATTAAACTATAGTTCTTTGTGTTACAGATGTCTTTGAATACAGATAGTTCAGATTTGCTGTACATACTAATTGGGTTCTCTAGGCTTCTCCGGGATTTTTAAAAGATTTTTTGGGAGCGAAACATTCATAACAACAACAACAACAATAATAAAAATTTATTAGATTTGTATGCCGCCCCTCTCCACACCAATTCATTAGTGTCTTCCAGTGAGCTGCCTATCACACCCAGCCTTCCCACAAATTAAAATCTTACACAGACTGTATATACTACAAGGCAAATCCACCTTTCAGCTGGTGAACTAAGGAACCCATGGGATGGGGTGCTAACATCTGCAAATCCCACTCCTCAGTGTCCCCAAAATCAGAGAAACAGTCTGCTAAATTTGCTGTCTGAAGAAAATAAAATGCACATTTCTCAAATCAAAGCATAAACTAAAATTTAGATCTACCATAGTGTAAGTTTTCCAATTAAAATGTGTTCATTAGAAAAAAAATAAACACGTATATGTATGTATGTATAAAAGGCTGAAAAATAGCCAAATAAATCCAAAAGAAGTGCAAAAAATAACAAAAACGCACCTCTGAGGTTAACTGGTCAGCTATGTACTTGCAAATCAGATAATGAAAACATTTACTCAGTTGATAATTGTATTTCAAAACTCATAGAATTATTACTTTTGTTTAGCTAAGAAAATACAGATGTATACACTAAATGTATCTCAAGTATTATTACATGAAAAAAAGTAAATCTATTTTTAAATTTCCTGTCAAAGTATTAAGTAACTTAATATCACTTAGAAATTCCTAGCTAAAGACATGTCTGTCTTCATGAAACAGACACCTCTGTACAATAAATTCTAATTTTATCATGCCCTGTGAGATTGTTCTGCCTTTTTTATGATCAGACCATTTTCTGCTGCGGCTTGACTTCAAGGCTCCACTCCTCCCCCGCAGGGAGGCGGAACCGAGTAGGTGGTTCCGCCACAGGCGTCTGATGGATCCAGAGGGCTTTCAGAGGGCACTTGGGGTTTTACCAGATTCACTCATCCACAGTTCGGCAGAGTCTCTTGCTGTGGCCTGGAGGGTGTTGGTGTCTGAATGCGTGTCAACAGGCTCAAACTCAACCCTGACAATACGGAGTGGCTGTGGGGAATTACTGACCCCCTCAGAGAGGGTCCGCAACTTGGACATCCTCCTCGATCCACAGCTAACATTAGAGCAGCATCTTTCAGCTGTGGCGAGGAGGGCATTTGCCTAGATCCGCCTATTTGGACAGGGAGTCTCTGCTCACAGTCGCTCATGCCCTCATCACCTCGAGGTTCGACTACTGCAACGCTCTCTACATGAGGCTACCTTTGAAGAGTGTTCAGAAACTAGTGCAACGCTCTCTACATGGGGCTACCTTTGAAGAGTGTTCAGAAACTCCAGATTGTGCAGAACGTGGCCGCGAGAGCTATCGTGGTGGCTACCTAGATTTCTCCATGTCTCAACACTTCATGGCCTGCACTAGCTGCCGATCAGTTTCTAGTCACAATTCAATATTGGTTATGACCTATAAAGCCCTACATGGCATCGGACCAGGATACCTTTGGGACCGCTTTCTGCCGCACGAATCCTAGCGGCCAGTTAGGTCCCACAGAGTTGGCCTTTTCCGGGTCCCGTCGACTAAACAATGTCATCTGGCGGGACCCAGGGGAAGACCCTCCTCTGTGGCAGTCCTAGTCCTCTGGAATCAACTCCCCCCAGAGATTAGAATTGCTCCCACTCTCCTCGCCTTTCGTAAATTATTGAAAACTCATCTTTGTAGGGGATGGGGAAACGGACATATCCCCCAACTATCTTGGTTTGTGTATGGTTTGAATGGATTGTGTGATTATTTTACTAGAAGGGTTTTTTAAATTTTTTAAATTGTTTTTAAAATATTGGATTTGTAGACTGTTTATTATTGTTGTGAACTGCCCCGAGTCTTTGGAGAGGAGCAGCATACAAATCTAATAAATTATTATTGTTGTTGTTGTTGTTGTTTCTGTTCATAGCTATTAAAGTATCTGAGGTAGGGGTGTTTGTTATATGTCATTAACAGTTTGTTAGGAAATTAATTTCCTCATTTCTTTATAGAAGTAGAATGTAGAATTTATATACAGTGGAACCTCGGCTAGCGAACGCCTTCGATAGCGAACATTTTGGATAACAACTAAAAATTTTATTAAAAATTTGCACCAGTTACCGAACAAAATTTGGATATCAAACAGCCACGTCACCCACATGTGACCGACCAAAAAGAGACAGAAAAGGGAAGTCACCCCGATTTTACAATGCCACATGTTCTCATGCAATGCATTACAGGGGGTTTTTTTTCTTTCTACCCCCCCCCCCCCCAACACATTGTCCCTCACTTCCACCCTCTCTTTACCTCTTATCTCTCTGCCTTCATTTCTCTGTATTGGGGAATCCTCACCAGGGGCTCCTGAAGGCTCCGCTCCACACCCAGCAGCAAACTGTTGCTTTGGCAGGGATGAGGCAGGCACGCCACTGTCTATGCTGGCTTAGAGCGGTGGGCTCAGTTGTAGCTTGGATGACCCGAGGAACTGCGGGGAGCCTCCTGCATTTTATACCCTCTCTCAGCAACATGGGGGGGCTGAGTCCACTGCTCTGAGCCACAATAGCAGACGGTGAAGGCATTTCCCTTGGCAGTGGGATTTTTCCTCAGGGTGATCCCAGGGCGACTTGGCAAAGCAGCTGACACAAGATCTGAGGGGACGGGATGAGACAGGATGGGAGTTGGAGCTTGACAACCTCCCAGTCTCTACCATCTAACCGCTCCAAGCTGTGGGAAGGGTGGGGCTGGCTGCAATACCGCCAGCTTCGAGGGGCTCCTTTCCTCAGTGCTGCCACTGTCCTCGAAGGGAAACCGCAGAGCTGCCACAGCAGTTGATGCCACTGCTGCCAGGACCGGCTAACTCAGTGAAAAGAAAGCCATGCACGCACGAAGTTGGTGGCAGTGACCGGAGATATTTTTGGGGCCTTGCGCCAGCAGCTGGGTGAAAAAAAGCCTCTTGGCTTCCAAGTTCAGCAAGGTTCTGTTAATGCAGGGTCTCATTATGAGTACACGGTCCTCCCTTTTGGCCACTCTTAAATGCTGAGGGTCTTTAGCAAGGTGCTGGGGACACTGGCAGTGCATTTGAGATAGATATCTGTGCACATCCAATGTTACCTGGACAATATACTTGTTCATTCATCATCTAGGCACCAGGCAGTGCACAATGTCCAGGTAATGGTTAACACCCTCAGGCACCACAAGTTCTTGATAAATTTAGACCACTACACTGACCCATTTGAATTTACTAATTGCTAGTTCCATTCTTCAGATATCTTCTTTAACATTTCTGATGTTAAACTGTTTTGTTTTATTTCTGTACATTCCAGTACTAACCAACATTAAGAATAGGCTTGTATTTATTTTTCCTTCCGGTTGGCATTTTTATTGCTTTGTAAAATGTCTATAAGTCATGTATCCAATTCCTAAAAATGTCCAATTTTTAAAATCACAATGTATTAATTTTTGTTATTATTTACAGTGGCCAGAAAAACCAAAATTAGTCTATTTACCATAAGAAGCCATTCATTTTTATAGTTAATTAAAAATCTTGCAATAATACTGGAATTTAGCAGTATTGGAATCTGGACCCCTAGTCCATTTACAACTTTGTTAGATCAAAATCTTATTTATTTCAAAATCTGTTTATTTCAAATTGTTTAAGTTCTTAAGCATATAATTAATTTTTCTTCTCTTCAAAGTTGAAGATAAACTCACCCAAATGCTTTTCAAATTTGTCATTCTAAAGATCTCTAAAAGCTTTAAGGTGGTTAGCAGGCAATTTCTGAAAGTGATTACAAAGTGAGATCTGGAAAAGCTTAAAAGTTAATGTGTTTAAAAAGTTGTGCCACAGTTATTACAAGATGGCTGATCTCTTCATCTCCTAGCGCGAAACCATTCAGAAAAGTATTGTCCTGTAGTCTCTTTGCGAGAAGCAGCTGTCCAGAGTGCATGTAGACAATTTCCTATCCTCTTCTTTGTTTATTAATTTATTAATTTTCACATTTTTTAAACTCCCTTTCCCTCCTCCTTATTCAGATTCTAAGGAACCAGGCTCAGTCTTTGTTACAATTGTCAGCTCCACTTTCATAGAGACATCTTCAGTTCATCATACCTCTCTTGAAAATCCAAGATCAGTGCATTTATGTATCATACATCATATCATGCATCTCAATGTAATAAAAAGTAAAGGTTCCTGTTCTATCCCAGTGTCGAGTCCCCCAAAATAAGATGCACACCACTGGATTTAGTACTAAATGATTACTACTAATAAAAGTCTTAGCAGTTTTGAGTCTCTTCTAAAAGCAAGTTGTTGTGGTTAGCTCTGGCCCAGCTCCTGCCCTAAGGACTGTGGATGTGGGGGAGACATCCACATGCTGCAGGCCTGTTTTGCCCCCCCCCCGTGGAATCTGCTGATGAAGGCTCCTCTGACCAAGAAGACATGAGTGACAAGGAGGAGGAGAGTGTGGCAGACGGCTCAGAGGGAGATCAATTATCTAGCTCCTCCTTGGATTCAGAACAAGAGTTAATGATAAAGCCACACATGCGGAGAGAGATGCATAGGCAACAACAACTGAGAAATTATTATCAAAGAAAATGAGGCCACCTGTGGTTGGGTGGGGCTGTGGTAATTATAAATAGCAGCCTGTGGGTTTGGCCATTGTGGAGGATTATCTGATCATTGTGTTTCATAACTGCTTTACTGACTTTGACCTTTTGTGTGCTGATTTCCCCCCCGCTTTGAAACTAAACCAGAGCAAAGTGTGTTTCACTTTGTGAAAGAAGAAGGACTGTGAATTGCCTCACAGCTGCAAGCTAAGTATCACAGAACTGATAAGGGACTTGTACAAATTACCAGTTTGTTTGGAGACGAGTGCTCTTTGCTATACCAAAAGAGAGCTTGGTTTAAGTGAGTTTTCATTATAAAGAACATTGTTTTGAATTTTCAAACGTGTGTGTGTCTGAAATTATATCTGTGCATTTTTGGGAGGATTCTACCAGAGAGCTCGACAGAACAGCAAGTAAACTAATAAAGTCTTCACCACACTGCTAATAATGTCTTAGCAGCTGGCTAGAGTCCCAAGAAAAGGTAAACACAACAGTAATTAGTAGATTGTAGCAGTTCCTTATCATAGACATACAGAGGTTGGCTGGAAGCCCAGAGCTAATTAATGCAGTCAAGAATGTGGTTCTTTTACAATCACAAGCCAGAGACAATAGATGCAGCAAGAGTCTGGAATGAAATGGTGTTGTCCTCTGCACTGAAGCGTCATATGCAGTAATGGGCAGCCAAAAATTTTACTGCCACACTGTGGGTGTGACTTATTTTGTGGGTGTAGCTAGATGGTCCTGTGACTTGGTAGGAGTGGCTTGTCGGCCATGTGACCAGGTGGGAGTGGCTTGAACGATCATCATCGTTCAAGTGAACTGTTAAGTCCTTGACTTACAACCTCACCAGTGTCGCTCTCTGGGGTGACAATTTGCTTCGTGTTTCCCCCACTCTCCTTCCTGGGGCTGGGTAGCTAGGTGAACGGGTGCCAATCAGCTGTTGAGAAAAAAGAGGTGAGGAAATGGGACCCCTGCAACTCCTGCCAGTGCTGGTCTCCCTGCTGCTTTCCAAGGAAGAGGAGGAGGATGGGAAGGGGGATAGTCAGCTGGAGCTGGGCACACAGCTTCATTTCTGTCCTGCCTGCTGCCCACCCCTGGTCATGTGACTCCACCTTAAATTTCTTGAGGGCGTGGCCCAGTAGCCAGCAGTGCTATTGAGTAAGACTCCTCCTGAGTAACCACTCTTATTTATTTATTTATTTATTTATTTATTTATTTATTTATTTGATTTCTATGCTTCCACACTCTCTCTTGCCTCCTATAGCGCCTGCATCAAGAAGATGCTTCTTCTCCTGAGTCACTCATCTCAGGAGGTGCAGAAGGTCCCGGTTGCTCTTCAGCCTCTGACACTATGTCCCCTTTGCGAGGAACACAAATCACTTGTACCATACCTCCACTGTGTCTGAGTCCTCTGGATCCATTGCTAATTGTGCAGAATGCAAACGGGCCACAACAATCATGTCAGACTTTAGGGCACAGTGCTCCTCTATGTTTCTTGGCTAAGGGAGCCAACATTGTCCAAAGACAATTGCAGCATAGCTATATGCCAAAGACATATCTACTTGCACTTGAATTGCTAGGTAGACAGGAGTTGGGGGTCAATGTTCCCTCTAATTTTTTTTTCAGCGTGGGAAGAAAAGTATAATGTCTGAGCGGCACATTTTCATGCCTGGACGTAGATCGATTAGAAACCCAGTCCTTAAGTGAATCTGGCTTCTCCCCCCCTCCCCCATTGTCTTTGTTTGTGAGACCTCTGCTAGGTCCTCAATATTTCCCTAACTAGGTCTGTATCAACCATCATGATGATTGTATAGATCTTTAGGACACAACATTTGTATTAACAAATCATTTATTTCAGTGCAACAAAAATTCAAGTGAATTTGATAATGACTATTTGTATAAGTGCCTAAAGATACTTGGAATTTTGCTATGAAAAATATCTAAGTAAAAACACAAATATTATGATGGATTTTGACATACAGTACAGCATAAAAACACAGTATTGCTGTATGGGATTAACTTTTGGAAATTATCAACATTTACTTTGGATTCGCTTTTCCTGCAGTGCATTAAAGTTTAAGAATTCATTTTGTTTATGTTTAGACATTGGATCTTCATTGTCTATTATCTGTTTGAGAGTATATACTACCAAAGGAAGTTTATGAATGCGGCCTGTTTTTCGACCTCCAGCAGCACTCTGCCAGCCAAAAACGAAGGCTGTTTAATATTTCCCAGGTGGCCCTGTGGACCAAATTTAACCACCCTGTGGGTTGGATCCAGCTGGGGACCTTGAGTTTGATACCCCTGCTGCAGATACTTCTGCATAATATTCTTTGCAAAAGAGTTGCAAATGAGAAATGCATTTGCTAGCTCTTCAGTCTCTTTCACAATTTGTTCTATCTTTACAGCACTTCATAGCATCTATTTCTGCCAAAAGGTGTTATTACACTTAAGAGATGGATGACTTCTATTTTTTAGTTTCATATCAAGGAGCAAGTTGACAACTTGAAGCTTCCCATACACAAATCTTTCCAAACAAAGATTAATTTTGCAAAGAGATGTATACATAAGTCAGTTATGAAAAATCTCAAAGTTACAAGCATTATCATATTTGGCACTTCAGTGCAGAAAAGACTGCAGGGTTGTCTGTAACTCATAAAATAGTGTGGAGTTTTTTCTCTTAACTATTTTTTTTATTGAAGCATTCAAGAAAGGAAGTTTGGAGAGGAAGCACTTATTAACATGTACATTGTTTCACTGTAGAAAGGAAAACTTAATGGCAGAACAAGAATAAGATCAAGATTTTAAATAGGATGCAAGGGCATCACCAACCTTATATTTATACAACTAAATCATTACAATGTAATACTCTTGCCAAATAAAGCCCAAAGTATATAAAAAGGCCAGGTTTAACCATTACTAAAAACTGATAGCAAAATATGAAATTCTTAATTTCATTAGCACCACTTTTTCTACCCTCAGTCAAATAAGGGCTTTACATTCTGTTTTGCAGGTTTATAAATGCACCATTGCTTAAGAGAAAATGGTGTATTTACAACTTACGACAGATGTAAAATGGGTATTAATTCATTAAAACAGAATGATTAATGTGGCAGACCGGAACATCAGTCACTGAAACCTTTCGGAAGAAGCATGCCCGGATTCTGGAATCCTGGAAGCAGTTGCAGGAGGCAGGAAAGTGCTTTGGCTTCATCACAGAAAACTTCTCGGTTTTGTTTTTAAGTTGGGCGGCTCTGACCAAACCGAGTTTTTGTCCTAAATTGACAGAAATACATTGGAAAAATTACAACAGAAGTTAACAGGAACAATTCATCTATTACCAGGAATCATTTGCTGCTTTAGCTATACTGAAGGTGGCACTACCAAACTAGAAACCGTCAAATATGAACTCTCATTCTTCAATGGAATATGTTATGGGACTCACTGATTTCAGAAACACCCATCAAATTAGTAATTAGATACAGGGTGAATTAAAGTAAAAACTAAAAATAAAAAGGTAAGTACAAAATAAAATTACTACATTGAATTCAAATATCGAAGCTGTAAACTAGTTTCTAAGGAGAATGAAAATTGTATCAGCTCCAAAATTTTAGAGCATGTTATATAAATATTGATTGATTGATTGATTGATTGATTGAACATATTGGCCACTCCTCTTAACACGGACCACTCTGGGAGGCTTACAATACTACAGTGTAGATACACTGCATATAAAAATCCAGCTGCTCTTCTATAAATCTTTATATATCAATTATAATATTCCTTTTCATTCTCCTCCTATGTCAGTTTTGGAAAACTTTTTTTTGCTCGGATGCCACTTGTGTGATAGCCCACTGCCATAATGCAATGGCTTCTACCCATGCATGCGCACACAACCCCCTGTGCTGTCTCCACTGTGCATGCTCACTGAAGCTTCCAGAGCCTGTGGTTGGCAGGCTTCTTGTAGGCTTGTTGGATCCATTTTTCACCATCTCCGGAGGCATTCCTGAAGCCTGGAGAGGGTGAAAAATGGCCAAAACCGGAAGTTAGTTTCTGAACTTCTGGTAGGCCTGTTGGGTCCGATGGGTCCATTTTTTTTCCATCCACAGGCTACAGAGACTTTCCGGAAGCCTGGGGAAGGCAAAAATACTTCCCCCGCAGTCTGGAAGGCTGAAAATCAGCTGGCATAGGGCAATGCCTCGCATGTCCTCAGATATGGCTCTGCGTGCCACCCATGTCACCTGTGCCATAGGTTCGCCATCACAATCCTATGTACTTAATATTTACCTTATCATTTTTTCAGGGATGTTCTGACGAATATTGACTTGTGCTGCTGCCCTGATCTGAGCTTCAAGTCTTGCATAAATTCCGGATGCAGACTGAAAGGACAGAAGTCAAACAATCATGTGATTTAAAGATTGGCGCTTTCTTTCTTACTCTACATAATGGGAGATGGATAGCTAAATTGTTGGAGGGTGGGTGGGTTTGGTCCTAAGCAGAGACAAGTTAAAACTGAACTGTAATTATACTATAATAATACCCAGTTTTACTAAACAATGAGAAGAAATTACTACAGGTAATGCTCAAATTGCGGTCCTAATTGAGCTTTCAAATGGTTACATGGTTAACTACATAACTCTGCCTGATATTTACAATATTTTGGGGGGCAGTTGTTAAATGAAATCATTGGTTGTTAAGCAAACTGGTGATTGTTAGATGAATCAACTTTATCCATTTGCAAACAGCCATGAAGGCAACTGGACTTTCTAGGAGGGTTCTGCCCTTGAAAAATGTTTTGCTTCTCATCCAAGAAGCTTTTTCAATTCAAATAACACCTTTGGGACAACCATGACCTGGATGATTGGGAACCTCCATAGAAACTAAAATACCGTAAAATCCAGAGAGGTTACTCAAGAGGAAGAGCAAAGGAAAACCTAATTGTGGGTAGAAAATGCTGATTTCTTTTAATGCGACAGAACATTCAATACGACATCATGGGTGACAAGAAAACGACTAAACAAAAAACATCAGGCAGCTCATTGCTTGGGGGGGAAATCCAGGGGGTGGAGAAGGAGATACAATCATTATATTCAGAAATCATTACTATACCCAGCATTCGATGGAGGGTTTACTGGATTATTGAAAGGCAGCAAATACACTGCTCAAAAAAATAAAGGGAACACTTAAACGCCATAATATAACTCCAAGCAAATCAAACTTCTGTGAAATCAAACTGTCCACTTAGGAACCAACACTGATTAACAATCAATTTCACATGCTGTTGTGCACATTCAACTTTATACAGAACAAAGTATTCAATGAGAATATTTCATTCATTCAGATCTAGGATGTGTTATTTGAGTGTTCCCTTTATTTTTTTTGAGAAGTATAATAATTTAAAGGGGAAAAGAATCAAATGTGTAGCCAAAATATGTCAGTGATATTAAATTAGAACAGCAATAAAGCTCACTTCTTTGTTTTCCTTTGATTTCAGTCGATCAAGATCCCCCAACCTAATTTTTATTAGATGTCCTGTTATCTCAATCATTCGCCGCTGATCTGGGGGGAAAAAACACATCACAGAAAAGAAATAGAAGAGCCAGTGCATAAAACTTTTTCACTCTTCAGAGTAGCAATTGTTTTATGTTTGGTCAAAGACCAAACCCAATGAAGACAGGAAAATTAAAATAAAATGTAGTAAGCACCAAATAATTAAATGAATAACAAACCATATCTAAAAACATTTAAATGATTCAATAAATATTAATATTAAATCCATAGCTCTTTTTCAACAATTATAGTCACAAAAATTGGTAAATCTCTTATATCTGGCCCACAGAGAGCTTAAATCCAGCCTGCGGAAGTGGCCTGGAAATATCAAAGGACCGGCCCATGGTGCCTCTGGAGGTAAAAACGGGCCATGTGCACACACACACACCACACCTCATTTTCGCCCTCCATGGCCTCCTGCCGGTGGGTCGTTTTCAGTCTGCAGAGTGCTGCAGGAGGCCAAGGAGGGCAAAAACAAGATGCAAGGGGGCTGCATGTGGGCCCCTAATTCCTACCTCACAGAATCTTGGACATTTACACCTTTATGAAGGTATGGAACAACACTAGCATTATTTTAGCTACTAAATCACAGAAGCTAAGCAGGTACATCTTACCTTCTTCTCTTTGAGCATCTTGATTGAATCTTAGTGATCTGGAAGGATCCCACTTACTCTGCTGCAAACTCATTCTAATGAAAGAGCAGATAAGCCATGACAAAGAATATAGAAGCAGACAATCAGTCATATTCTTTCTAGAATAATTCAGGGCACTATTGGGTCTGTTTCAAAAGGGACAATTATCTGCCATTGCAAACTCAAAGGAACTGGATAATTTTAGGGCAGGTTGTGAAAGAGGAAGCAGATAATTAGGATCCTTCCATGGGCTTCAGACCTCGTTACAGCATTAAGATAGCACTGCTTACATTTGCTGATGACCTTTGGTGGATAACACACACACACACACACACACACCGCCCTTCTTTGAGCTCTCAGCAGATTCTGATACTATTGATCGTGGCATCTTTTGGACTAGGTCTGAAAATTAGGAGTGGGTGGCACAGTGCTAAATAGTTCTTCTTCCTCTGACGCTGATTCCAGTTGATATTAATTAGCGAGGAGTCTCAAAAGCCAACTTTGTTTTTGCTTGAAGATGTTTCGATTCTCATCCCCAAAGCTTCTTCATTCAGTACTGAAGAAGCTTCTTGGATGAGAAGAGAAACATCTTCAAGCAAAAAAAAAGAAAGTTCAGTTGCCTTTTGAAAAAGCACCTTTGGGACAACCGTGACCTGGATAACTGAGAATCTCCATAAATAATTACTGGTGAGAAATCTTGCCTGTGGCCCCTACTTTGCACAACTTCTCAACATTCTAAGCACTCTGTGTAACATCTGAGCAAGTTTATTTATTTATTTATTAGATTTGTATGCCGCCCCTCTCCATAGACTCGGGGTGGCTCACAGCATCTGTTGACACAGGGCAAGATATGACCAGTACGTTGATGATGTTTAATTATATATCTTTGCTCCAGGCCAATAAAGTGATTTATCTTTATCTTTTCATGAAGCAGAACTTCCACGGAATTGGGATACAACTTGGAGGTTCTAGTTGAAGAGTAGTCTCTGCTTAAAGAATAAGTGGTAGCTGTGGAGTGGAGGGTCTATGCACAGGCTCATGTTATGCGTCAGCTGTACAAATTCCTGTACCAGGAAGCCCTGACCATGATACTTCTGGTTTTGGCAACTTTCCAGATGGAGTGTTGTGGAGCCTGCATCAAGATTTCCTTGAAGAGTATTCAAAATCTGAAGTTGATCTGGAGCCGCATGTGGCTCTTTCATCCCTCTGCTGTGGCTCTGTCACTCAAAATATACATCATAACCACTAACGTGTGAAACCTGCTGGTATGCAATTTATTGAGCTTTTCGACCCCTGGTAGACCAACCATGGATAAATTGAAGAAAAGAAAAGTTTCAGAAGAAAACAGAATCTTTAATTCAACTATATATGCTAGTTTTGTGGCCGCTCAGGAAATAAGTTAGGCACGGGTAGAGTTTTGTGGCTCCCGATATTTTGTTTCATGTGGGAAATGGATCCAAATAGCTCTCTGAGTGTTTAAGGTTGCTGCTCCCTGGCTTAGGATTTCCCTCCAAACTACGACAACACATTACAGTCTGAAAGTATTTGAAAGGAAAGTATAAACCAGTTTGTCAATTCAGATATCAAACTGTTTCTAGTAAAAATAACGGAGCATAGCAGAGGAGGAAGACATGCATAAGCACTAAATCTCTTAACTACAGCATTAAAACTATGGCTACACATATTGTATTAACCAAATTAATACAGATAGTCCTTGCTTCCCCAATCCTTGTTCACTATTTGAACTGTCAATTCAAAGTGTTGGTAATGACCTTTAAAGCCCTACATGACATTGGACCAGAATACCTCCAGAACCGCCTTCTACCGCACGAATCCCAGCGGCCAATAAGGTCCCAGAGTTGGCCTTCTCCGGATCCCGTCGACCAAACAATGTCGTTTGGCGGGCCCCAGGGGAAGAGCCTTCTCTGTGGCGGCCCCGGCCCTCTGAAATCAACTCCCCCCGGAGATTAGAACAGCCCCCACCCTCCTTGTCTTTCGCAAATTACTCAAGACCCACCTATATCGCAAGGCATGGGTGAACTAAGACATCTCCCCCAGGCTTTTTATATTTCATGTTTGGTGTGTATGTGCTGTATGGTTTTTAATTACTGGGGTTTTTATATATTTTTATTATTAGATTTGTCCCATTGTTATACTGCTTTTATTACTGTTGTGAGCCGCTCCGAGTCTTCGGAGAGAGGCGGCATACAAATCTAATAAATAATAATTAATAATTGAAAATAGAGATTTATGACTGGGTCCTCAAAATTGTGATTATTAAGGGTGGCCCCACAACCATGGGACTCTGATTTGGTCACTTGGCAACCGGAAAATACTTATGATCTTTGTAGCTATCCAGAGTCAGTTGTTTAGATCGGCAGCTATATAAATACGGTAATAAAACGTTAGAGTCTGCTTTAATGGCTTTCCTCTAAATTTTAGCCAATACTTACATAAAGGGAGATGTGTCTCGAGAGTTAGACTGTCAAATAAAAGAAAAAAGGAATACACTAAGATAGATATTAAGAAAAATCTTTGATCAAATTTTCTTTACTTAAACTATGCAAGCTATTAACCATGAAGGATTTCCCCTGGAGATACATGTATTTAGGTTCAGAAGAACAACAAAAACCCTAGTATTACGAAGTCAGATTTTATATCTACTAACAAAACTAACGATGGAAAGAAGGTACCTCATTATGACTAGTTCTCATTTAATTATTGAGACTCAAGTCTTATTCTAGATCCATCAAACAGACAAAGGAAACTAATTTTTCAGGGTTAGGCGAAAATAAATTCAAAGTTGTTGCTACATTTGGTGAATAAAAAAAGTTATTTTTATCATACCTTATTTTTATAATATTTTACACATTTTATATTTACCTTCTCCAATGTTTTTTCTTTCTTTTGGATATTAGGTGAAGATACTTGCTTTTTTGGATTTTTGGTAATTTTTTTGGGCTTCTCTTTTTTTCCTGTTAATTAAAAATAGTATACACAAATGATCAGCATATACCATATTAGGCTCTCTTCATTCATGTTCAAACACACAACAATGAAAGTCCAGGCTGAGCAAGCATCCTGCAGAATCATGATAAGGAAATATATGCCTTACACATTCCTTTGTTAATCACCAGTAAATACACATTCTAGGAAAGGGGCAAAGATTGTAGCTTCCATTAATTATCTATAGGGAAGCCACAAGAGAAGTTTGCTTTATATGGTGCTGGCATAATGTATGTGTCGTTCACAATTGGTTATTCTGTACCACATGTCAGAACTGTGAATACACAATAAATAGAAGAGACCATGATCTATTTGAGGTCGTCCTCCCATCGAGAAAACATTCTCTCTGTCATTTCATTCTGATGTGACAATTCATGGCATGCTGTGCCTTCCTAGAAGGCGACCCACTGAAGGAGGGCTGCATGCCTTCAATTTTGTGCTATAAAATTATGGTTATTCCTATACCCAAAGGCTGCAATGCTTGTAGGACTATTAATCCAGACAGAGCCTAAATTGCCCTATCACTGAAGCTTGGCCTAGATCTGACTAAATTTAGTTCTATTTGACTAAGTCCACTTTATCTTAAGAGAAACAGGCCACTGCAATATCAGTCATTTTCTTACATCCCTAACTGCTATCATATTTAATATCCCAGCCAGGAAAAAAATACCTGCTTTCCTCGACACTTCTTCTTCATCACCTACTTCATCCTCTGTGACTTCAGACCCAGTTGTGTATTCATCATCTTCTGAAAGCAGCAACTGTTGTTTCTATTGTAATCAGGGGATAGAGAAGAAATTAATGGGTATCACTCATCTCCAAACAACAATAGATTGTTGGGTAACAATAAACTAGAAAGAGAAACTGGTTGAGAGGATTATCTGTTGCAATATTCATTGCAGTTTGTCAATTTAATTTAATTTAGTTTTAATTTAATTTATTAGATTTGTTTGCCACCCCTCTCAGGACTCAGAGCAGCTAGATGAAACAGAGAAGGCAATCCTCTCTTGCTTTGGAGTTCAAAATTGGTAGCACTATAAAATGAGTGAAACTGCTGATGATTCATTCTCATGACTTGTGTTTCTTATTCTTTTAGATTCTGCCTAGCAAAACATTTATTTATCTATGTGTTCACCTATCTTAGAACAACTCTTGTATCAAAAAGAAAAAAGACCCACTCATTTTGCATTACAAATCTCAACCAGGTGTAGTGACTCAGAGTTATAGCAACCACCAACATATTTAGAAATTCTGTTATGTTTCAAAACAGCCCAAATATAATGGATTAAGTGGGGCACTGTTTTTCCCCTAGTTGGAGTTGTGCTGCAAAATCAACCAGGTCATGGTTGAGAATGGCAACCTAATAAAATTCAGTGAAATTATAATGGTAAACTGTAAAACTGCCACTTTGAGCTCCTGAATGAAAAGCAGGATAAAACTTAATTAATAAATACAAAAGAAAAAGAAAGAGAAAAAGAAGAACAAGACCAATAAACATTCAAATATAAGCCACTGTAGCAATTGAAATTTCAGAAACTACCTTATAGACTAGAGCACTTGGGATAGTGTGAAGGAGATGTTTTAAAGCTGAACTAGCAGCTTTCCAAATACAGTGTTCCCTCGATTTTCGCGGGTTCGAACTTCGCGAAAAGTCTATACAGTGGTCCCCCGATCATTGCGAGGGTTCCGTTCCAGGACCCCTCGCAATGATCGGTTTTTCACGAAGTAGCGCTGCGGAAGTAAAAACACCATCTGCGCATGCGCAGATGGTGTTTTTACTTCCGCAGCGCTAGCGAGGAGCCGAAGATTGGGGTTCCTGGGAAGGGGACTCAGCTGGGAAGCGGCGCTGGGGTTTCCCCACCGCCCACGCAAACTCCTCGCTGCCGCTCGCCCGCCATTCGCCCGCCCACGCCGCTCGCTCGCTCGCGCCGCTTCCCAGCTGAGTCCTGAAGCCAATTCGCTTCAGGACTCAGCTGGGAAGCGGCGCGAGCGAACGGCGTGGGCGGGCGAAGGGCGGGCGAGCCGCGGGTGCGCGGGCAGGCAGGCGGCGGACAAGCCGTTCGCTCGCGCCGCTTCCCAGCTGAGTCCTGAAGCCAATTCGCTTCAGGACTCAGCTGGGAAGCGGCGCGAGCGAACGGCGTGGGCGGGCGAAGGGCGGGCGAGCCGCGGGCGCGCGGGCAGGCAGGCGGCGGACAAGCTGTTCGCTCGCGCCGCTCGCTCGCGCTGCTTCCCAGCTGAGTCCTGAAGCCAATTCGCTTCAGGACTCAGCTGGGAAGCGGCGCGAGCGAACAGCGTGGGCGGGCGAAGGGCGTGCGAGCCGCGGCCCGCGCGGGCAGGCAGGCGGCGGACAAGCCGTTCGCTCGTGCCGCTCGCTCGCGCTGCTTCCCAGCTGAGTCCTGAAGCCAATTCGCTTCAGGACTCAGCTGGGAAGCGGCGCGAGCGAACGGCGTGGGCGGGCGAAGGGCGGGCGAGCGGCAGCGAGGAGTTTGCGTGGGCGGTGGGGAAACTCCTCGCTGATGCCCGCCGCTCGCCCTCCCGCCAGCAAGAGGGGGAAGACCCAGGGAAGCCGCCCAGCAGCTGATCTGCCCGGCGCCATCTACGCATGCGTGGCCATAAAAAAAGGGCGCGCATGCGCAGATGGTGTTTTGACTTCCGGGTTGAAAAATCGCAATTTAGCCCGTTCGCAATGATCGGGATCGCGATACCCGGGGGATCACTGTACCATGGTTTTTCAAAAATATTAATTAAAAAATAGTTTGCAGGTTTTTTCCCTATACCACGGTTTTTCCCACCCGATGATGTCACATGTCATCGCCAAACTTTCATCCAACTTTAATAAATATTTTTTTAAATAAACTTTAATAAATAAACATGGTGAGTAATGATCTAAATGGTTTCTAAGGGAATGGGAAATTGCACTTTAGCGGTTTAAAGTGTTAAGGAAAGGCTTGTGATACTGTTCATAGCCAAAAATAGTGTATTTACTTCCGCATCTCTACTTTGCGGAAATTCAACTTTCCCTGGCAGTCTCGGAACGCATCCCCCGCAAAAATTGAGGGAACACTGTAATGTTCTAACCCTTCTTGCCAAAAACTTGCAGTTTTACACAAATTGTTTACCATATTTCTATCCTAAAATATTTGCTGAAGCCATGGTTTAAGTTAAGTTTCAAAGGGGTTTCCTTGAAAGCACTATAACAAAGCAATTAAACATGCAGAATATTGAAAATGAAGGAATTTTATCTAATGGAATGTAAATAACTAAGATAAACATACCAGCTGAAGAGTCCAGTTTTTCAGAGAAAGGAACTAAAGAAAGAAAAAGAAAGAAAACCAGGACAGAAGTGAGAGTTGGAGAATGTGGCAAGTCTACTGTGAGAATTTTTAAAGGGGTCTAATGCATACAGAAAAGGCAATTCTCCTGTTACTATGCATGGTAATGATACAGGCATCCAATCCCCCCAAAAGGTGTGCTTGACATCAGCAGTTCTGGAAAATGTTAGGCTATAACAACTCAAAAAAATTAAAAATCATAATATGTGGCGTTAAATTATTATTTGAAAGTTCCTCTTGAGCAGGATTTTGTTCTTTGGTACAAAATCATCTCAAGATGTAAAATACCCAAGGAAGCAATATTTTTCAAAATTCAAATTAATTTTTTTCTTATATTATCAACCAAATAATATCACAATACTTTCTGCAACAGTGATAATAGAGAGTCACCATGCATAGAATGATATAATTATTTTTCCACCTCTGGCAATTTGATGTCTTATGAATGTGCTTAGTGCTATTGTGCTTCACTCATATTTTCAGTTTACTTTAATGAATTATTCTCCTTTTCAAGCAAGTCTTCGTTACAGCTAACATAGTAAAGCTTCTGTGAAGGGAGCTAACGAAGGCAGAAGGGAAGGGAACAGAGGACACTCATTCATATGTAACTAATTTTGTATTGAACAATAATCAATTTCTTTAACCCAAACACCTGGGTCTCAGCAGCTTTCCCTCTTTGGAAAGAACTTGGCTAATAAAAAAACAGATACCGATATGCATCTATGCATCAAGCTTGCTTCCAATTTACTGGTTTGGTAGAAAGAATTTCCCAAACACACTGTATTTACATATTTCACTAAAGACACCAAGGTCAATATGCTTCACTTGAAGGACAAGTGAGGATATCAGCAATTGTCCAAATATGCTACATTTTCTATTATCGCTCAAGCTTGATGGCTGATCTCTCCAACAACATTTGGAAAGCCAATTTCCATACACCTGTCTTAAAGAAAGTGCCTCCCTGAACTTATTTTATTCAGTTGGAATAAGTGGAGTGAAACAACTTAATGGAAATCTAAATAAGGGGGGGGGGGGGATTACTCACAGCATTAATTTCTCCTGTTTTGGGCCCCCATGACGAATTTGGCTCCAATAAAATATTATATTCAAAACCCTTCTCATCATTCAGCCCTATTCCAGAAATGCTTCAAAAAGAAAAGAAACAGTTAAGGTACGTTATTCTAGTCAGAATTCTGCAGGGAGAATATTAACAGAACATTTTTTTTAAAATGGCAAAATATTAAATCAGCAGACAACATGACACTTTATTATGCTTGTGCATAATATTGTTGTTGATTCTAGAGAAGGTTATTTAACTGATGCCCTACATCTAGAAATTATTTTATATAGATAAATAATAACATATCTATTGACTTACCTGTTCTGGTCTTTTGAAAAGGGCAGAACAATAATATTTCGGTGCTGAATCAGATCATTCAATATTTTAGCTGTCTGATAGGGTACATTATCTCCACCTTCACCTCCAGGAGGCAAGCCAATCACATGATCTCTTACTTTACAGCCCTTTTATTAAAAAAGAACCGAGAGGGAAAGCCAATGAGACAAATGAAATAATACATACGGTAATTATAATATATATAATAACACAATCTTTACAAACAAAAGTGATTTTGGCACAATGATTACAACACTAGTTATAACATGTGTTCTTTTGGACAGCCAGTATAATGTAGTGGTTAATGTGTTAAACTACGAATGAGGAAAATGAATTCACCCCAGAGGATGAGATGGAGTATGCTGAAAATAGCAATGCAAGGTTATAATGCAACTTTCCCCCTTTTTATGTATGTGCTGTTACATTGCACTCATCTATAGTGAAATGTAACAATATCAACAATAGAACTGATAACATGATATCACCTTATTGTTTTGAGAAAAGCAGACAGATACTGTGGAGATTCACATTCCAAGTTCTACCCCCTACCACCACCTGTCACAGAAGATTAGTGGGTGCCTCTCAAGCTCCCCTCAAAGGTTTGTTTTCGTGGAAAAGTCGGCCTTGTACTGTATGTAGCTATGATTGTGCATGATTGATTGACTGATTGATTGATTTTGCCACCCATTTATTTATTTATTACTTAGATTTGTATGCCGCCCCTCTCCGAAGACCCATCCCTTTTCGAACTCTGGGTGGCTTACAGAACAAAATCTTTAAAATCATCAGAGACAAATACTTCTAACCCAGTAAAAAGAAAGTACAATTAAAGTAAAATTATAGTTATAAGATGGGGAAGGAGGAGGCCAGATTTTTTGGGGGGGGGGGGAGGAAGTGGCTCTTAATTGACCACCTTCATTGAGATACACCCCTGTTATAGGGCCATTGGTCTGGCCATATTAACTAAAAGTAAATATTAATGCTAATGGTTTAAAAATCATCCAGTGATTCAGGTCTCATTACAAATCATAGTAAAACACAAAAAAGTAAACACATAGAAGTCTGATGGCAGAAAAAGACCTCATGGTCCATCTAGTCTGCCCTTATACTATTTTCTGTATTTTATCTTAGGATGGATATATGTTTATCCCAGGCATGTTTAAATTCAGTTACTGTGGATTTATCCACCACGTCTGCTGGAAGTTTGTTCCAAGGATCTATTACTCTTTCAGTAAAATAATATTTTCTCATGTTGCTTTTGATCTTTCCCCCAACTAACTTTTCTCTATAAACTTTTCACATAAATCAAATTTGCACACTGGCTGGTATTTATAAATAAATTTGCAGTAGCTCATTAAAAGGGCAATAAAGCCTTGCGGCTGGAATGGAGAGTGAGGGTATAACTTGGTTAAAAATTACATAGCAAGATGATTTCAAAAGATTTCTTCCAAATACATACTTTTGGAATAGGAGCAGGATCAAATCTAAGAACTTTTTGGTTACAGCAGGGATATATTCCAGTACCAGTGGAACCAAGGGAACTTGCTATACCAGGATAGAGCACTGGTTGAGGATGATATTGGCAGTGTGAAAACTCGGCGCACAGGAAAGTCTGCAAGAACAGATACATTGTTCCTAAAAATGTATATTTCTTTAAAAATGCTGCTGTGTAAAGTCTTAGCATTTATATCTAAATAAAAATATCCTCATGAGGCTAAAAAAAATACTCACTTGATTACACCTTGAACAGGTCAACCAATTAATAGTTCCCCAAAGACGCCAGTATACATCTCGCCATGATTTTAATTCTTCAAAAAGACTCAGGAGATACTCATGTATATCCCAAGATTTATCTCTATAGAGAAAAATGAGCAGCCGTTTTAGAGAAATTTTTAAGGAAATTTTAATTCTGACTTGCACAGGTTAGAAAAAACGTAATTCTTTTTTCTTTCATTTTCTTTGAGTGATTCTCATTGTACTAATTTAATGATTGCCAATGTTTCATACATCTTACCTGTGTTCTGCTAACATCATATTTTTGTGTTGATTGCTACAGTGTAGGGAAAAAAACTTTAAACTATGAATAGAGTTTAAGTTCTAATAACCTCATTGGCATATCCATATTTATTTAACAACAACATGGAAGCGGTTTATCAATGCTTCCTTCCAAGAAATTGTTTTGAATAAAGCCTTGGCATTTTTTATTTTCTGCCATCCAAATAGTAATGCAAATGTGACCCTGCTTACCTTTTGTTTTCAGTCAAAGTAAATTATATATTTGAGACAGTAACAGGGTTTGCTAAATTATCTTGTTAATCTATCTATATTTCAAAAGTCATCACTCCTTAGCCACTGTTCCCTAGAACACCTGGTTAAAACTGTCAGCTGGGATAATAGATGGAATGTAGTTTATAAACTAAAACTTTTCTATAGCATATGTTAAAAGAAGTCAAGATAAAAACAAAAAATACAAAATGACATGTGAAGCACCTTATGTGAATATAAAGTATATTTCCATATTGATCCACGTTAATCTTTCCAGGAATACATGGGATTTTTCTTTCAGTATCCTTAATAAGAAGTTTCTTACATAAGTAACACCTGCACAAAAAACCAAAAATATGAGAATAATATTAGAAAATTGCAATGAGCTATGGAACATATGCCAAGGTAGTACAAAGCAATGGAGAGCTGTATACCTGTAAAGAGTTGCAGCATTTCCTTTAGAATCTGCATTCTGATACTCTGGATCAAACAGTCTTTCTATCTTCTTACAGAAAAGTTTGCTATTAGTTACAAAAGAAAAAAACTCATAAAAATAAGTTACCAAGTATTTCATTCGTATTCTAAATATTGCATTATAAACAGAAGAAAAGTGCTTATAATATTGCAGCAATTTTAAAATTTCAGGCTACTGATGAAATCTCACCAAAGAAGAATAGAGTAATATTACATTAATAGTTCCATCGGCTGGGTACATTTGGTGATTGTGCTATACCCAAGGAGAGGAAATTTTTATTTATTAATTGATC
The DNA here is from genome assembly GCF_031021105.1 of Erythrolamprus reginae. Lineage (NCBI taxonomy): Eukaryota > Metazoa > Chordata > Lepidosauria > Squamata > Dipsadidae > Erythrolamprus > Erythrolamprus reginae. Next base: position 385,552,732 of record NC_091950.1, on the reverse strand, counting down.
TAATTTCTATGACTTTGTTGAAGCTCAAATTTTGTCTTGGGAACTTAATTATAATTAACTATAGAATCAATTGTGCAGTTAGTAATATATCTTTCAAACTAATGATAATATGAATACAAAAGGAAAGGAGACAATGATAAGGTTTTGTTTTGCTCAAAAAGTACCTCTTAAATTTATCTCTCTTGTCCTTCACCTCTTCTACTTCATTATGTGTGAAAAGATCAGTTATGCGGGTTAGTAGGTTAGCATTTATGCAGTTCATATTGCATGGCGTGGCTACAATTGTACTCATATTCTTGTGGCAATAATTAATACATTTTTCTACCTAAAAAACATAAACATAATTCACTTACTACTGAATAATCATACAAATATTTCTCACAGCATTTTCATATTCCAAGAAAAGCATTAGGACGATCCAATGACCAGAGGAAATGAATCACTCAAACACTTTTACATACAGAGATTCAAATACTTACTGTTATCTATTAAGGTTGGAATAGAGTTGGGGAAGAACCTGTTGGATTGATCAGGCTGAAGTTAGCAGTGGGTGGAGCGATTCCTATCTTTTTTTGATGAGTATGCATATTAGAAAACGTTTTTCATAGTTTATACAAAATTTGGATTTGGTGGTAAATAGCAGTCAAAGAATTTAATTTCCCCAATGTCTTTGAAATATGTAATTAGCAAGATGACCAGATCTCTAAAAATAGGAATACTGCACATTCTTTTCTATTTCTTTTGAAGATGGTAGTTAAAGTTTGGAGGGACTTTTCTAAGAAAGCAGCTATAAATATTCCATACATTTCCATTTCCTGTTCTCTATTGTGCTTGGTCAAATCAAGTTCAAAAATGCTTAACAAACAACAGACTTTTCTATCGACCAGGAAGTTTTTAAGCACCTTATTCAAGTAACTCTAATTATAATTTGCAAGTAAAAGCATAACAATATTGCAAAACAGAGACATGCATATAAAGAATACTGCCATCTTTGTTTAGCAAATATTTGGAAAACACACTTCACATTTTTAAGAGCTTAGAAATTAAGGCAAATCACAATCTTTTTAAAGATTCTATAAACTTCTGCAGTCCCTGCTTTAGGAAATATCACAGAGAGACTCATCAAGAAAGAGTTTGTGTTAAGTTGAGCTTCTTGCTTAAGCCAACTAGATTAATTGTGTACCATCAAACTGTGCTGGTTCTTAGCAATCACATAGATTTTCTCCACAAAAAGCCAATGTGAGGCATTTCTAATACCAAATATTATTTGATTTGGAATAAAAGGATTTAAGTTTTTTTTTAAAAAAAAGATATGGAGAAAAAAGAAGATAACTATTGTTCTGTCTAAGCTAGAAGCCAGCAAGAATTAAAACCCCTCCTCCTCCACACATCCGCGAGGTATATAATGGAGATATATTGTTCAATAATTCATAGCATAAAATGGTTAAATATCAAAAAGGAGTCTTAGTCCATCCTGGGCAATGTTCCAAGGCTAATGACTAGCAGATAAACCCCATCTCAGGCTGGAATCCAAAAACTCATTAAAAAGTCTCTTTGAAGTAATTCTATTAATCACCCAACTCACAGCATCTTGGCAGAAATCCTACAGAAGCAGATTGCAGTTATCAAGGCTGTCTAGTAGTAGAAATGATCTGCAATGGCATATCCTGCCATTGCTCGAATATTGTTGTTCACACTGACACATTGCAAAAACTCCCCTTTTATAGCCACAAGGTGTGGCCAAGTGTTCTATAGAACTATTCACACCCAAATCTCTTTCTCCTCAAGTAATTGTGTCTCCTTTGCATCCTTGCATCTATAAGTGGCTCTTTGACATCTCCTGAGTCACTCAAGAACACCTCTGGAGGTGCCACAGTGTCTGCTTGGCTTTCAGCCTCTAACTCCACAACCTCTCCACTCTCAGACACGGGTGCCAAGTACACTGGCCCAGGATACCAAAATACACCCATCTCTCAATCCTCAAAATCCGTGATCAGCTGAGCAGGACGTGGACGGGCCACAACAACTATAAGCAATTTGTATCCATTAGTAAAGATCTGCTGTATATAACCATAATCTCTGAAATGAATATAGCATCTAAATACCAGAGATAAAATACTTGCAAAACCATGGCTTGCTCATTCATTAACTCATTCATTTGATTTTAAAAGCTGACCATATTCCTGGGTAGCTCACAGAAAGAAAGGGTGCCATAATGCTGAGTAGCTCCCAGTAAGTATGGAATAGTAAGTATAATTTCAGACCATACAGATCAGCTCTGTGGGCTGTATGTTCTCATTCTAGATCAGTGGTTCTCAACCTGGGGGTCGGGACCCCTTTGGGGGTCGAACAACCATTTCACAGGGGTCACCTAAGACCATGGAAAAAGACATGGTGTTAGGAACTAAAGCTTATATTCTGGCACCTTAGAACATAGTTTTACAATCGACCAATCCAGGCATTTACAGTGGGGGTGTCCCTCTGATCTTCCTGCCAATCAGCTTAAAGCTCTGTTGGGAGAATTGGCACTAGACTTATGGTTGGGAGGGGTCACCACAACATGAGGAACTGTATTAAGAGGTTGCGACATTAGAAAGGTTGAGAACCACTGTTCTAGATGAATTTAGAACACCCAAGATACAGAATGCTTATTGCTATAGTATACTCACTAAAGAATCCATCTTCAGGAATTCAGAGGAAATAAGTATTGAAATGACATTGCTTGGTTCTAAAAAAACACAAGATAGCAAATTGAAAAGTTATTAGATTTACAAAAAATGGAAAAATAGTTAAAAGGCTTTAAAACAGGAAAAAAAACCTCAATAAATATATTCATTTAAAAAAAGTTAGAGACAACATTGCTGCAGAAAATCCATATTCTATAAAAATGGAATAAGAGAAAGTTTGGAGATTTGTTTTGGGCCCTTTTATCAACTACCTTGACCTTCTATTATTTAGATTATAATTTAGATTTTTCCATTCTAGTTACATCTATAGCTAAATAATTAAACTGCTTAATAATTCAATGCTAAATAATTATTTGCTTTTTTATTAATTTTTATCCTAATATGCAGTCAGAAATAATAGTGTAGGGTTTTACAGTTCACATTATTATGACAAAGCAAGCCCCACAACACAAATAAACTAAAGAAAGTAAGTAAGTAACTATCTCAAACCAAGATTCAGAATTTCAATCCTGTCATTTTAAATGTGTTTCACAAATACATTCACAAAGTAGAATTTTGAGTTTCAAGCTATCGGTCTCTCTTTTTTTTAAAGGCAAAGTTGTCTGTTTTCAGAGAGGAGTGGGCTCTCAATATTGAAAGCTGAGTTACACAAAAGACCAATTTCAAGTTTCGATATATCTAACTTCAGTCCCTTATAAATTAGACAGTATAAGCGCGCACTTAATTTGTAAAATGTTTGCACTTTAGATCAAATATAAAGCTGGATCAGAATCACATTTGAAAACAAAGCAATATTATGGAATATTGTGGAAACAATTTCCACAAATACCTGCAATTTTCATATTAGTATTGCTAACTGAGCATATTATTTTCCACCCCAGAAATAAACTTTTCATAATCTAAAAACAGCTGTGCTTATTTATTTATTTATTTATTTATTTATTTTATTTATTGGATTTATATGCCGCCACTCTTCGAAAACTCCTCCTTTATATACAGTAAGAAAAGAAAGGTCTGGTTTTAAACTGTGTATGAGCAATCTTTATATAGCCATAACCAGTGTTCCCTCTAATTTTTTTTTTGGGGGGGGGGGCGGAAAAGTATAGTGTCTGAGCGGCAGTCCCTTCGGGAGAAATAATAAATAAATAAATAAACAAATAAATAAAGAAAGAAAGAAAGAAAGAAACAAACAAACAAACAAATAAAAAACCCACCCTGTTTTGCCTCAGAGAATTTAAAAATAAAATACTGTACTGTGTGTCTATAACAGTGAGCTCATAATAGGGCAACTCTATCAATATCAAAATGCCACTTAAATAGTTGAGCTACTTTCAAACTAGATTTTGATTTTCTTTCTCTCTTCCTTACTCCCATTCTTTTTCTTTCTCTTTTCCTTCCTCTCTTTTTTCTATCTGTTTATCTCTCTTCCTCTCTTCCTCTCTCTCTCCTTCTCTCTCACTCTTTTCCTCTCGGCTTCTGGGCAGGTTTGGAAAACTCTGAGTTGATGATGATTTTTAAGTGAGCGATTGCTCACTGTTCAGCTTAGAGGGAACTATGGCCATAACTCTTACAAAGGATTGTGGTGGTGACAAAGTCTCATCATCTAAAGGAGATCATTCTGTTTAAGGAATGAAGGTAGGAACTGCTTTTGGGTCTTTTTTGACAAAATGTTAACTTAGAAGAAATATAACACATGCATTTTAACTTTTTTTAAAGGTTAGAATACTGCTCCCAAAAATTTGTAATGCAATGTTACAAGATGTGACAAACCAAGGAAATGTTACAAGATGTGACAAACCAAGAAAAACTAGGGCCTAGCCCTAGTTTAAATTAAATAAATATTCTGCATTTACTATACTATGCAAACTTTAATATGTGCTGTACAGAACATAAGTGAGAACTAACAAGAACAATATTTTTTAAAAGAAAACAAATGCTAAAAATTGTTTGATTAAGCCAGAATCAAACAGATGTACAGTATTAATACCATGAATTTTAGTGAAGGGAAAACCAAATGTATACTTAAATCTTCTACTGATTTCTCCTGGACTTAATCTTGATTGATGTTATCAAGAGCGTTCTACCCAATCAAGGAACCACCAAAACTATTCCTACCAAATCTGACAGGGCAAACCACTGGTATATAACAAGAGAGCAAACCCCACTCTCTAACTAGCATTGATGATGTTACCTAGTTTGATAATGAATTGTCTGGAAGGGAACAATCAAGCTCAGCAGCAAGGGCCCCTTGTTACCTGTCCCTAGCTCTATTTATCTATTTGCATACATAAACACACACACATACATGTAAATAAATACAAACAAACTTTCTCCTCCTAAAATAGGGGCAGATATTTTTCACCATTGAGGCTATCATCATCAGTTGTTCACATTTTGTCTTTAAAAATGTTATAAGCAGTAAGCAAGACTTTAAAATAGGGTACTTAGAAAGCTTTGCATCCATTTTTAGTAACTTTGATATCCTTCATCCTAAACATTTGCATCAAATCCATTTATTTATTTATCATTTAGATTTGTATGCCGCCCCTCTCCGCAGACTAATTTAGATTAGAACACATCAAGTCATTACCATATTTCTGGATCAAACCCAAAATTTAATAGGGTGGTTTCTGTATAAAGAGTGCAAAATAACAGGGCCGTATTTTCTCAAAAGGAAATGATGAATCTATACATGAGAATGAATGTGGTTAAATGGGAAGCCCCAACTTCTTAACTACTGCTAACTAATTAAGTTGTGTAGCACTTCTACTATACTCATTTTGTAAGGCATGAATCCCATTAAACTTTATATCTTATTTCAGCCTTCCCTGTTAGTATAAATTAAGGTTTCATCATCAAAAGCAGAACAGGAAAGGAAAAATCACCTTTCAAAGCCATTTTTGCAATCAGACTTTTGCTCTGGTGTAGGAGTCAGGTTTTCAAAAAATTTGTGGCAAAATGAATATATTTTCTTTTACCTAAGGTGGGTATTTCATCAACCTCATATTCCTTAGTGTTCCTTTTAACATATCTTATCAACCAATTAAAGATGTGAACGTCACAGTGAACTGAAATGTCCACTTCTTCCCAGCGTTGGGCATCCATTGATAGATATTCAGCAAAGTACTTCATTTCAGAAATCAATAGAGCTCGTGGACAAACAAAATCTTCTTTCAGATTTTTTGCTTCATCACACACATGGATCACCATATTTGGCCTTCATTTAAGAGGGAAAAATCATAGGGATGAATATTATTTTCATTATCTGGAATATTAGAATAATTTGTGAAAAATATTGTTCAATTTTAAATTTAGGTACAATTTTACTGTTATGGAATGTATTTTCTTAGATATAGGCATTCATTGTTTGTATAATACTTTCATGACACAAAAAACATGGATTTTCAAGTTATAATGATATTTTAATATGTGAAAAAAGTTCAGGAGCACTAAAATAGGAAAAGGATAATAGATACTAAAATATTTAGTGGACCATGAGCTGAGTAAATATGCATTTAAAGCACACAGTAGCTATGTTTGATAAGAAGCAATAAAAGAATCCCCCATAATTATGGAAAAAAGTAAAATACATTATTAGTGGGAAACAGACCAGTATAGCTTCTTTCTATTTCTCCAGAGTAAAATTAAGCACAGTGAAACATTTATGAACATGCTTAATTTGCTTAAGTTTTATTTTTAAAATTTGTTATTTATTTTATTTATATAACATAAAAATTAAATTTCAATCAAACAGTGTGTTGCCTGGGTACAATTATTTTAGGACATCATAATCAAAATGTTTTCAATAGTATTCATCACAATATTATTAATTCTATAGTAACAATAATATTTTACTTGTCTACTTTAACAAATCTCCTTTATAATATTAGCCCTTTTTATATTCCTATATTTCTAGCTTTTGTCTTTATTATCTAAATTATCTAAATTTGCTTATGTTCTATCTGTCTCAAGACACAATAGCAGATAATGCATGCAGACCTGTTATTCGCATACAAATCTTTGGCCCAAACACAGTTGCATTCGTTACCATCGTAGTAATTCACTGAACTGCTCTACAGAACTATCAAGGATCTGCTACAAGCAAAACTTAAACAGCACTTGGAAAAGTCAAGCAGGATGTTGGGTCCTATTGGGTTCTATTGACTGGGATTCAAGGAATGGGAGTCAGCGAGACCAAGAAGGTGATTTTATTTCTGTCATAACCCATGCTTTTTGTTACATTTTCCCTCCAGAGATCAGGATGCCCGCAACCTGCTGGCTTTTCCTTAAAAGTCCTTAAAATATGGCTCCATGTCCAGACCAAGATCCCAAGTATACGCAGGACCTGATTTTTGGTTATTTTAGTAATTATGTTTGATTTATTCTTGGCTGCTATGTATTTTAATGCTTGTATTGTTGTAATGGTTTTTATTTTGTTTTTTAATTTTATCACCCACAATTACTTATTGAAATGGCCACACTAACTAATTAACTAAATAAATAAAAATAAAAATTGAACCAGGTGTGTAGTCTGGGTTTTCATTTTCTCTACTACTGGACGTATTTTTTATGCTATTGTTGTGAGTGGTCCATGACCAGGTCAGTTAGTGACAGATTCTGAGGAGGATGAACCAGGCCCGTCTTGGTACCCTAGGCTGGTTCTTGCTAGCTGAATCAGACAGTGAGGGTGAGGGAGAGATGGAACTTTTGGAACCCCCAGAGACTGTAGAAACCCCAATGATGATCTCTCTTGACTCAGAGGGTGATGAGGACCTGGGGGATCAGGAGCCCCTATTAGATGCCTGGGTCAGAAGATTTAGAAGCAGACAGGAACAGTTTTATGGGAAAAGTTATAGAAAATAGTCTATAGAAAAAATTTAAGGCAGTCATAGCTCTAGGAAAGAGTTGACCACACCCAGTCTGTATATAAGGGAGGGTTTCTGAGTAAAGAGGCATGGTATTGCAACGTTTGTCATGGTGGAACATTCAAATCCAGAGTTCTAGAACTGCAATGCTGAAAAGCTGCCATGGTTCCTTTAAAAGTTATGCAGAGAGGCCGATGCATGAGAAAGAAAATAAATCGAGAGAGCTGTTAGGGTGTGTGTGATTTATGGACTTTAACTCAAGAAAGAATGTTAATTGGCTCTACCTCTCAGCTCTCAGCCATTTGTTATCTCTTGGACAATTTAAGCGAGGCCTCTGCCAATATGAACTGAACAATCTGCTCCTGTCTGTACAAAGCATCTTTAAGTACAGTGTTCCCTCGCTTTTCGCGGGGGATGCGTCCGAGACCGCCCGCGAAAGTTGAATTTCCGCAAAGTAGAGATGCGGAAGTAAATACATTATTTTTGGCTATGAACAGTATCACAAGCCTTCCCGTAACACTTTAAACACCTAAATTGCAATTTTCCGTTCCCTTAGCAACCATTTAGATTATTAGTCACCATGTTTATTCATTAAAGTTGATTAAAAATATATATATATTAAAAGCAGACGAAAGTTTGGCGATGACATATGACGTCATCGGGTGGGAAAAACCGTGGTATAGGGAAAAAAACCTGCGAAGTATTTTTTAATTAATATTTTTGAAAAACCATGGTGTAGAGTTTTCACGAAGTTCAAACCCGCAAAAATCGAGGGAACGCTGTATATTAAAAAGTGTTTGAATTGAATCCTTTGCTTGCGGGGGCTTCTTTGTTCCAATCTGGCGTGCCCAAAACATAACAGCTATCTATTCATTTCCTTCAAAAGTTCAAGACAACACACAGTTCTTCTTCATTCTAATTTTATTCTCATCACAGTCCAGTAATATTAATTATGCCAAAAATTTGTCTCAAAACCATCCACGAAGCTTTATTGCTGAGTGGGAATTTGAATCTAATTCTAATTCACACAATTCTAATCCAATAGGGTTAACAGCTATATCAATCTCTATTAAATTCCATTAAAGACTGTCTTCTGAAGACAAAAAGCACAAGAAATTGCTGCTTTTAGTCCTTTATTAATTACAAATATGTTAAAAAAATAAATAAAATTACATCTAGGTAAAGTTATCTTGTTTATCTACTCTAATTACAGTAAGACATTTAAAGAAATTCCTACATGCAGATTTAAAAAAAAATGTACTGAGGTGTGTAAAGCAGAAGAGAAAGAAGAAAAAGGTAGGAAAAAAAGATACTCAAAGTCTCATCCTCTGTGCAAATGAATGAAGAAGATCTTCACTCCTAGAAAAACTCATTTGATTAGAAGGAAAGCTTCCAAGGCTTATAAGAGCGGTTTGCTTTTTATAAACACAACAATAAGGTATTTTTTTCCTACATAATTTGTCACAGAACTCCTAAATACTGAAGACCAGCAGAGTGAGGCTTGCTATGAATCTGTTGGCAAGTAGAGTACATTGACTCCTTGAGAAAACTGAGTTTTGAAGAGAAAGCTTAGTGTGCAAACTTTCAAAGATTCACTGAATAAAGACGAAAGAGAAAGCTGGTGCTGGTACTGTTCAAGTTCATTGTGGAGCAAGAGTTTTTTGGCAACTGAAAAATGATACCCAGAAATCCCATAATTCCATTTGTCAAGATAATCCAGAGAAATAGTACTCCTGTCACTCTGGGCTTAACATTTTCTTCTCCAATTCTATTCCCGGCTATAATCTAATACTATTTTATTAAACCATAAAAACATTATAATTATGTGAATATGAAGGAATCCAGAATTAGAATATTTTCAAAACTGAAATTAATTGGATAGGCTAAGATACTATCATCTGTAATATTTTTAGACTTGAACAAATATATTTTTCCCAAGGAACACATATTTTGACTATTTTTTTCCCCTTTTGCAAGCCAATGCTCCCCACAGAAACCCCAATCCCTCCCTCTGAAATTCCACAAAATATAGAGAAATAAATACCCAGAAAAAAGACTAAGGTTAATCTAGCTGTTTAAAATGAAACAGCCATCTTCCTACCCTTCAGTTTCATCAGCATTTTCTCCACCTTTAAGTGCAGGGCATTTTTCACTTTCTGAAGAGCAATTCCTTGTGGAAGCTATACTTGATTTTCCTTAAATACAAGTGGGGAGAAAAAGCATTAGGTCATAATGTTGAGATGTGTACTTCTCATGTGTGGTAAGCAGTGTTCCATAGTCAGAGGAATGATGTGATAGTTATTTAAATTTTAAATGAATACTTTTAATGCATTTAATGCAGATTTTTTTTTAAAAAAAAATTAATATAACTACAGTAGAAGATGAACAAATCTTTTTAATCTCAGAGTTTATTTGCACTTGCAAGAGAGAAGGAAAACCAGCATAACTCTATGTACCACTATATAGTACATGTCTAATATACTTTATGGGAGAGTAAGTGCAAAAGTGCTTAAAGAAACATTCCGCTATTATGCATAACATAATGTAATGTGGCAGTTTTCTCTGCCCTTATCGAATTCTTCCTTCCTTGGCAATTCCTCGCTAAAATACAAATGAACATTTTTTAAAAAATCTATTGGGGTATGCTGGCATTTTTCTTATTTAACATAGTGCTCCTAATTCCCCCAAAATGATAATACTAAATCCAGGGATGAAATCCAGCAGGTTCTGACAGGTTCTGGAGAACCGGTAGAAATGTTTTTGAGTAGCTTGGAGAATTGGCAAATACTACCTCTGGCTGACCCCAGAGTGCGGTGGGAATGGGGATTTGGCAGCATCCTTCCCCTGCCATACCCACCAAGCCACGCCCATCAAGCCACACCCACAGAACTGGAAGTTTTAAAAAAATGGATTTCATCACTGACTAAATCTCTGATTATCGACAGGACAGGTAAAATAGGATTGCTGTAGATTCCAAGTAAGTTATGTATAAAACAAATCCCTGAAAAGAACAGCACCCAATACCAAGAGGGGTAACACTTCCTCTATGTTATTTGTATCACAGATTTGTCCAGATGTGAATATTCTAAATAGATATGTAGTCAGTTTTTGGCCGGTAAATTATAATTTGCAGACTCTTTCCTTCTCACTTACACAAATCAGCAGGTTTCAGGAGGAGATAAGTGATTTTTGCCACAAAATTCTTAGGTATAATCTTTCTTTTCTCATAGTTTTCACTGTCTCACCCGCACAGTTGTTTATAGAACATGCTTGAGTTTGTCTGTTTCATACTATATATTGTTTTCACTTGCACACTTTCTCTCACTCATACTGCTCTTTGTGTAAGACTTCATTACACCACCATATTCAATGTTAGTATTTTTAACATAATCTCTGAGCAGCTTTCATAGTACCTACCACCTAGCATTATCTTGAGTAGCAATTGTATCATTCTCAATTGCCTTTTCTCAGCCATCCCCGAGAACATCTGAAATTCTAAGCATTGTACTACAGGAAATAGTCATTTGTTTAGCGACTGAAGTTGCAATGGAGTTGAAAAAGTGACTTAGGACTGCTCCTTGCACTTAAACCATTGCAACATCCCTGTGGTCATGTATTCATGATCTGGACACTTGGCAAATAGTTCACATGTGCAACAGTTGCAGCCTTCCCAGATGGCTTCTAACAAGCAGAGTCAATGAGGAAGCCAGCAACATGTCACCAATCAGTCTCACATGATTTCTGAGCAAACAATAACATTTGGAGGCATCACATGATGCCTTACTTAGCAACTGCACTGCTTAATGATGCAATCCTAAATTGAGGGCTACCTGTATGTTACATAGCTACTGTATATGCCTTATATTCTTGGTAGGTTCCTTGCATGGCTTATACAACTTCCATGATTTACAGACTATAAATTAATTGGCAACATTCCTAGAAAGCATCATTTTTTTAAAAATGCTGATAAAGGGTTAATTACAGCATGGTTCATACAAGTTTCATAAAGCAAAATAACTTCCGTCTATAATAAATAATTTGTAAGGTGCTGTCCAATGCATAATAGAAGTGTGATATCCTTTTGAGGCCTGATTGTTTTAATTACTTTTAAGGGTAGTTACCAAAGAATTCCGGTTTTTTTGTTTTAAAACCACAAAATGTTTGGTAGAAAATGGATATACATTTAAAGAAATCCACATTAATTTTAAAAATCCATTTTGGTTTAATCTAAAAAGCGATATATAGTTGATATATAGATTGACAAAAGCAATTGATACATCAACAGGAGAAAAATAACATGCATAATTCTATAAACACAACAACAAAAGTGATTAAAGCCTACCATTTAAAGAAATTGCATCATTTTCATTAGGGGATTTTTGCAATTCATCCTGAGTATCAAGAAGCGATGATTTAATATAACCAGCTAGTGTTTCCACAGGTTTTGCACCACCGGCCATTAGTGGATTGAATTGGTTATCCACAGGAGAACTTCCATTGCTTTTCAGATCATCAAACCTTTTTGCACACTGTTAAAATATAGTAGAGAAAAGAATATTTAGTTAAGACATCTTACCTTGCCTAGGGTGCTGAGAGCTGACCAATAATAAATAACATATTAGAAATCTTTCTGAAACAGACCAAGGTCCATCATGTTTTGTTTCTCAGAACCAGATGTTTTTGAGATAATCTCAAGCAAGAAATGGAGACAAATCCCTCTCCCTTTATTGTTTTGCTCTAATATTTAGAACAGAGTTGTCTAATTTTTTTATTTGCCTTGGCCACAATGAGTCAGGGGGAATTGTCTTGGATTGCTATATATATATATATTCGTAATATTTATTATAGGTAAGGTCTACAAATAACAAACTTCATTAAAAAATTTTTTAAACTATCTGCTGTTCAGGGCTGTATGTGACCCTTGGACCACAGATTTGACATGCCCAATTTAGAGAAACTCAAAGTTTTCAAGGGGGGGGGAAATAATTCATAAACGTTTTTCCATGAATTTATTTGATCCCCTTTTAAAGGTATATAAATTAGTGTGATTCATCTTGTGACAAAGAATTTCATAGGTTAAGTATCCTAATGCAAAAAAAAAGTTACCTTTTTTTCTGGTCCAATTTTCCTTTCAATAAACTTTTATTAAATAATTCCTGGTCTTAATATTCTGAGAAAAGGAGCAAATTTACTTCTTATATGTAGTATTTCTATGCAGTTTAAGATTTCATATACTGAATTATCATACTTTTTTAAAATTAATTTTTATAAAATAAGTTTTTGGCAAAGTAAAAACAATGGAAATTTAAAGGAAAAAAGAAAGTAAAAGAAAAATGAATAGATAGAATTTTTTAAAAAAGATAAAAAGGAACAAAAATGTTCTTTACAAGTTATAATGGATGTCTACTGTATTCTCTCTTTACATCAAACTTTTGAGCACTAGGGACTGATTTCATGGAGAGAGATTTTACCATGGACCAGAGGGACTGTGGGTTTGTGTGCTCCCTGTATTCTGCAGATGGGACTTTGACCTGTTGCTGGAATTTACAGTCCAGTGCCAGTCCATGGACTGGAGCTTGGAGATCCCTGCTTTATACTTATTCCATGACTCCCTTATTTCCATATTCTACCCTTTTTAATCAAACCCATAAATTATTTACAGGGTGTCCAGGGGGAAAGCATTTTGAACTTCCCTGATATTTCCCTGACATTTCCCTGTAACTTGCGATCTAGTTAAGGCACGGTTGTGGATGATGTCATATCAAACAGCTAAGCCGTGGAGAAATATCGGTGGCTGAGGAAGCAAGCTGTTGCTTGTTATGCTCATTTTTGTTTAACTCTGCCAGGCAGCACAATCATTTATTTTAATTATGACTTTTCCCTGACTTTTAAACATTTTAATACAGTTTGCCCCCCCCCGCACCCTGATTTTTCTGTTTTTTTCATAAATTCCCTGATATTTCCCAAACCACTGATTTGCCTGATTATTCCCTGATTTCCAGGTTTGCTAGACACCCTATATGTACATCAACTGCTTGTATTTTAAGCTAAAGGCCCAATTAATTTGGAGGGGTGTGTATATTCTTCTAAAAAAGATGTTGAAGCCCTCTGATAATTTTACTTACTTTCTTCTGAATTTTTTCCTGTTTACGACATGAATAATTTAGTTTCATAAGGATCCTTTTAGAGAATTTATATTTTTCAGAGCTGCTGCATATCAAATCAAGATCACCAACCTACCTGTTAAGGCCATTTTTTTTCCTGAGTGGTTGCAGACAGCTTAAATTCCATCAGTGTATATATGCACTTGGGCTGAAGAGTTGCCTTAACAATCCCTTTATACTTACTATTCAATTTGTCATTTGCTTGTCATTTATCTATTTTAAAGACTTCCTTCTGATGTTCTTCATACTCACTTGTGTTTTTAGTCACCCAGAATAAATTGGTTTTGAATCATCTGCAAACTTAGCTAGCTCACTATTTCCCCCTAAATCAAGATCATTTATGAATAAGTTGAAAAGCTCCCATCACAACAAAGATTCTCAAAGGTCTTCATTTCTTTCTTTGCTCTACTAATATTGGTGGGGGGGGGGCAATCACCAGGAAATCAGATTGTTCCTGTTCCCAATGTTTTCCCCCCACTTAGTCATTTTGCACAATCTTAGTTTTATATTTATATATATTTGAATGAACTTGTTATTAAAGTGACAAGAGGCTCCAGCACAGTTCAGCTATTGTAATTTTGATTTAATCTATTATTTTCATTTCTAATGTAAATGATTGTATACTTCTATTAATTGAAAAACATTTACATTATTTTATTTATTATTGAAATTTGTATAGCCATTCATCTCACAAAAATCATCTCTTGCCAATATTAAATACCCTGAAATGCAAAGAATAAATATTTTCCCTCTCTTGTTTTAAACTGCAATTGTAGAAGCAATTGTTCAAATATTACTCTATTGGACAATTTATGTACAAACATTGAATTTACAACATACCTATGATATATACATAGGAGTTAAGTAAGCAACATTTCCAATTTGAACTTGCCTAGAAATAATTTTTCAGTTAAAATTTGCTAGAAGAAGAAGAAGCCTACCTCTTTGGATGAATAGCCTGGAACCAATCTTGCCACATTTTCCCAGTTGATAGGTTGAGGAACCCCAATTAAAGAACAAAGAATCATATCCAAAACCATTTGATTATTGTCGTGTGGAACATTATTATTTTCTATATATCCACGATTCATTTTTTGGCACTGGAAAAGACATGAAAATTTAAAATTTCTCTCACTGTTTAAAGAATTTTGGCTTGCTGAATTATATAGTAGCTGTTATGTAACCTGTAAGGAGAGAACAGCTTTCTTTAGATAAAAATGCACCCAAAACTAATTATTCATTGTATTGTTGCCAACAGGATGAGTGAACATATTAACATCAGAGTCTATTGGTACTATTTTGGACAGCTGAGAATTGTCCCATCACACTATTATTTCCTTTTCCAACCCACCTCCCCCAATCCTGCCAATATCAGACTGGCATGTTTACTAAAGGCTACAGTATGAACACCAAAAATACAATACAGTGGAACCTCTACTTAAGAACTTAATTTGTTCCGTGACCAGGTTCTTAAGTAGAAACGTTTGTAAGTAGAAGAAATTTTTCCCATAGGAATCAATGTAAAAGCAAATAATATGTGCAAACCCATTAGGAAAGAAATAAAAGCTTGGAATTTGGGTGGGAGGAGGAGGAAGAAGGGGTTGCTGAAGGAAGAAGGTAAGGTGAGGGGAATCAAAAAAATCCAAAACTTCAAGGCTTAAAAAAAAAAAGAGAGGGACTCTGAGGCCTCCAATACACCTGGCGGGAGGCTGCCTCCCATACACTGCCTTCCATACACTGGCTGCTGCTGCTGCTACCTGCTGCCTCTTCCTTCCCATGCTGAAGGGCTCCCCTCTCCTCTCGCTCACTGGCTTTGTAGCCAGCGCTTTTGCTTCACTGTGGTGACTCCTTGGCTGCCCAGAACGAAGTGAGCGTTTCTTTTCTCTGGGTGCTAGCAGAGGTTTATTCCCTCTCCAAGTGCCCAGAGAAAGGAAAATGGTTCGTTTGCTCTGGATTGTCAAAGCCTCCTTAAGTGCCACCAAAAGGCTCCTCTGGCAGCCCAGAAAAGCCTAGGACGGCAGGGATTAAAGGGGGAATGGTAGAAAACAGTGCCACTCTCAAATTTCCTGGAAAATTTTTCCGGGCTCGGGTTCTTAAGTAGAAAATGGTTCTTAAGAAGAGGCAAAAAATATTGAGTTCTTAAGTAGAGGCATTCTTAAGTAGAGGTACCACTGTATACTGTATACAAAATCTGATATTACTATAGCATCAGTTTATCAGATAGCTGAATTATTGTGGAAGTAAATCAGATAACAAGAGCTTACTACCCAATCCCTGAATTTCAGTAGTACACATTTTAAAGCATATACCATATCTACATTACTAAAGCAGGTTCTCCATTAGCATGCAAGTTTAAAAATATACTCAGAAAGACAACACCGACAATAAAAGACATGAAACATTAATAAAATCTAAACATTTGAAATGTTTTTGTGCCTTCAATTTTCTGACAGCATTGGAGGAAATTCCACCATACATAGGAAATGTCCTACTATTAATATTTACCTGAAAAAACTGGGTATATGGTAAATTAAGCAACTGGCAGTCAATCAAACTTTATTTTGATCAAAGACCATTGCAGAACAAAACGATTAACAAATTGTTTAAATAAGGAATGTCAAGGAATGAAATTAGGATTCATATCTGCTCTTTTTAGAATTAGTTGCAGTCATAGAGACAAATTTTCCCTCCTCACTTCCTTCATGCATTCAGACATTCACTCATACATTTACTCAAAGGCATCCAAGCCAGTGTTACAGGCACTTGTGATAACTGAGCCACACCTTGGCATTTTCAAAGATGTGCGGAAGTACAGAAGCATCCTAACCCCATCCAGAGAGCTATTACAAGCAGGCAAGAGGATTATCATTCAATTGCCACGATCACAAGCAATCATCATGCATCCAGATAGGAGTCCTGCCTGGAACAAAAGAGTTCCACCTTGGGCTCTGCAGCAATTAGAAAAGGACCAACCATATTCAAAGAACACTTCATCCCAATGAGTGCACCAACTTTGGGGAAAAGGCATAGGTTACATGTCATTTTAAATACTATGAGCCTTTTTATGGAAAGAGCATTATAAGAATACATATTAAAGGACTGAGTAATTAAAGGTATCTTTAAGGACAAATCACTTTGCAAAGTTCTAGAAAGGGGGAGTTGACTCAAAACAATAGCCTGTCCTTGGGAAAGGCAAATTATGTAAACTTTGCTACACCATGGTGTATTTTTGGAGAACAGAGAACACTTACATAAGAGAGGAAACAAAAATAAAAAGCTAACACTGTAATACAAAATATTGTCATTCTCGCCACTCTAAACATTTCTAATACAAACCACCCACCAAAATCCATTATTTGACTAAAACTAAAAAAACTAAGCAATTGGAGATAATTTGCCACATAATTATTTAGAGTACAGGTTTTCTTTTGTGTGCATTTTAAGGATAGGATTTCCTCTCAATCTATTTATTCTCTGTACATTTGTGAAGAAATATAGTCTCTCTCAAACAATTTAAGTCTTATTTGAACATGGAAATGATAAAAAATTAAACCTGTAAAATGTTTCTTTTATTAAATTAATGATGTTATATGTAAATGCAGAAAGCATTATGTGCTGGAAATAAAAAGTCTTTCTCAGTCAAAAGCTGAAGAAATACATCACTATTTAGCTAGTTTACTTTGCTTACCTGCAGTTCTTGCAGTAACTACTTAGCTGTAAGAAGCACCTTTCCAATGTCTAGTATTTCTTTAAGTACTCATCCTTCATTTATTTCCTGACAGCCCTAATCCCCAATTGCATAAACACATGCAAAAAATGAAGTATTAGGAAGAACACAGATAGTATCAATTACCTGGAGTATGTTTCAAAAAAGTCAGTGTTGCTTGCAAACCAATAGGTAAATTCCTGTAAATTCAAGATATAGAGAAAGCACTGTACAAACCTAAGTAACAATAAGAGAGAAGTAAATTATAACTTGAGTGGAGGCAGAACTTCAATGTCAACTTTATCACACATTTTTAGAAAGCAAGTCACTGTGTTCAATTCTAAGTTTAGAGAATACAGCATCCTAAACTGAACTTGATCCATCCTTTCTATCACAGTTGGCTTTTTTTGTGCCTGTTCACTGAATCTTCTTTGGTCTCTTCATCCTCCCCACCCCTTTTTATGTAATGGAAGGCAAGAAAGCCTGAATCACTCCAACCCACTAAGCAGCAATTACCACTTCAAACACACAAAATGGAACGTTTCAATCTATACACTTATCAAGATATCAAACACACAAGTGCAAATATTCAACCCTCTCTCCTCAAATCCTGAGACTTCTCCCATTTTGTTACAGTAAGTTATATTTTTTATTCCAAGGTACATATAAACATTAATAGCAATACAAATATTGCTCAAACATTTTCATTTTTTTCAACTTTCAACCTCAGGATTGTAAATAATAAGAAAGCAAATCTAAGTACTAATGGTAATAGCTTTCGAGTCAACCCCAAAGCATCTTGAGCAGCCTGGGTGACTATGCATCCAACTATACAGTATATATTTAAAAAGCTCTATAGGAATTCATTTACTGAATTCTAACAATAGCTTCATAACATTTCCTCTTTAGGAATTTTGCTGTTAAAAAACATTGCAAATCGAAGAGACTCACAGTATTTTTTTAATGAGCCTTTTTAGATGCACCACTTCTAAGAAACCATGAAATCAAATGAATCATGAATTAGGGAAACTGCTGCTCCATCCGAGGCACTTATGCTAAATTGGGAGGCAGCGGAATTGTGCCATGTTTATAGCTTCCTTCCACCCACCCGTCCACCCGCGCTCTCGCCCATCCACCTGCTCTCCCAGTCTCCTTAGCCCTTTGACAGTCCGCTTGGTCTCTTAATACCGCCCTTTTCTGATTAAGAGAGAGAAAGAGACCGATTCAGGGGAAGGGAAATATTGAGTCGTTCGTACCCTAGCTAGCCAATCCACGCGCCTCCCCTCGCTATATCTCGCCTTCCCGGGGTCCCAAGGAGCCTATAGCAAACCAGGAGGGCTGGCGCACGCGCGCCTCCTCCTTTTCGTTTTTTGTCGCAGTGCAGCGGCCTTCTCTGCTCGAGCCTCTTCTCTCACGCTTTCTTCCGCCCTGCCCTTTCGCGTCCGGTCGCCTAGCAACAAGCGACAGCGCCCTGTAATTGCAGCCCAGATCATCCCCCCGCCCCAGTCAGGGCGCTCCCTGATTGAATGGAAATATACTGCTCAAAAAAATAAAGGGACCACTCAAATAACACAACCTAGATCTGAATGAATGAAATATTCTCAATGAATGCTTTGTTCTGCACAAAATTGAACGTGCACAACAGCATGTGAAATTGATTGTCAATCAGTGTTGCTTCCTATATGAACAGTTTGATTTCACAGAAGTTTGATTTACTTCCAGTTATATTCTGTTATTTAAGTGTTTATTTTTTTGAGTAGTGTAGAAGAGTGGAATAGGAAGAAGTCATGGGGACGGGTTGATTAAGTGGAGAAATCCATTTTTTTTACTATGGGTTCTGTGGGCGTGGCGGGAAAAGGATACTGCAAAATCTCAATTTCCAGCCCATTCTGGTGCCAGCCACAGGTGGGATTTGTCAGTTCTCCGAACTACTCAAAATTTCCACTATGGCTCTGCAGAACCTGTCAGAACCTGCTGGATTTCACTCCTGGGTTGATTGTAAAGGAGAAGAGCATCTTAGAAAAGGGTGTAGAGCATAGATTAGAGGTGGAGTGCCATATACCTCCTGCCATCTTTGCTGTGTTGTCACTTGCTCTGTTAATGTAACTCAGGCCAACCTTCATTAAACATGTTGCTATCAAGATGCAACAATAATAACAACAACAACAACAACAACAACAACGAGTTGGAAGGGACCTTCAAGGTCTTCTAGTCCAACCCCATGCTTAGGCAGGAAATCATACACTACTTGAGACAGATGTTTATCCAACATCTGCTAAAAACTTCCAGTGTTGAGGCATTCACAACTTCTGGAGGCAAGCTGTTCCACTGATTAACTGTTCTGACTGTCAGGAAATCTCTCCTTAGTTCTAAGTTACTTCTCTTCTTGTTTAGTTTCCACCCATTGCTTCTTCTTCTACCCTCAGGTGCTTTGGAGAATAGGTTGACTCCTTCTTCTTTGTGGCAACCCCTGAGATATTGAAATACTGCTATCATGTCTCCCCTGGTCCTTCTTTTCATTAAACTATCCATGCCAAGTTCCTGCAACTGTTCTTCATGTTTTAGCCTCCAGTCCCCTAGTCATCTTTGTCTTTCTTCTCTGCATTTTTTTCTAGAGTCTCAATATCCTTTTTGCATCCTGGCAACCAAAACTGAATGCAGTATTCCAAGTGTGGCCTTGGAAATAAATAAACAAATAGATGTGGCCTTGCAGCTAGAAGTTAACTCATCTTACCTCTGTCCTTTTTAATGGGTAGTTAAAATTTACCTCAATGTTTATTTTTTTCAGTTAGAAGTCTTATCTTCCTGGCTATGTGGCAGCAAAGAGCAAACTCAGGCCTGAGAACATATAATCATAATTAGAAAATATATTATCCCTATTTTACTTTTGTATGCTATCATCATCCAAACTCCCTTTCAAATTACTCTTGATCTAACATGTTCCAACCTGTATGTGACCAGTTTGGGATTATGCTTGAGACATTAGTGGCTGATTCTACGGAGAGGGGCGGTATACAAATTTAATAAATAAATAAATACATTTGCCAAAATTCACCTGAGATTAATTTGCTTGAGTGAAGCATAGTTCTGATTATGAAACTCTTGAAGAGAAATGCACTTGTGTATGCTCAAATGTTTCTTGTTCCAAGTAACAAGATGGGATGACAAGCTGAGAGGCATGAATTAAGTTCCAGATGAGTGAGTAGTACTCATTGTCAATAAGGTAGAAGATGATTCTTACTCAAAGGTGGAGAGTAGATCTTCATCTCACATTAAAACCTATGTATGCAGGGCAATCTATTTGCATTTACTGAGAAATAATTTTTTTTCTTATCCATATAGCCTCATGCTTGCTTCTGCTTTGGAATCACTTTACAATGTGATGAAGTAGCTGGGAATTTATCTATTAGCCAAACAATTCTAGTGGGCTTTTATATTAAGACTAACAGTATTTGAATATGAAATACTGATACACACAAAATTAAAAGCAAGGAGAAAATTCAGGCAGGTCATTAATATTCCTCAAGTATTTTTCAAAGTTTCCCTGGAGTAGTTTTTGTGGATATGGCTGTCAAGCTGAAGGATCCAGCTTACAAATCTTAATCAAATAATGGAGATCACTTTCAGACAACTGGAAGGGAATCCATGACAAAAACAAAATTGTGAGGAATAAGTGCCGACCTTCTCATTTCAGCTAGATTAAAGCACAGAATAAAACTACTAGAATGTTCTAACTTTGGTATTGAATGGGAGACAATCTTACCTGAGATAATTGTGCCTGAAGTTTTATACACACAAACCGTGTGTAATCCAAACAAAACTGTTTTAAGCAGTATTGGGCTGAAAGGTTTCATAACTCATCTAGACAACGGATTTTGTGACATTTCACCGGCAACTGGGGCTGACACCTTCAGATAACAGAAACCTTGCCTGAAAGTTGTCACTAAACCCTGAAATCCAACTCTGTCTGATATATTGTCAGTGAAAGCCTACACCAGTATATTTACAATGAGAGGCCCAAAAACAAATACATCCACAAATAATATTCTATATCAGTTCTTTTTTAATGATAAGAGATCACTTTCCAAGGTTCATAAGTTATTTTTATTGAGAAAAGCTATATTCATTATATAAATGAAGATATTAGACAGCAGGCAGGAATACATTCTTAGGAACTGGCAACAGGGAAAGATTGACCTTAATTGCTACTAGGCATGTTCATGTCATTAATAGACAAACCCTCCAGGTGGCCTAAGTAAACTTGCAATCTGGACTGATATTACAATGTATCTTTGGCAGGAACCTCCATATACTGTACTGTAATACAGTACTATTTACAGCAGTGGTTCCCAACGTGGGGGCAATTGGATTTTTAATGGAGGAAATTGGAGCCTTGTTTAAATCAAGTTATTGGCCTTTTAGCCTTGCTCGTGCAAGTAGGTTACTTTTTGAATAATAAGTATTATATGTCATTATATGTGGGGGCATCAGGATTTTAGAGATGCTTAGGTGGGGCATGGCCAAAAAAAGGTTGAGAACTACTGATTTAGAGCGAACAATCAGTGATGCTGAATATCAGAATAAATGTGGTGCTCATATCTAAATAAAGCAGTAACTTTTTATGGCTTAATAATGTTTTCCTGCAAAATATTATAGTATGCCGGATTTATAGTAGAATGGTTGCTCCTAAAGCCAACCAATTGTTAAAATATTTTCATTTTGAAAAGGAATTTATTTATATATAAATCAATAATATCAAAGTGAAGTCATTAAGGTGCTGAATTAGAGGCAGGGAGAATAATTTTAAATCCCCATCTGTTTGGGATCTAGATAAATGAGGACCCATTTATGCTGGCTCTGTTAAAAAGTGCTATTGCTAACATGTTGTAAGCCGCCCTTAGTCGGAGGAGAAGGGCAGCATAAATTTTTTAAAAATAAATAAATAAATAAAATCATTAGAGGTTTTCCTAGTCAAATTTATCTCTCACTGCACGGCACAGATATATACCTTTATGTAATAAAACTGCAGTCATATATAGACATACAGTAATTATTTATTTATTTATTTATTTATTGGATTTACAGTATATGCTGCCCCTCTCCGAAGAGTTGGTACCTCTGGTCATGACCATAATTTTTTCTGTAACTTTGGTCACAACCCGATTTGGCACTGGCCTGAATCTAATTTCCTGCTTACAAAAAAAAACGTAATGCAAGGGGAAATCAGCCGCAGCCGTGTTTGATTGCCACCCAAGTATGTGTTTGTGACCAGATTGTTAAAAAAATAAATTGAGAACCCAATTTGATCGTGGTTAGAAGCATTCATGAGTTTCTGGTGTACATGAAAGTTCCACTACACAAGTAGACAGACATAAGTTGGTGTCAGCTTGACAAACCACACATAGCTCTGCTGCAAAAATCTGAATGTTTCCTTATAAGCAGCAACAAGATACACAAAGCTCTGTACTTGTGGTCATCAGACTTTTGCATGCCATAGGGTATATGCTATGCCTAGGATCAGCAGAGAGAAGAAAGTGATGGATGGTTTCAGAAATAATCAAATTGGTACATTCCGAATCTAATTGTGTCCTGCCTAGATTTGAGCACTGTACACAATCTAGGCCAGTGTTTTTCAACCTTTTTTCTTCAGGAGAAAACTTTGGTGTCGTCAGATTTCTGGTGGAACCCTGGTTGAAAAACACTGCATTAAGCTGTACATCCTGAAGCTGAAATAGAATTCTTTTATTGGCCAAGTGTGATTGGACACACAAGGAATTTGTCTTTGGTGCATATGCTCTCAGTGTACATAAAAAAATATACAGTGGAACCCCGACATAAGAGCTGCTCTACTTAAGAGCAACTCGAGATAAGAGCTGGGAGGGGAGAGATATTTTTGTTCTACTTACAAGCCCAAATTCGAGATACAAGCGCCAAGGAGCTGTCTCCTGAAGCCAAACGCTAACTTCCGCGTTCGGCTTCAGGAGACAGCTGCGAAGCGGCGCACGTGTTTTAAAAGGTTGCAGCCGGCCTGGGGGGCTCGGGGGGGTGCTTGCAGCTTTCTTTCTTGCTCTTTTTCTCTCTTTTACCTTCCCTTCCTCTATTTCTTCTTTTCTTTCTCCTTCCCACCTTCTTCCCTCCCTCCCTCCCTTCACTCATTCCTCTCTTACTCTCCCCTTTCATAAGTTTCCTTGCTTCCTTCCTCTGTTCCTGTCCCTTCCCCCTTTCTTTCTTTCTTTCTTTTTTGCTCTTTTTCTTTCTCTCTTTTACCTTCCCTTCCTCTATTTCTTCTTTTCTTTCTCCTTCCCACCTTCTTCCCTCCCTCCCTCCCTTCACTCATTCCTCTCTTACTCTCCCCTTTCATAAGTTTCCTTGCTTCCTTCCTCTGTTCCTGTCCCTTCCCTCTTTCCTTCCTTCCTTCCCACCCTCCGTCCATTCATTCACCCATTCCTCTCTTGATCGCTTAAAGCCGGTCCCTGGTGTAAAAAGGGTTGGGGACCTCTGTCCTACAGGATTGGGTGGCAGAGAAGTTGAACATATGTAAATTTAAAAGTTTAAGAAAGTTTACAAGTTAAGTGAAAAAAACTTCATTATTCATTTATATGTACATGTACATTTCTTCATTAAAAACATGTCTTTCTGCATAATTTAGACTAACTTTGTGAGTTTTTTGAGGGCTGGAACCAATTAAAATTATTTACATTAATTCCTATGGGGAAAAGTCGTTCGAGATAAGAGCTGCTCGACTTAAGAGCCCAGGTCCGGAACGAATTAAACTCGTATCTCGAGGTACCACTGTACTTTGTCAAGAATCATGAGGTACAACACTTAATTATTGTCATAGGGATCAAATAAGCAATGAGGAAACAATCAATATAAATCATAAGGATACAAGCAACAAGTTACAGTCATAGTCATAAGTGGGAGATTGGTGATAGAAATGATGTGAAGACTAATAGTAATATTAGTTACTATTAGATGATGGCGGCAGCTGCTGCAGAATGTATTAGAATGTGTAAAATACATCCATAGCCCTAATTAGCTTTATTTTATCTAAATAAGAAAGTAGAAATATATATTTATCAGAATATATTTTGTGTATTACCTTTTGGGTTTCAGAAATGGTCAATTATAGCAACCAATACTGTCTAATATAAAAAGATGGGTGCAACATAATACCAATAGTAGCACATATCATAGTTGTAGGACTGCTTTTTATTTCAAATTGATAACCCACTTGTGCTTTTACTGTAAATATAAGATTCCTAGGAGAAAACAAGGCTGTACTCGAAATTCAATGGAATTTAATAGATTTTACAGTTATTCAAAATGCATGATAAAATCTTAATAAAGGGTTAAATCATTACAAACATTTGCATTCTCGCTCCACTAAAGCAAATATGGTTCCGAGTTATGATTCACACTGGTCTGACATGTATAGATATGCTACTTTGTTAAATAGATATACCTCAATTTACAGTCATAACTGGGCCTAGGATTTCGGTCATTAAGCAGGGTGGTCATAAAACAAGACATCATGTGACTATATCATTTAGTGATCACAATCTCAGCCATCCTCTTGCTGTTGTTAAGCAAATGTTACTGATCATTAGCTGAGGACCCACCCCAATCCAAGCCATTCTGGGCTTGGTCCCTCCCATTCCCCAAGCCTCAAGTAAGATAAGGAATTGCCTCCAACTTCATCCACCCCCCATTTACCCATCTCTGCCCTTTTGGCTGCCCTACACTTTTCTTCCCTTATTTGTAGTCCGAAGCCAGCCCCATATAGGCCAAGGGTGGGCAAAAAAGTGCATTTCAACTCAAGAAATGGCTGCTTTGCACTCCTCCTCCCCTTTATTGCATGAAGCCAGGTCCATGCAACCCAGCAGTTAAGCCAGCAATACTTTGTCAGCAGCAGAAACAAGAAGGTGGAAAAGGTGACCTGGGGTACAAAGTGCATGGTGGTAGAGAACTAAAAGAGCACAAGTGGGGGGAGATAGCTGCATGGGAGTAGTTGCAGTGCCCTTGCATTCCGAAGTGCATGAATTCTGATCATGTGACAATAGGGGTGCTGCAACAACCAAAACTTCAAACAGCCTGCCTATACTGAAGTAACTTCATGTATGATAATGATTATTGTAAATTCAACTTCCCAAACTTCCCAAGAAGTGAAATATCTATAAAATTCAAGACTATTCAAATGTTTACAGAAAGTGGATTATCCTTTTTATTAGAATTCAACACATTTATAATAATAAAGTATCAGAAAAATTAATTATTTTAAACCTTAATCTGCTTTTTTTAACACTAGATGCTAGTTTCAGTAGGCAAGAAAAACTGATTTCAGGTGCTCGATTCATGTCAACATCTTTATTTAAATTTCCTACTATATTTTTGGAGGAAAACTGGGGTACCAATTTACATTGCAGAGTTTCACGCAAATCTATAACCGTGTAAATAATAAAGAAATGTGTGCAAATGATTATTCAGGCCCAACCTACCTTCAGTCTAATCCTAGTTTTTCATTTTTCTAGCGTTCAGTTATTAATCATATCAAATTAGAAATCCAAGTATTTTAATTAGAAATTACTGCATTGCTTCTTCACTAAATGAAAAGGATCAAAGAAAATACTCTTAAGGCCCTTAGCAAATTGACTGAACATAAATGCTATGGTGAAAAAAATATTTCCATTTGAGCACTTTGTTCTGTGATGTAATTTACCTGAAGATACAAACAATTTAGAATTCTTAAAAAAAGATCTGCAGCAAAACTGCAAATACAGTGTAAAGAAAAGTTCTGATTTAAAATTAAGGATGTCAATTTGTATTTTTCAATTTGGAAATCCATTTATTCTCAGATAGAAAAAATGAGTGTATAATTTTGTTGCATTTTAAATTCAAAATATTTTAAGTAATCAGCACTCAGAACGCCAAACTCTATGTGTTTCATCTAATACATTTCATCCTGGTTAGTCAATTATCATGCCTTCTTCAGAATAAACCTGGATTTTTATCATGGCTGTTGCAAATGGCATGGTCTCTGTATAATATTTAATGTTATTTTTATGAGCAGAGGTTTGATCTTCATATTAATCTGGCTTTGTAAGCAACACATCATACATTTTGGATATATAAGCTATGTTCAACATTCTTACTAGAACTATTTCTACTGATTTATTAAACTGAATGTTAAGTGAAATGACATAGTTGGCATTTGCAAGTGAAGAAACCAATTACAGAAAAAACCATATATTTATCATTTTTATCTATCACTAGGTTCAGACTGCATATGACATGACATAATTAACTTTAAAACACAAAATGTTGCCAATTTATGCTGAGCTTGAGCCTGACAGAATGTGTTCAGTGAATTTGTTACATAATTTATCTGGAAGAATAAGTGACAGTGTGGCTTTTAACATATAACAGGTTTACTTCCAATCCAAATTAAGTGGATTACATCAGGCTTCAAATGCAATGCCATAGAGAAATTTAAAAAAAAACAAGCCAATTTTCATAATGAAACATATAAAAAGAGATCTACCAGTATATATCCTAGAACTACAATTAGATGGACTTTTTGTTTGTTTTAGTGGAGACATTAGTTTCAACCCTGTAAGTTTTCCTATTGCTATCTCCCTGAATCAGAGATTTTCCATATATCTCACAAAAATGTTGTACAAAAATGAGAGACAGAAGATATAGTTAAAACCTCTGAAAACAGCTTTTCTCAATACACCACAATGCTACTATATGGAGCAGATTCTTTAGACTTCAAAAGTGGTTTCAGGATAGAAGGCTATCAGAAGCCTTAGTGTTGACTTCTTCAGATCAGAAGTTGATATTTTTAATCTATAGTCACCAATGTTTGTGATCACAACAGGACCTTAGCATAGTTTACTCAACTGCCTAATGTTCAATGAACCTAATAGGGTTTATAGTCAATGACAAATTTCCCTATGATTGATGTTACCAGGTATGAATAGCACATTACCCAGATACTGTCAATATCTGTGTTTTGCTGCTTACTACTGAATGGCTACCCTAAAGTATTATTTATTGGTGAATACAGTCCAATAGCTCCGATACATCTTCAAGCATCAAAAATCTTCTTTATTTCCATTAAGCGGAGGAGAGTTTGATCTGACAGGGGTTTTGTTTGTTTCCACAAAAACAGATTCAAAAGCAGCCTCTTGCTCTTCCAAATCACCAGCAACTGTTCTTTCTTGACCCAGGGAGGTATTGCTGACTGAGGATTGATGTTCTGCAATCTTCTCTATCTCTAAGGTTTTTTTCCCTTTTCTTTTACCAAGTATTCGGACATAATTAGCTGGTATGAGTCCTGTTGTTTGACCATCACGGCTGGCCAAAAGCCAGCCACGTATCTTGGGTTGTCGTTCTGTTAAGAAAAATAAAACACATGCAATTACCAGAAAATTCTTATTTAATGGCAGTGACATAATGAAAGTGTATTAGGGAAATTAAGATAGTCGAATTAGATTTATATAAATCCCCTAAGCTTTTCAAATTGCAATGAAAACCTATTTGAAGAAAGATTTAGAATGCTTATGGTTAGCAATACTTAAATAAGCCAAAAATAATGTTTAAATAAAATAAGCCAAAATTAATGTTTAAATAAAATTATAAGGCAGTGGAGGAGGTTTTTTTAAGGGATTCACATATTTTGACAGCCAAATTTGTATTAGTAGAGGTCCTTTATAGTCTAATAGTCAAACCCTAACCCATTTTAAAGGTAAGCACAGAAACTGACTTCTATGAAAATATGTGAACAAGGAAGGACCTTCTTAATTGATAAATATTTACAAGGAGGTGCCTCTGCAACTATGAAATCAACAAAGATTTTCTCCTAATTTCTCATTAATCATTCAATTGATCCACAAAATAAATTTCTTTTCAGTTTTGATTTCTACACACTGCTCAGAAATTTGAAAATTCCAGACTCTTTTAAAACAAACTTATTTTACCTCTGGGGGCCAATTTTATCATTTCACCTGCACGGAAAGAAATTTCTTCTTCTGAAATAGCATTGAAGTCATATTCTGCTCTTCCAACAACATGGTCATCTTCTCCACTGGCCCAGTCACTGGAAACTGTTTCACAGAAGAAAGATTAAATAGTTCAATAACCTTGCTGATGAGTGTGCCTGAACTTATTGACAGGCATGATGTAAGAACAGTCTTTAGAGCCAAATACAGGAAGTCCATTTCAAACTTTTGCAAGCCACTATGTAAATAGTTAAAAAGTTAGAAATGTAAAGTTTGCACAATGCATGGTTAATGTTTATGGTATATAAATTGAAAGGAAACAAAACTCCTTTCATACTTTATTCATAGTTATAAACTATATTATACCAGGTCCTAATAATAAACTTTTAAAATTATTGATTTTGGCCTTTCCCTGTCATTATCAGTCTTTTTACAAAATGATTTTAATCTCTCCCAGTTTCTATCTTATGCTTTTATACCTTAAAATGCTTTGTTATTCCTAAACCATGAAGTTGTAAATAATTCATTTAATAAATAACCTATTCCGGAAATTATCAAGGTAATTCACAACAACATGACATCAAGATTCTATTAACTATTCATACACACAGTCCTTGATTTACAACCATAACTGAGCACAAAATTTATGTTAGAATAGAATAGAATAACAGAGTTGGAGGGAACCTTGGAGGTCCTATAGTTCAAGTCCTGCATAGGCAGAAACCTTACACCACTTCAGACAAATGGTTATCCAACATCTTCTTAAAAACTTTCAGTGTTGGGAGCATTCACAACTTCTGGATGCAAGTTGTTCCACTGACTAATGTTCTTTCTCCTCAGTTCTAGGTTGCTTCTCTCTTTGATTAGTTTCCACCCATTGCCTCTTGTTCTACCCTCAGGAGCTTTGGAGAATAGCTTGACTCCTTCTTCTTTGCGGCAACCCCGGAGATATTGGAACACTGCTATCATATCTCCCCTAGTCCTTCTTTTCATAAACCTCTTTTCACAAACCTCAACATACCCAGTTCCTGCAGCTGTTCTTCATACGTTTTAGCCTACAGTCCTCTAATCATTTTGTTGCTCTTCTCTGCACTCTTTCTAGAGCAGTGATGCCGAACCTTTTTTTCCCTTGGGTGCCAAAACTGTGTGTGTGTGTGCTATTGCGTATGCACGAGTGCCCACACCCATAATTCAATGGTTGGGATGGCAAAAATGGCCTCCCCCGCGAAGGCTCTCTGGAGGCTTGAAACAGCCCATTTCCCAAACTCTACCGGTGGGCCCGGTAGGCCTGTTTTTCAACCCCCCTAGGCTTCAGAGACAAAAAATTTCTCCCCCCCATCCTCCTGGAGATCCTACGGAAGCCGAAAATGCCCTCCCAGACCCTCTGGGCAAACTGAAAATCAGCTGGCTGGCATGCACATGCACATTGGAGCTGAGCTATGGTAATGGCTCACGTGTCAGCAGATATGGCATCGCGTGGCACCTGTGCCATAAATTCATCATCACTGTTCTAGAGTCTCAATATGTGGCCTTACCAAGGTATTATAAAGTGGTATTAACAGTTCACGTGATCTTGATTCTATCCCTCTGTTTATACAGACTAGAACTGTATTGACTTTTTGGCAGCTGTTGCACACTGCTGGCTCATATTTAAATGAATTTCATTTTATTAGATAGTGTCTAATGTTCATGTCTGTCAAGATCCTTCTGTATCTTTAGCCCATCTTCTGTTATTCCTGCCAACTTGGTGTCATCTGCAAATTTGATAAATTCCCCATCTATCCTCTCGTCCAAGTCATTGATGAAGATGTTGAAGACTACTGGGCCTAAAATAGAGCCTTGGGATACTCCACTACATACTTCCCTCCATGCAGATGCTATTCCATTGAGGACTACACATTGAATACGATTGATCAGCCAATTACAAATCCATCTGGTGGTGATGGATTCCCACATTTTTCTATTTTATCTAGTAGTAGGCTATGGTCTACTTTATCAAGTGCCTTACTGAAGCCCAACCACATGAACAGCATTCCTCTAGAGCATTAATTTTGTCACTTTGTCAAAGAATGCAATATGGTTAGTCTGGCATGATCTGTTTTAGACAAACCCATGTTGGCTTTTGGTTATTACTCTGTTTGCTTCTAAGTGTTTACAGATTTGCTGCTTATCTTTTCTAGAATATGCCCTGGTATTGACATCAGGCTGATAGGTCTGTAGATTCCTGGATCTATTTTCCCCCCTTTTTTGAAGATGGGAACTACATCAGCTGTTTTCCAGTCCTCTGGTAGTTCCCCAGTGCTCCAGGATCTTTGAAAGATATAGTTCAATAGTTCTGAGATCTTGTCTGCCAGTTCCTTCAGAACCTTGGGGTATAATCCATCTGGTCCCGGACGAGTTTAGATTTGAACTTGTCTAAAGTAGACAGGTGTTCCATTTTCTTCCCTATTTTAACTTGTGTTCCTAATATGTTTTTTGTGATGTTGCTTTTGATAGGTTCGACTGTTCTTTTCCTTTGTGTAAAGACAGATGCAAAAACCAGTTAAGTAGTCCTGCTTTCTTCCTGTTGCTTGTCATCTTTTTGCCACTTTCTCCCAGCTATGGACCAATTGTTTCCTTGATTTTCTTTTCTTGTTTTTAACATGCTGGAAGAAGCTTTTAAAATTATTTTTTACTTTTGTCGCTTTGTTCATTGTCAACCTTAGCTTTCCTCACTTCATCTTTACAGGCTCAGATTATTTGCTAATATCCTGCCTTAATTATTTGCCCATCTTTCCACTTTTTATACGTGTCCTTTTTATTATTTATTTATTTATTTATTTGATTTATATGCCACCCTTCTCCTGAGACTCCCTTTTGTCTTTCAATTTGTCAGAGAATTCTTTATGTAGCCATGCTGGTTTCTTTTGAGAGGTATTATTTTTCTTTGTCAGTATTGTGTTAGACTGGGTTTTTGTAATCTCAATTTTCAAAATTTCCCAAGCCCCTTGAATGGCTTTCCCCTTGAGGATTCTAGTCCATAGAATCCTTCCCAAGCTCTCTCTAGGTTTATTGAAATTAGCTCTTTTAAAGTCCAAGACTCTAGTTTGACTTGGTTCTACTACTTGTGCTTGCATAATGTTGAATTCCAATATTGCATGATCTCTCGCCCCCAAGGTTCATGTTGCGTCAACATCTTCTATAATTTCATCTCTGTTAGTGAGAATTAAGTCTAATATGGCTGATCCCCTTGTTCCCTTCTCTACTTTTTGGAAACAAAGTTGTCTGTAAGGTTTGTTAGGAACCTGTTAGATCTTCCACTTGGTGCAGACCTTGTCTCCCAGTTAATGTCAAGGTAGTTAAAATCCCCCATTACTATTGTGGTATGCTTTCTATAAACCTTAGTTAGCTGACTAGCAAAAAGTTCATCTATTTCCTGTTCGGTTGGGTGGCCGATAGTATACCTATGGCAATGACACCCCCCCCCCTTTAATATTGATCCAAATGCATTTAAGATAATTGTCATCATTGTTGTGCTCTATTTCTGTAGAGAGTTATATAGTGCAACTCCATCTCTTTTATTTGGTCACTTCTTTTAAATAATTTAAATCTCTCTAGTTGTATGTTCCATTTGTGAGTTTCATCTCACCAAGTTTCCATAATGTCATCTATATCATATCTTCCCTCATTCACTTAAATTTCTAAGTCACCCTGTTTGTTCCTCATACTCTATGCATTGATGTAGACATTTGAGTCCATTTTGATTGAACCTTCTTTACTGTCTACATTACCTGTGGTGGGCCTGACTGCCCCTACTTTCTTGCCACCTGATTAGTGCATATGGTATGACACTCACTATTAAATGCTTGGTTTGTTTGGCAGCAAGATTGATAATCTTACCTGGACAAACATTTATTTACATGCACTGATAACCCTGTTAATTTTAAATTTCTAGGAACAGAAATGTTCTGTATCAATTAATTCTTGTCCCTATTGTTCAGTTTAAATGTTTATCCAGAAAATCTCTGAATTTAATGCCAAGCAACTCAGTCCCTTTCTTTGATGAATGCAAGCCATCTCTTTTGTATAATTTTTCATCATACCAGCTACAGACATCATGACTAATAAAACCAAAGCCTTCCTCTTTACACCAGTCCTTTAGCCATACATTAAACTCCGCTACACGCTGGCCTTTCCCTTTTTGTTCCTTATATACCAGTAAAACCTCTGAAAAGTTAAGCCTTTAACCTATACTACTATGTTCATATCCAAAGCCCTGGAAATCATTCTGCACATAAAATACATCTTTTTGAGACAGATCATTTATGCCAAGATGGATAATAGCATCAACATCACAGTCCTTACTGGCATTCTTGACTATCTTAAAAACACGCCTCTTGTCTAGATAGGTAATCTGTCCATGTAGACTACTAATTTGTTTACAAAGAGGACAGTATCTAAATTTGAAAAGTGAGATATTTGCTAAGTGAGTTTTGCCTCATTTTACAACTTTTCTTGCCACAGTTCTTAAATGAATCATTGCAGTTGTTAAGTTAATAACTGGGTTGTCAAGTGAATGTCACTTTCCCATTGACTTTGCTTGTCAGGTCATAAAAGGGGATCACATGACCTCGAGACATTACAACTATCATAAATATTTGTCAGTTGCCAAGTATTTAAATTTTGATCACATGACCATGGGAATGATGCAATAATCATGTGTGAAAAATGGTCACAAGACACTTTTTTTTAGTACCGTGGTAACTTTGAACAATCACTAAATGAACTGCTGTAAGTCGAGACTACGTGTATGTATACGTATATACAGTATATGTAAGAATAAACATTAAAAATTATCTCCCTCTCTCTGCATATATATACACACACACACATTTTAACTGTTTAATTATTGTTGCATCCTTAAAACATTTCTAACTTTTAAAACCTTTAATACTAAAATCTTAACTAAAATTTTAATTTAAATTGTAAATGTTAAATTAAAACAAGTCTCTCTATGAGGGAGATGGGTGGTTAAGGTTGATATATAATTTTAATAAACATTGCCTAGGGCCCCTCTTTAAGGGAGATGAGTGATTTAGAAATGTAAAATGTAAATCAATAAAATGAAAATAAAACAAACATACTTGTCATAAAAGGCTGTCTGATTCAGTTTTCTAATTTAAACAACATTAGAAGCAGTTTGCAACCTTACTCATTCTTAATACCCCACAGTTGAAATATCAAGAGGATAGAAGATAATGTTTCTATTTCAAATCAAACAGATATTTTCTTTACCTGTTTCATCATCACTGTAGGTGGATAGTAGCTTCCATATAAGGTAGGGACCTCCTAAAACCACAGCAAAGAATAGGAAAATGGGCCAGGATTTTGCAGAGTTAGCTGCTTTATCTTCCGCACCAATGCAGGCCACAGTTCCTTTGCTTTCTGCCCATAAATCATCATTCTCTGAGCTCCTTCTCATACCGAGTAATCTCTGCAGCCATCTGTAGAAATACCTTATAGTTCTGACTAATGCAAATGCTGAGAACACCTTGGCAAAATGTATTTTGAGCCTGGAAAAGTGATTGGCAACATCCAATACAGCTCGGAAACTGTTGTAGACAGCTGAAAATGTAGCATCCATCATCATGCTGACAGAGGCAAAGGCATGGACTATGCTTTCAATAGACTGAAATGCACCCCGGCTGCTTTCCTCAGCTTGCTGAACAAATCGACTGGTAGGGATATCATCCATTCGAAAACGACTGCAGCCCAAGCCACCGTATCCATAATTATACGGGCTGTAACTTCCATAAAAAGAATTCCCATATGTGCCATACCCTGCAGAAAAAGAGCTGCTGTATGCAGGTCTGAAGTTGTTCAGACCAGTGCTTCCAGTCTGTTGTGAAGGCCTTGGCAGAATAGGAGGCGGAATGCGAGTGAACATGGGTTGTCCAGGTCTAGTCACTTGACTGACTCCTACATCAGCAGATCTAAAATTCAGAAGTCTTAGGTTAATATACAGGATAATTCTTAAAAGTAAACATAATTCACATCCACTCTGGGTATGTTTATAAATTCATGCTATGCCTTATACGATTTTTTAAATTGCTCCTACCCAGTCAGAGGATTTAAAACCTTTTAAATATAAATGTTTAATAAGCAAACAAATATTGACTCAGACTTTTTCAATATAAATTATGTCTTTTAGCAGGAAATTGTGAAGGAGTGAAACTTAACACTGACATAAGCATGGCCATGAATGAGTGTAAAACCAGGACAAGATGAAATGCATCCTAGTATACTGAAAAAAATTAACAAAAGCTCTGACAGAATACTTATGTATTAGCTTTGTGAAAACCTGGAGAACTAGTGAATCACTGGATGGCTGGACAGCAAACATCCCTATATTTGCAAAGGAGAAAAGGGAAGATTCAGCTAATTACAAATCAGTTCATCTGATATTTGATAAGATTCTAAAGCAAACCATAAAGAGATAAACTTTGAAAACAATGCAGCAATTGCTACAAGTTAGCATTGGATTGTCAAGAACAAAATTCTTTTGATCAGGTAATCTCCTTAACAGATTGTGGAAATGCTATATGAATAATATATCTTTACTTTGCAAAAATAACTAAGTAACGTAGTTAATGTTAATTTGCCAGCTAGCTTAAGTGTGGGCAGAATGGCATTATAGTAGATACATTTTTGACTCAGAAATTATACTCAGAGAATGACTCATCAGAGAATAGTTTGGCGTCAAGTTGGGGGGGAGGTATCAAATTTAGGTAGCATAAATGCTCAGCCCTAGATTTTCAAATTGTTCATTCATGAATTGCAGAAGTTTTATTTATTAAACTTAATTAATTTAATGTATCTAATTTATAGGCCACCCAACTCCTTCCGAACTCTGGGTGGCATACAATGCATAAAACCAGTATAAAAACAGTTTAAAAACACCATAGAAAAAATAAAAATCATTCATACCTTCAGCTGGATCTAGATGGTATCATACTCAACAGCCCCAGGCCTGCTGGCAGAGCCAGGTTTTAACGGTTTTCCAGAGGGCCAGTAGGGTGGGGGCAGAACAGGCCTACGGGGGCATCTGGTTCCAGAAAGCCAGAACTGCCACAGAGAAGGCCCTACCCTGTGGCCCCATCAACCAACATTGTCTAGCCGATGGGATCTGGAGAAGGCCAACCCTTATCGGCCCTTATCAGTCTCTGGGAGCTTTTCGGCAGAAAGCGTTCCCATAAATAGTCTGGTCCTAAGCCATGTAGGGTTTTATAGGTGATAACCAACACCTTAAATTGTGACCGGAGACCAGTGCAACTCGTGGAGTAGTGGTGTAATCTGAGTGTACCTAGGTGCACACACAACAGCTCGCGCAGCTGCATTCTGGATCAACTGTAGTCTCCGAACACTTTTCAAGGGTAGCCCCATGAAGAGCGCATTACAGTAATCGAGTTGTGAGGTGATAAGGGCATGAGTGACTGTGAGTAGAGACTCCTGATTCAAATAGGGCCGCAATTGGTGCACTAAATGAACCTGTGCAAAAGTCTCTCTAGCTACAGCCAAGATATGTTGTTCCAATCTCAGCTGCAAACCTAGGATACCTGAATTGCAGACCCATTCTGAGGGTGTTAATATTCTGAGGTGGTTAATATTAGCGTTTCGCTTTGTTTGTCCTAGCATGAAGCCAAAAACACCAGCCTGAAGATGATGAGTGGAACCTCGTCGAAACGTCGCCAAGATTCTATCAATCTTTCACGGAAAAAGACCCGAATACACCAAGACCTACATACCTATACCCATGAAAATCTACGAAAACGTGTATGTATGTATGTATGTATATAATTTATCCTTAAGTTGAGGAGGCTAAAATTAACAAAATGACAAGTAAATATGCTGCCCGCTATTGAATATTCTTGCAAGTTCTGGATTTTGAGGACAGCAGGTCTGGCTGTATTATCTCACCTTGAATATACAATAGAATAGAATAGAATTCTTTATTGGCCAAGCGTGATTAGACACACAAGGAATTTGTCTTGGCGCATATGCTCTCAGTGTACATAAAAGAAAAGATACATTTGTCAGGAATCATAAGGAACAACGCATAATGGTAGTCATAAGGTATAAATAAGCAATCAAATCATATTGGGAAACAGTCAATATAAATCATAAGGATACAAACAACAAAATTACAGTCATGCAGTCATAAGTGGGAGGAAATGGGTGATATAATGGGGACTGAGGCTTGGCTGACTCTCTTTAAGAAGCTTCTGTTGTGCTCTCTCTCATACTTTAGTCTTTCCTGGTATTTGAAAAGAAACTCTTGTCATTTATGAAGAATATTATCACTAATCATTAATTCAATGGTTGTCCCTTTTCTATTTCTTTTTGTAGAGAAAAGATGTAAGGCAATCTTTAGGTTCACTGAGATAATCAACAATAACTGCTGCTAGTAAGAAATGTGGAATATACTATGCCTGTTTCTCTCCACTTGGAGATAGAGTGAAAAAAGAATGCACAGGTTGTATTTTTGTTCCATTAAGATTAATTCACTGAAAGTGATGCTTGCAGGAATTTGTTTTCTTTAAGTTCACCTTAAGGAGCACTTTCCTTCCAGCCACTGGTATACAGTGATCCCTCGGTTAGCGCGGGGGTTACGTTCCAAGACCTCCCGCGCTAACCGATTTCCGCGTTATATTGGATGCGGAAGTAAAACCACCATCTGCGCATGTGCGCCATTTTTTTCATGGCCGCACATGCGCAGATGGTGGAGTTTGCGTGTGGGCGGTGGGGAAGACCAAGGGAAGATTCCTTCAGCCGCCCAACAGCTGATCTGCTCCGCAGCGCGGAAGCAGCGAGGAGCCGAAGATGGGGTAAAGGCAAAGGGGAAACCCCATCTTCGGCTCCTCGCTGCTGCCGCGCTGCGGAGCGGATCAGGTGTTGGGCGGCTGAAGGAACCTTCCCTTGGTCTTCCCGCTTGCCGCTTGCCAGTCCACACACGCCCCCCTGGATGAGCCGGCCACAGGGGCGAGGGGTGGGGATGAAGGGGCAGGACTTCCCGGGCGGAAGGCATGCTCGGCTCGCCCGGTCCTCTCCTGCCTCCTGCGCCGATGTTCCCCGCTGCGACGGAAGGCAGTCGCTTGGCTAGGGAGGCTCGGCCGAAAGGGGCTGGAGCGGCAGAGCCGAGCACGCCTTCCGCCCGGGAAGTCCTGCCCCTTCATCCCCACCCCTCGCCCCTGTGGTCGGCGGGGATGAAAGGGCAGGACTCCCTGGGTGGAAGGCGTGCTCGGCTCTGCCGCTCCAGCCGCTTTCGGCCGAGCCTCCCTAGCCAAGCGACTGCCTTCCGTCGCAGCGGGGAACATCGGCGCAGGAGGCAGGAGAGGACCGGGCGACCGGAGAAGCAGCGCTGCCGCCGCCACGCCTGGCTCGACTTCCCTGGCTGCTTGGCCGGGGAGGCTCGGCCGAAAGGGGCTGGAGCGGCAGAGCCGAGCACGCCTTCCACCCAGGGAGTCCTGCCCTTTCATCCCCGCCGACCACAGGGGCGAGGGGTGGGGATGAAGGGGCAGGACTTCCCGGGCGGAAGGCGTGCTCGGCTCTGCCGCTCCAGCCCCTTTCGGCCGAGCCTCCCCGGCCAAGCGGCAGCCTTCCACCGGGAGGCTCAGCATTCAGTCAGTCGTAGCGCTGGCTGTCAACTTTTCTTTTTAGCACTGGGGAGGCAAGTCAGCTCCTGCCCAGTTTTAAAAAGAAAAGTTGACAGCCAGCGATTGTTCCGCTGCCGCCAGCATGGCCTGGCTGGCAGCGGAAGATGTAACGGAGCCCACGGGGGATTCGCCTTCCTCCCACCCGCAGCCGAGACTGATTGTGGGCTCCTTCGCAACCTCGGAGAGCTTCCGGGGCATGAAAGCTCACGAAAACCAGGAAGCTCTCCGAGGTTGCGAAGGAGCCCACGATCAGTCGGCTGCCGGCGGGAGGAAAGCGAATGCCACGGGGCTGGGCTCGGCTCCCCCCTCGGCTCCCCCCCTTACCAGCCCCGCCGCGGAAGGCTCCATTCTGTTCCCTGCCGGCCCGATTGAGCGGCCGGCGGTCTCCATTCAGGGAACAGAATTAAAAAAAAATTATTTTTTAATATTTTATTTTTTTAAATAATATTTTTTGAAAAACCGCGTTGCAGCGTTTTGCGCTAATCGAGAACGCGCAAGTCGAGGGACCACTGTATAGAATAGGAGAAGAGAAGAATAACCTTTAGTCACAAGTGCTTCTTTCTACTACTACCTTTACTCTTACATTAGGCATAAGAAACAATAAAAACAAATTAAAGGTAAGGAAGAATGAACATGAATTTACGAAAGTAAAAAGTGGATTAAATATAAGGAAGTCATAATTTATATGTTTTGTTCTGGTTTCATTTACTTTTTGAATTATACTAACAGAAAACTGAAATGCCAATGTGATCGCTGTGGTCCAAGAAAGTTTTGCACTGCTGATTTAAATTATCACAAATAGATTGTTTGTTTTATTTTAGAATTAGTTCCACTGATACTTTAATTCCAATAATACTTTCAAGTAAATAAGAACTTGTTTTTAAAATGATTTTATGTAACAAAAGAATTTAAAGTGAGTAGATTTGCAGGTTGAGATCAAAGATTAATTGCACAACTGGCTGTTTCAATTTCTGCCCATATATATTACAATATGCATCTGAAACAAAAAAGAAAACCAGGCTGGCACTTCTAAACTGTCTCAAAAACCAAAGTTATTTTTTAAAAAGAGAAAACAGCAGAAGGGAAAATCTGATTTTAGCTGGATTCAAATATATGTCCTATATATATATAGAACCTATTATATATATATCAATGAGTGTATTTGCATATGTATGTATATATGTATGTATGTGTGTATGCATGTATTGACATATTCAGGTTCCTTCCCTTATAAGTTTCAGAGATTCCTGGCGACGTTTTGACGAGGTCCCACTCATCATCTTCAGGCTGGTGCTTTCGGCTTTGTGCTCGGGCAAGTTATATATATGTATACACACACACACACATATATATATGCACATAAAATATTTTATATACACACATACACACAGTAATACCTCGTCTTACGAACTTAATTGGTTCCGGAAGTAGGTTCCTAAGGCGAAAAGTTCGTAAGACGAAACATTGTTTCCCATAGGAAACAATGTAAAATCAATTAATGTGTGCAAAGGGGGAAAAAAATCGCAAAATGGCACTCTGCTGGGCGCCGCTGCCCGGCTGTCACCTTTTAAAACAGCCGGGGGGCTTCTCGGCATTCTCCCGAACGCAGAACCTGGAAGTTCAGGTTCAGGTTCTGGAGGCCGCCGAGAAGTGCCCGGCTGTTTCAGAAGGTTTTGCAACCGGTGGCGGTGTTTTCGGCCGATCTGGAGGCTGGGAAGGAGGTGGGGAATCCCAAGGGCGGAGCTTTGATGTCATGAAGACGTCCTTCCTGGAGGCCACATTTATAATATATAATATATAGGACAATGAAATTAAAAGTCTGAAATTAATTCCTTCACAGAACAGTCCTTAGACAAGACCCTGCACTCAAACACACCAAATTACTTGGCAACCTACTTATCCTGGTATACACCATCGAGGGACCTATGGCAGGGAAGGGCCAGTTGACTGTTCTACAAACATGTACAGCAACATCAAAATTGTGGGCCTTTCAAGATCTGGCCCCATGTCTGTGGAACAGTCTTCCCTTAGAGCTTCAAGTAGAGGAGAATTTTCTCCACTACATTCCTCTTTGATTCAGTGGATTGAAACATCCTTGTTCTGGGGATTAACAAGAGGGGAAGAAATCGGAGAGGTTGGGAATGTTTTTAACAAGTTTTGTGGTTTTATTAGTTATGTTTTAGCTAAGTGTGTGTATTGTCTACTGTTTGTCTTTGTTAGTTGTATTGGCTTGTTAAAAGGACATTATAAATAAATGTTGTTAT
This sequence comes from Erythrolamprus reginae, assembly GCF_031021105.1. Classification (NCBI taxonomy): domain Eukaryota; kingdom Metazoa; phylum Chordata; class Lepidosauria; order Squamata; family Dipsadidae; genus Erythrolamprus; species Erythrolamprus reginae. The sequence continues at coordinate 385,512,351 of NC_091950.1, read as the reverse complement.
TATTATTACTACTATTATTACTATTACTATTATGGTACTGTCTACCTTATGAAATTAATAAAGGAAGATTGTGCATTTATGTGATTTAACTGCCACAATCACACTTGTTTACAGTATATAAAACATCCCCTGTATAACAAAAAATTCATAACTGTCTTAAAATTGGAGCCCAGTAAAGCATATGCTATTCAAATATGACATCCAAGTTAACCTCTACAAAGTATTGTTACCACAAAATTCTATACACTGACATAAATGTTATTTATTTATGTCTACATACTGACATAAATGTTAAGACTGACAAAACCTAGTTGTCTCTCAAGTTAAAATCTGGAAAGAAATGCAGCACATGCAGGTATATTATGCAATCTTAATTACGTAGAGAACACAGGTAGGGAGCAGTAAGAATTGCTCTACCACACCTGTTTAATGGAAAAGAAGGGTGAAGTGGGAAGAAAGCAAGTATGTCCTAATAGGTGTAAACTAACACAGTGTGCAATCAACAAGCTGTTGCACTTTAAGCAGGGACAATCCCACTAAAAAAACCACCATTTTAAATTGAAATCAAATTAATTTTCAGCGCAAAATTTAAAACATCCAGAAGCCAGGAAAAAAACAGTTGCACAAAACATAAATCACAAACTTAGCATTCGTTCAGGGATATACACTCACACAATCCAGACAAGCATACACAGCTGACAAATTCCAAGGTGGAAACACAGAAAGAAAAGAAATACAACGAGGCCATGTTTTAACGTTTTTCCCCCCAGAGGGGGGGGGGAATCCTTAAAAACAAACCCGATTGAGGAAGAAGAAAAAAGAAACGCCTGAATTCATGAGGAAAAACTATATTTGCCTTGAGTTGGATTACAATTCTTGTGAAATACAAGTAATGATATTATTTTTTTTGGGGGGGATGAACCTTCTTCATCTGCTAGGCTTCCATTTACGCTCCGTCCTACAAGACGGAGTAAGACAGTTGCTCCTGTTTTGCACCATCTAACTCAATAACCGAGTGAATCCGGAACGGAGGTAAAGAGTTGAAAGTGGCTCTCCGAAAATTATTTTTTCCAACGACCACAACTGGTAGCTTTGAACTAAAGCAACTAAGCACGCGTAGAGTATCTTCCTTTCTCCACAAAATAAAAATAAAATCCAAAACAAAACCTCCCCTCCCATTTCCGTGGAGGATCCAGTTGAATTAAATTAAGCTCTGAGGTGGGACAGCTCTTTCTTCTTCTAGGCGCTGCTTCCTCGCCCGCCTTGCACCCAGAGCCCTCGCCAAACTTACAGGCGCCGGTTCTCCCACGGCTTCGGAGGAGACGGTTGATTGGCCGCCATCACCGCAGAGGAGACCCTCGGTCGAGCGTCGCCGCTTCTGCTGCTTTTGCAGAGAGCCGAGCTATCGAACATACGCGCTATAGAACCGCGCCGGCTTCCTCAGCTTCGCGCGACGAAAGCGTCGATCGACTATTTCTGGCTGCGATGCCTTGCTTCCTACCTATTTATATTCAGGTCGAAGAGAAGCGTCGAAAAGGGAGACTAGCAGCACTTCCGCAGATATACCTCTATGTTTTCATGGCACCGTTGCCTTAAGTTTTCTGATTGATTTGAAAACGACATTAGGCAACATTTGACAATTAAGCAGTGGAATAGCTTGCCTATCATTAAGTGTTGTACCAACTTATCTTTTCTTTTATGTACACTGAGAGCACATGCACACTATATAGAGTTATATTCCAGAGGAAAAATTAAAATGTTCTCTTTCAACAAAAAAATTATTTACTTATTTTATTTTATTTATTTGTGAAACATGTATAGGATAATAGTAGTTTGTATAAACATAAGTAAAAAGTAACGATAAAAGAGGACAATAGGATAATAGGACAGGGACGGTAGAAATCTCTCTCTCTCTCTCTCTCTCTTTCATCTCGGTATGCATCAAAATGTTGGAAATACAAAGAAACGGTAAAGATCTTCCGTCCTTGTACAGTTGTGCCCCGGAACAATTAGTATCGAGAAAGCGTTTCCTTCCCATCCGGAAGCGAGGAGCAGCCATTGATAGGGGCGTGGGCAGCTACATGGGTTCCCCCTATTCCTCCTATTGACACAGGTGAAAAGGTAGGCGATCGTTGGCCCGTTATGTTTATAGATGTATATATTTTAGCAGCGTAGAAAGGTTAGTAGAGTATTCTGATTCTTTGATTTCTTGTACCAACATAAAGGAATAGAGCCAGCATTTGCCAATGCGTATTATTCGGAAATAAGTCATGGTTTTTTCTGCGATTTGCATGCTCGCTAATATATGTTAGCAGTGCTGACTACAGTATATATTCCAGGAATATATACTGCCATTAATATACATTGCATGATGTAGGACTCTCCGAGATAATACGATCACATTCGAGGGGAGGATGCAAGTTACATAGATTTTCTTTTCCCTTATGCCAATATCAGATATTCTGAAAACATTAATCTAGCCACATTATGAACACAATTGCTCTTCAGCTCTTTCTCAGTAGTTTGTTGAAATCCATCCAGCCTCAGGGACCTGTTATTTGGCACTATATTGTTAGTCACTTTATATTGTCTACCTGTATGGTTTTCTTGGAAAAATAGAGGCATGCTTTATTATTATCATTATCAATAGAAGAAAATATATTACTCAGAATTGAACTATGTGGTCTCTGCGTTTGGTTACAGACATTTAATTACCCTCCCAGGTAATTTATTTTATTTATTTATTAATCAGATTTGTATGCCGCCCCTCTCCGCAGACTCGGGGCGGCTCACAGCAATCATAATACAATGTAAACAAATCTAATATTTAAGTTAATTAAAAAACCCCAATTTAGAAACCAATCATACATACTAGCATACCATGCATAAATTTTATAAGCCTAGGGGGAGGGAAAGTGTCAATTCCCCCATGCCTGACGACAGAGGTGGGTTTTAAGGAGCTTACGAAAGGCTAGGAGGGTGGGGGCAACTCTGATATCTGGGGGGAGTTGGTAATATCAGTGCTAGATGTACATAGTTTACCATTGAATTCTTCCACACAATATTAAATGACACTACTGTTGTTGTCATTACAGTGGTCTTCCACTTCCAATACCTTCCTGCATCAATTGTTGCCTGATATAGATGCCTGCTTGTTTTTGTTTTTTCTTTTTCTGGTGAGCTAGAAAGAACTTCTTTCTTAGATGACCCTGCTAAGAATATGTTCTCTTGGCATTCACTTCTAGCATTATTTGCTCATTCTATCCAGGAACAGCATCACTATGCTGAGGTAGGAAACTGGACCCAGCTGGGAAGTAACTAAGAAACATTCTTTCAAAACAGTTGTGACTCAAACATTGAGCAACACTCAAGAGGCAAGAGGAAAATATATTTCATTCATTTCAACCCTGCTTTTATAATCTGACACATAGACTGAGATTTGGAATCTATGTGAGTATATACTATATATACTACAGTACTCTAAATCCATTTGCAGGATTTTCAGTTTCATTGTTAATTACTAGAAATTCAATAGATTAGAATACAAAGTCTCAAAAGTAGAAAGACCTGAGCATATGTTTGTGTTTTTTAAAAAAATATCTTCAAATGTGAACACATGGAATAATTTTTTAAAAAGATAATTGTAAGAAAATAGGACTGAGATAAATGCATTTATCTTTTAACCTTTATCTTAAGATAAAGCATAGCATAATTCTTAAACTGAAGTCCTTATCACTCTTAAGTTAATAAAGATTTTCCCTTGAGAGAAAAAATGTTTAGGATTGCACTAATATCAAAAAAACAGAATTTTGCTTCTAGCCCAAAATCAATGTCTGGCTTAAAAATAAATTGTTGACTGGATAAGAACTGGAGCTGTACATGTATAATTGGAAGACACAACAGTGCATCTTCTAAAAAGTCGCATTACCCCCTAAAAATCAAAATAAATAAAATAAATTACCCCCTTATAAATATAAATAAATAAATAAAACTGTATGAAATATAAAAAGCATGAACATGGAAAAGCTAAACCAAGTAAAAGATGAAATGAATTGATTACACACTGACATCTTAAACATCAGCAAATTGCAATGAAAGAAGAGAAATCAAAACCAAGATTCAAATTTTCACTTGAGACACAAATGACTGAGCTCACACTACCTATAAGAACATAAGAACATAAGAAGAACCATGCTGAATCAGGCCAAAGCCCATCAAATCCAACATTCTGTGTCACACAGTGGCCCACCAAGTATACATGGGGATCTTGAGCAGAAAGAGAAGGCAACCCCCCCCCCCTTTCCCTTGACCCCCAACAAATGGTACTCAAGGGAATCCTGTCTGTCTCAACCAACAGAAGCGGCACATCCGTTTCAATAACCACTGATACACTTGGCATCCATGAATCTTATGGTTAAGGTGTTGGCCTAGAAACCAGGAGACTAAATTGAAGGCTTCCTTTGGTTATGAAAGCTTGCTGGGTGACTTTGCCCAGTGACTCTCAGTCCAATCCATTTCACAAGATTTGTTGCGGAGAAAATAGGAATATTTGATTTAGATTAATTAGTTGCCTTGAATTATATATTTAAAAGGTGAGATGAAATATAATAATAGCAATATTATAATTATTTTGATATTTTGTGCAAAAGATGTACAAATCTATAATGTTGGGAACGATGGAAGGCAGTAGAACAGGACAATCAGCAGCATGTGGTTGGATTAGATTACCTTTTTGATGAGTACACTGCTAGAAGACCTTAAGTATAGATCATCCTGGAATAAGTATTTTTATTATGCAGAACTAATAAATTGTTAGTTCCATATCTTCTCTGTTAATTTGTCCTTTCTAAATGTTTGTTATCATGATTTTTCTTAGAAACAAAGGAACCTTCCGTTTATTGTCAGATCTTTTCTCAATTAAGCTTAATATAGTCTTTTGACTGTGGGGGTAAGGAAGAACTGCAAGTAGCACATGTACAATTAGTGAACTATGGTCTGTCCTTGTTCCTCTTTCCATTGTAGTTATTGTAATGATTCTATAAATAACTTTCCCCCCTATATACAGGCTTCATCAGCATGGTTGTACTGGCAGAAAAAGACAGACCTGTTGCTCAAATGTTACTGAATTCTGGAACCTGCCCCCGCTGTATTTTCAGATTCTGTGGTGTAGGATTACAGACTTCCTACAGACAACCACATAAGGTTTGATTAAGTTAGAATGTATAATGTTGATGAGAATTATTTTCATGAAGTGTTCCATCTTAGTCACACCTCTTTTCATAGCATCTTTCCTGAGGGTTGAAAGGAGATTTGAAGTGAACAGGATCCAAAAGATTTTCACAGTGAAGGAAGAGATGCAAGCAGTACTATTTATTATGTTGTGCTAGGGATCCTGAATAGGGAAAGGAGATGAGAATGCTAAAAAAAAAAATCAGAATCCAGCCAAAGAAAATGACCAAGCATATCATGAAGCCAATAGATTTATAAACTGAAAGTGATTAAAATCTGTAGTGTCCCATTTGTGACTAATTTTTAGAGTTAGGTCTGTGTAGGAATTTGGCTATTTATTTATTCAATTTATTTATTCAATTTTTATGCCGCCCTTCTCCTCAGACTCAGGGCGGCTTACAACGTGTTAGCAATAGCACTTTTTAACAGAGCCAGCATATTTCCCCCACAATTCGGGTCCTCATTTTACCCACCTCGGAAGGATGGAAGGCTGAGTCAACCTTGAGCCAGTGATAAGATTTGAACCGCTGACCTACAGATCTACAGTCAGCTTCAGTGGCCTGCAGTACAGTACTCTACGTGCTGTGCCACCCCGGCTCATTTGTTATTAAGCCATTTAGTCTTCTCTGAAGGTTCTATTTGTTAATTTGTTTTTATCTTCTAAATACTGCTGGTCTTTTTTATCATCTGCAGGCCTCAGACTTATTTTTCTTTTTTCTTTTTTAAATAGTTTATTGAGTATGAATAGTTTAAAAAGGGGAAGGGAAAGAAGATGAGAGGAAGGGAAAAAGGGGAGGGATACACAATGAGGGAAAATCTTGTATTATACATAATATGATATATATATCAGCATATTATAACAGCAATTATATATATTTGTACATTACAGAGAGTAAAAGGTAAGTACATAAAATATAAGGTAGGTAGGTAAAATTATGAGAAGAGAGAGAGAGAAAAAAAGACTTGTTTTTCAATCCTCTGCACTTCATAACTTTCTTTTTTGTTGTGATTGTTTCAGGCACTGATTAAAAATGATGCCATTGTTAGCTGCTTCTTTTAGCAGTTTCAGTCTTATTCTATTCAGCATTTTAGACATTTCATCCAGCAAATGTGAAGCTGGAATATGAAGCTGCTTTATGCTGATTTAGACCAATGGTCTATCAAGCATAATACCTTTTTTTTTTACTGTCAACTTTTTATCTCAGACGTGGGGTTTTTTTTCAAAATACTTTTGGAGAATTTCCTAAGAATAAATAAATCTTACTAAACATAGTATAAGAATCTCTGCTGTCAGACTCAGCTATGGCTTACTTGATGCCTTTCAGTTTATTTTTTTCTCACCTCTCTTTTATTGTCACCTGCACAAAAGTATACACCCAAAATTGTGATATTCTGTAATGGCGAACTAGAGCATTCATTCTTCTCAGTGTTCGTATTATGATTCCCAGCCTAATCCAATGCAGGTTTACTTAAAACTAAAACTCACTGGTTTTAAATTTACTTTACAAGATCACTGATTACCTGACATTAGTTTTGTTTAAACTTTTGTGCAGATAAACAGAACCTGTAGCTTTCAGTCTGACACATCCTTTTAATAATAACTTGGTGCTGTTTTCCCATGTTGAACACAAAACCGTATTGACAGATTTCTATTTTGTTTTGTTTTTTGATCCATCAGGATTTATTTCATGGACTGTGCAAGTTTCTGGAGAAGAAAGATGATGAAAATATATTATCTTGTGAAATAGCTAATCCCCCATGTAAAAAGATAAAACTGGAAAATGCTAATGGGATTAAAGATCAAAAGCCAAATGGAAGCCATGAGCTAAACGACATGGACAGTGATGGAAATAATACTCCAGCAGTTGAAAACCTAAATCCAGTTGTGTGCAATATATGTTTGGGAATACTACAGGATCTTTGTGAAATAGACTTTGTCAAAGCTGTAAGTGTCAGCCCTGTGGAGCTTTATTTTTAACCTTTTAAAAGATAAAAACAAATGTGGCATACAATATTATTGTAAATATAGCTAGTGTTCATATATGATTTCACTGAACATTTTGTTGCTCCTACCTATCTGAGAGTAAATATCATTGCTCCCAGACAAGTGGACAAAAAGTTAGACAACAATTATTAGTTCTACTGCAGTTACAGTATCTTGGATAATTCTAAGCAAGTAATTCATTTAGGAAAATTTAGAACTCCATTGTAGCCTTAGATTTTTCTTCGTCTAAGTTATTCCAGGGACTTCCTCCTTCCTAATTTAGGACCTACTTGTGTTCTCTAAGCTGGTAAGCACCAGGAAGCACAGGCTTCCTTGGGTGAAGTATTCTTCCAGAATGGCAATTTTATAGATTCTGATTGTTGCGGCTCCTACTTTACAGGCTCAGATTCAGTGTCTGAGTCACCATTTAATAGCTTCTACATGATCAGTATTCCTCAACCAGCTGGTTTTTCTCACTCTTTTTGGTTGCTCAAGCATCTTTTGGGATATAGAAGAATACTAAAAGAATACAACATCAACTGCTGTGGAAATGAAACTTCTAGAATGGGCAAAAATCAGTATAATTAAATATGTTCCTGTTGTTCTCTAAGGCAACTGTGTATCTAAGTTGTTGATTTTTTTCCCAATTGTTTTTTGTCTTGCACTAAACAATATTTTGCAAGAACAATATTTGTAGTCCTCCTGCCAGGTTTGGTTAATCTGTTTAACCTCTGAATTGGTTGTGGTGAGACATTTTTGGAGTGATGTAAGTTTTTGCCCCAATACTAAAGCCAAAATGGTGAGAAGCAATTAGGTAATAGGTACTGAAAGAATCAACTGAAAGAACCAACACATATATTCTAAGGTAAAAAATACTATCTCTACAAACAGAATTATTTTGTAAATAATATTACTCAAACAGTTTTCAGGATTTCCCTGTATGAAGTAATTTGCTCTAGGGAAATGAGTTGAAATATGGTAAATGAATGTTTTAAATAAATCTATATTTTTCAGGTATGCCATAAGATTAATTCTTCTGAATATCAGTTTTCCAGTTTTGTGTTTTCAGTGTCGTTCCCACCACAACTTTCAGTCAGAGAGGTGGGTATTTTGCTGATATTTTTATTTCTGTTTCAAATTGACCTTACATATTACATGTTTTGCATGCTGGGAAATTTATTTTTTCAACAACATGGATTGGCAGTAGTTGGCCAAGATAGTGGATCGATGATGGAGCAAAGTGGAAAATCTCTACCAGCAGTTTGGGTTAGATTGATTTGAAGTTTAGCATTTTACTTGGGAATGGCAGAAATACTTTGACCAAAGTTCACCCTATGTATCAAACAAACCTTGATTTTTATGAAAAGTAGAGAAAACTTAGTCAAGGTATTTTCAGCCAGTTATTGAGAAAAAAAATGCTCTTTCTTTCTCATGTTTCATCTCTTTTGTTTCCCTACTTTTTTCTATGTAAAGCATGCAGCATGGCTGCTGGTGAAAGAAGAAATGGGGTGAGTATATTCTACAGACAATCTTAAGGACCGTAATAGCATTTAGACTTATATACCACTTTACAGTGCTTTACAGCCCTCTCTAAGTGGTTTACAAAGTCAGCATATTGCCCCCAACAATCTGGGTCCTCATTTTATCCACCTCAGAACGACTGAGTCAACTTTGTGCCTGGTGAAATTTGAACCAAATTGCAATCAGCCAGCAGTCAGTAAAAGTAGCTTGTAGTACTGCATTCTAACCACTTTGCCATCATTTCATATGATTGAAATGATTTAATTATGATTGAAAGAGTGACCTTGATTAAGTCACGTGCCATCTGATTGCTGGCACATGATTATAGTATACTTAAATGGGCAAAGCTATGACTGGTCCTGGGTAATCCATCACAAGTCAGCGCGTTTCTACTGTGATTCTGGCAAGTGTGAAGGATGTTGCCAGTTCTGTACTGTATTCTTATTATTCTTATACTTATTTTTAGATTTCTGGATTATAATAGATTAATAGTCACTTTAGTCTAGTGGATAAGGCATCAGGCTATATAGCAGGACACTGTCAGTTCTAGTTCCCCTGTAGCCATAAAACCAGTTGACTGCCCTTGGGCCAGTCACTCTCTTAGTCCAACACATTTTCCAGGATTGTTGTGGGGAATATAGGAGTAAAGTATGTTGAAGTGGGATGGATTACAGAAGAATTTATTGAGATGGTAAAAATATGTGTCAGTTTATTTTTTTACCCCAATTATACATACGGTACTTCAGAAAACACTGTCTTTTTTATAATTTAGGAAACAGGGCTTGTCAATTGGAAAAGATGAGTTTGTTCAGCTGAAAGAAGCTTATAAATGGCTTATCCATCCCCTGTTCTTGGAGGAGTTGGGAGTCCCTGCTGATGGAAAGGTACCTTTTGCAACACTACCTCCCCATTACCCGATGCAACCTGTATTTTGGCTGTGCTAGTTTCACACTGCAGTCTGCAGATGGGCTTTCGTGTAACTGAATGCCTTTTCTAAATATAAGTAGCATATTAAGGACAAAAAAAGGACAGAATCCTTTCCCCTGATAAGACAATATTTCTGGTGCAGAGTAAATTTTCTTCATTGATAATTTTAATTTTATTAACTTTTGCCTGCCTTTAAAAATATACATTGTCTTAATTTACGGAAGAAAGATGTATAGAGAAAAAAATACAAAAAAACAACATGAAAATAACTTTTTATATTATACAAAAAACCCCTCAATTTGGTTTTTAAATGCAGTATTATGCCGCTATCACAAAGATTAATTTTGGTCAGTGCAGATCTAGTTTATAACCAAAGAGCAAAGGCATACAGTTACCTCAAGACTTTAAAGCCAGACTGACACTCTCACTTAAAAATAATAATAATATTTTTTTCTGTATGCTCTACTAAATAAGCCTTTGTATGTTGATAAATTTCTAATCTGGGAATATAATTGAAATCTGCAGTCACATCTTTAAACAACCCTTGCTTAACAAATATACAAATGTAAAACTAAAATGGAACAGTAGTGGAATAAGCCATTGCTTATTGCCTCCATAATTTTGCACTTCTAAGATTATGAAGCTGAAAATCTCCACTTTGTGTCGATTGAATTTTATTCATTAATATACTGAATATTTTTAATATCCTGAACCATTGATTTATTTAGAATATTTCACACCCTGGTTCCAAAGTTCAGGCAAATAATTAATTTCAGCAATACTTAGCTGTTTGTAAAAGAAATTTGTTTTGAAGTGTTACAATTTACATGACTTCATTAGGGATATTTTTTTTTCAAAGTATCTTTTGTCCCATTATGTAATGGACAGAAGAGCCTTTGATATTATATTATGGAATGCTCAGTCATGAAATTTGTGCTAATGTTACATTTATCTTGGTACCAGGTCAAAATTTCATTTCTCTTTGCTTTTAAAATTGTTTAGCCTGGCTTACCATGCTTGCATTGCCTTTTCCTATTGTTTTGTCACATTTTCTGGTTGCAAAACTTTTAAATAAAGAACAGTTGATAAATAACCCAAATACCCACAGTATAGTTTCTTCTCTTTTTATAATGGTAGGAGGGAGCAGTTAAACCCAAATTTCTTTCATAAAGAGTAAGATAATTTGGGTTTGTCAGAATCAGGAACTATGATTAAAACTTTGAACCAATTCAAATTATTAAGCCAACTGTAGACCAGGGTTTCATATTCTGGCTGGTATTTTATGGTTTTTTGGTATATTTAAAATTATTTTGATTTTTTTTGGAGGGGTAAAAGGGAATGAAATGGAACCATCCACAAACACTGAAGATATCCAGTGATTATTGCAGAAAATTCTCAGAAATGTATCCAAGAAATATGCCTATTTCTTAATGCCAATATGAATAATACAGCTGATCTGCTCTTTAACATCTGCAGTTGTATACATGTCTTTAACATGTACGGTTGTATGTCTGAGGGCCTTGTGTGGATCACTACCTCATGCATATGCTTTAAGAACTTGAATCTGTTACTCACATTTTGTATTTGCTGAGCAGCAAATACAGTTCCTGTTTAATATTAGTTACATCAAATCTATTCTTGATGATAGGCTTCAGATGATTGGACAAACTTAATTCAATCTATTGAAGAAAAAAGTGATATGGAAGAAATCAGTAGCAATAAAAAACTAACTTCTTCTATCTTTGTGATTCAGAGCCTGTTTGAAGTGAGTGTTGTATTTGCTCATCCAGAGACAGATGAAGATTGCTGTTTCCTGTAAGTAGCAATAAAACAACTAATGTTTTATGAGAGGAGAGACAGATGGTATTGGCTGAACATTCTAGGTCCTTCTCCAATATTGGAGATACCTTGAGCAAGCTACTTTTTCAAATAGCTCATAGACAAGCTGTTTTGTTCTGATAATGTTGCTGCTGAGGGCTAGACGCCCTACATAATGCTTGGGTTGCATTCCTTAAGACAGTGTTTCCCAACCTTTTTTGAGCCGCGGCACATTATTCATATTTTCAAAATCCTGGGGAACATTGAAAGGGGGGGCGGAGCGGGGGGGCAGGGGGCGGGCTAAAGAAAAGTTTGGACAAAAAAACCCTCTCTCTTCCTCCCTTTCGCTCTATTTCTCCCTCTTTCTCTCTTTTCCTTCCTTCCCTTCTTTCTCTCTCTCCATCCCTCTTTCTTTCTTTCTCTTTTTTGCTCTCTTTCTCTCTCCCTCCTTCCCTTCCTCTATGTCTTTCTCTCTTCTTTGCTCTCTCTCTCTCTGTCTCTCTTGCTATCTCTTTCTTGCTTTTTTCTCTCTCTCTTGCTCTCTCTCTCTCTTTCACTGTCTTGCTATATGTCTCTTTCTTTCTCTTTGCCTCTCTTGCTATCTCTCTTTCTCTTTCTCTCTCTCTCTGCCTCTCTTGCTAAGTCTCTCTTTTTCTCTTGCTATGTCTCTCTTTCTTTTTTTCTCTCTGCCTCTCTTGCTATGTCTCTCTTTCTCTCTCTCTCTTTCTCTGCTTCTCTTGCTGTCTCTCTTTCTTGCTCTGTCTCTCTTTCTCTGCCTCTCTTATATGTCTCTCTCTCAGCTGACTGCAAGCAGGAGCCCTGACGGCGGCAGCTGGACGTGGTGCTGGACACCGTATATGCCAGGCCCGCAGCGCCAGCATGTACGGCGTCCAGCAGCACGTCCAACCGCCACCGTCAGGGCTCCCGCTTGCAGTCAGCTGAGAGAGAGAGAGAGCGCGCGCTCCCTCTCGCCGCCTGGAGCTCCCTCTCACCGCCGCTATCTCCCCACGACTGCCTGCGGCCGCTTCAGCCATCCCCCCCCCGCTCCTACCGCCAGTGCCCTCCCGCCGGGCCATAAAGGACACTTGCCGCCGACGCCAGAGAAGTTCCAGCTGGGCGGGGCGCTGCCGGTACTTCCGTCCTGGGGCTACCGCTCGCAGCTGTCCCTCGGCTCCTGCTCGATGCCGCGGTTTTCGGCTCTCCTGCTGGGCTCCAAAGAAGGAAGGCGGGAAAAAGGCGCGAAGAATGGAGCTCTCCTTCTTCCTGCCTTCCTTCTTTGGAGCCCAGCAGGAGAGCCGAAAACCGCGGCATCGAGCAGGAGCCGAGGGACAGCTGCGAGCGGGAGTCCCTGGACAGAAGTACCGGCAGCGCCCCGCCCAGCTGGAACTTCACGGCACACCTAGCCCTGTCTCGCGGCACACCAGTGTGCCGCGGCACACCGGTTGGGAAACGCTGCCTTAAGATAACACAGTGTTTCCCAACCTTGGGAACTTGAAGATATTTGGACTTCAATGCTGGCTGGGGAATTCTGGGAGTTGAAGTCCAGATATCTTCAAGTTGCCAAGGTTGGGAAACATTGGGATAACAACAGAGTAAGTGGCAGTCAGTTATCATTTACTCTGTTTCTAACATGCTCCTTCGAGCCCATGATTCTGGTATCAGGAGAACCATTAAAGTGGAGTCTGTAAGAATGTAACTCTACTCGCTCTTGCTTCTACCATTCATCTACGAAATGTCTTCCACTTATAAGAGAAAGCCCACAAGATCTGGAGAGTGAAGTGGGATGATCAGTTTTTCTAATCAAGAATGAAATGTGAGGGCCTGAGCTGGGATTTTAAGTAGCTCCAATTGAGTTGATTGTCTCATTCTTGTATTTTGCTTGAATATATCCCTTTGATCTCCCAGTCAATAGAAAATACTACAATCTTCTTCTCTTCAGTTTTTTAATCCCTGAGCAAGTGTTAGCAGCAGCTCAATAACACAAAGCTCCTCAGATTGGCTTTAACTTTGCAGTGATGTTCTGCCAGAGAAGCAGAGCCTTCCAGTTCCATGGCCAAAGGTAGACAGTCTAAGGAACAAGAGTTGCCTGACTAGATAGAGATGGGAAAGGTGTTTTCAAAAATATCTACCTTCTTGGTGATCGTTCTTAATGTTTTGACACTGGAAAATATAAAACTTTATACTATTGTATTCATTATCTGTCTGGTAGAAAATGTAATCACCTTTTAAAAGATATTAGACTGATTTTTGTTGTTTTCATTCAGAGCTTCAGTGTGTCCAAGCTGCTTTAAACCAGCAAAAAATAAACAGGTAAGTAACTTTAATGTTATACAGTTAGCAATACCTGTGCTCCAAAATCTCTTTAGGCAGTTTTATAGAGGTCATTGATAGTGTTACAGTTGGAGAAGAGTTTGCCAGTTAAGAGTTGAGAGGTTGGCGTCTATGAGTTCATAATTCAATCAATTATCAATAGTTTCATAGTTTTCATCAATTATCAGACTATTATTCAATTTCATCTAATATTAATCTATTATCAATCAATTTTATCAATTAACAGTTAGTAAATTAGACTGTGGTGTCTGAAGTTAAGATAAGACTTTTCCTGGTTAGGACATGAGATCAGACTTCACTTCTACCCCAGTCTTTGAGTAGGCTTAGCTGTCCCTTGTACATGGTTTGAAAAAGGTGATAGAGCAAATACAAATCTTTTGTTTTAAACTGTCTTATAAATGCAGCATTTGTGGACCCCACCTTTTTTCTTCTTTTGCTAGGCAGCTCCGTTTGTTATTCAAATGCAAAAAGACTTTTTATTGCAGCTTCTCAAAAGTAGTTTTAGTGCAAATCTGTCTTTTCACTGTGCCAGCAGAAGTGTAGAGTGTTTTCCCAAAGGAGATGAAATATATCTTACTTTTACTAGTGCAACAAATCGTCGTCCCCCCCTTCCAAGCATGAATACTTAAGCTTTATACTTAAGCAAATTCTTAATACTTAAGTAAAGTTTGGAGTAGTGGTAAAGATATCAGGCTAGAAACTGGGGGGCTGTGAGTTCTACCAATAGTTCCACCTTGGCCATGAAGTCAACTGGTGGCCTTGGGCAAGTCACTTCTTTAGTCCTAGGGAGGAGGCAATGGCAAAACATTTCTGAAAAATCTTGCCAAAATAACTGAAGGGACTTATTTTGGCAGTGTCTGAAAATCAGATACTATTGAATAGAAAGAAATAATAAAAATAAACATGAATAAAGTATGGGGAGGCACATATTTCCAAGGTAATATGTGGTAAGGTTGGTACCCAAAACTGTCTGAAGTTAGAATTTTTAAAACCTAAGTCTCTACTCAGATGTAAAACTTTTATTTTTTAATAAAACACTAAGCTTAGAACAAAATAAGGAAGCAACAAACAAGATAAGCCATTGAAAAATGGCTTCCTGCTTGGCTAAAATAAATCAAATAGAATATGGTTTGCAGTGTCTGATAACTCGAGTAATATTTTACTTTTCTGTATAGTCAATCTTCACCAGAATGGCTGTGGTAAAAGCTTTGGATATGATTGATGAAGAAGAGTTTCACCAGTAAGTAACTCCTGAGTTTATTTTACACAAAGTGGGGGAGGGAGAGAAGAGGGAAGAGGGAGGGAGGGAGGGAAGGAGAATTTCATAACACAAAGATAGTCAAACGGCATGTTAGCAGACAGAGAAAATAGTGCTTTTATCAGCAATCAGCATAGTTTTTTTAATCACAGGAAAATAAAACTAACCTTGTATTTTTTATGATAGTGATTTGTGATACAGCAGCAGAAAACTATTGATGTAGCGTGCTTGAAATGAATAGTTTCAGAAGCTCTTTCATGTTTGCTTTGCAAACAGAATAAATATGTGCTAATTAGTATTTCGGATTGGTAGATTTGCAACCAGTTAGATAGCTATATCCAAGGGGTATTCATATGTAGTTCTTCATCAACCTAAAAAACCCCCAATCAGGTAGGCTTTCCAGAGCTGTTTCCTTGGCCCAGCACTATTCAATAACTTTATAAAAAATATAAAAATGAAATTGAAGGAATTATTATTAGATTTGCAGATGATTTCTAGTTGTAAATTTGTAGATATGAAATTATCAGAGGCTCATGAACAACTAGAAAGATTTGGCAGCAGTGTTGCAAACTTTTTAATAGTATCTTTATTTCCATATTCAGCCAACATAAAGTAAAAAAAAAATACAAACTGAGATTAACAGCTCTAATATTAATTAATTTTATTTCTATGTCGTCCTTCTCCTGAGACTCAGGGCAGCTTACAACATATTAGAAATCTACATAAAACTGTATTCTAAAAAACCCACAGTTAAAAACTAAAACAGGTTCACACATCACACATCTGACATAAAAAGAGCAGACCTAAAAATATTGAAGACCATGATGATGGGAGGTTGACATGAGGATAAAAAATGGTAAATAAAACCGGAATCTGTGCTGCGGTATTTAAAAAAAAAAGAATAAATCATGACTATGAAAACTATGAATCTGGGCATCAGGAATCACGGTAGCAGTTTAGGCATTTGTCAATTGTTCAAGCTAACATTTAATATCCAGTGATTATTGCATGCTCTGTGTAGAACTTTGCAATCTTATGCATTTGAGGGAGTTGAATCAATAGAGTGATGTAAAATTGGTCCTTGTGGCTGAGTATACTGGCGAGTAATGGGAGAATAAAGATACTGCAGGTATCTTTGTAAAAATGATCACTGTAATGCTATAGAAATGCTAGGAAGGAGATCTTCCTTCTTTCCTTCTAAGAAAGATGAATGAAACATTGTGGTTAGCAATGAAGAATGAAGGACTTGCTGCGTGTAGTGATGGGCTACAGGTGTTTCCTGGCCTACTCAAATTTCTCTGATTTTAAGTATTGTATTATCAAAGTTATCAATTACCATAATTTTTCACCTGCTTCTATTTCTTAGATACAATATTGCTGTATTTAAGATTATTTACATTATAAAATGTTTTTTAAATATTTGTAAAAAAAAGGTTTTTTTGGATACTCATATCTATTTATTTTGCACAATGTTTAACTTTTCCTTCAATTTTTCTCTAGTGAATTGCCCTTCATATCTCCCTTAATACAGGAACTATACATTTCCTCCAAGTTCACCTAAAACTCCTTGCACAGCAGTTGACATTCAATGCAACAATGGTGCCATTTTTGTGGCTGGTGAGAATAAATGTTTTTCCTTTAATAGAGGTTGATAAGGATCATTCCTTTTTAAGGTTACTGGACAAGGGTGCCCTTTGCTTAATAGGAAAAGGCCACTCAGTTGTTATTAGGATAGAAACCCATGTGATTATATGAAACATTCTGTTCTATGGGGACGTATGATGGTACGGCCATTGAGAAATGATTTAGCCATTGAGAAAATGTTTAAAAAGTGATCCTTTTTTTCATGGCATTCAACTGTATTGAAGGAGATTGATATTCAGAATATATAAATTTGACTTCAAGTGAGAATTTGTTTTTTCAAATAACAGTCTATTTCTCATTAAATGGGCTATTAGGAAGTGGAATTTATATTTGGCAGTTTTTCTTAGGTCAGGATTGTACTTACTTGACAACTAATGTCATTGGACATCTTGGGAAATAATTAGATCAGAATAATTAGATGAAATGCAAATATTCATCCAGTTGTTTTCCACCAAAGTAGGCGGAAACAATCTTAATATGTGATGTGCTGCATATCACAATAGATCAACTAGCTGGTATGTATGTTTTCAAAGCTTATGTTATGGTCTTTGTTGCTCAAGCCATGAGGAAGAAGTGGCTTAAGGAGCAATTCTTTAGGGATCTTCTAATACATGCTTTATGATAGTGACTTCTTTTTTTATACACTCAACTTCTAGTAAAATGTTTTTATTTGTAATAATTTTGCTGAACTAAGACTTAATAAATATCATTGCACATTTTTTCTCTTCTCTGTTACTTTTTGAAATAGGAAGATATAATAAATATTCAAGAACTTTACCTCAGACTCCCTGGATTATAGATGGAGAGAGGAAGATGGAATCATCTGTAGAAGAATTGATCTTGGAGCATCTCATGGTTGCCTTCAAAGCAGATAGTGAGCGTGCTCTTACATATGTTTACTTTAAATAAATTATGCATAATGAAAAATGCAGGAAAATTGTGTAGGCAAGTGACCCAGTATCTGTTCAATGTAGAGCAGGTGTGTCAAACTTGATTTCATTGAGAGCCGCATCAGGATTGTGTTTGACTTCAGGCGGCTAGGGTGGGCATGGCTGGGGTGGGTATGGCCAGCTCAATGTCACTCATGTCGGGGGCGCCTATGGCACCCTGAGCACTCTGCCAGCGAAAAAGGGCTTCCAACCTCTATTTTTGCCTGATATGGCCGCCTGCAACCCTCCCAAGTTCTGTTGTTTCTATGGCCCTCCCAAGCTCTGTTGTTTCTGGCAGAGGCACCATGAGCCGATCCTTCCAGGGTGGTCCCACATGCCAGATCTAAGCATCCTGCAGGGCAGATCCAGCCCCCCGGCTTTGAGTTTGACACCCCTGAAGTAGAACTAAACTCTGATTCGCCTTGCTCATGCTGAAAAACGTAGCTTACATGTGAATTTCCAAATTCAGTTAATGTTTCTTTCTCCTGTTTTTAAGGTTTTAATTTTTCATCTTCTGGAAGGGAAGATGTGGATGTGAGAACATTAGGCAATGGTAAGTTCAACACTTGAAAATACCCTACAGGTAAAACTCGAAAAATTAGAATATCATGCAAATGGCCACTTATTTCAGTAATGTAACTTAAAAGGTGAAACTTAGTATATGAGAGGTTTTCATAACTTGCAAGGCAAGATAGTTCAAGCCGTGATTTGTTATAATTGTGATGATTATGGGGTACAGCTCATGATAACCCAAAATCCCCCATCTCAGAAAATTAGAATATTAGACGTGATCAATAAAAAAAAGATTGTACGTAGAACAATATCAAACTTCTGAAAATTATTAGCAATTGGGCCCCTTTTGCAGCAATTACTGCCTCAATGCGGCGTGGCATGGACACTATTAGTCTGTGGCACTGCTGATGTATTACAGAAAACCAGGATGCTTCATTAGTGGCCTTCAGCTCTTCTGCATTGTTCCATGTCATGTCTCTCACCTTTCTCTTGGCAGTGGCCCATAGATTCTCTTTGGGGTTCAGGTCAGGTGAATTTTCTGGCCCATCAATAATCCCACGGTCATTGAAGCAGGTTTTGGTGCTTTTGGCTGTGTGGGCAGGTGACAAGTCCTGCTGGAAAATTTAAGTCACCATCCCCATAAAGCTCATATGCGGATGGAAGCATGCAGTGCTCCAAAATCTCCAGTAGACGTCTGCTTTAACCCTGCATTTAATGAAGCAGAATGGATGAATACCAGCAATTGACATGGCTTCCCAAATCAACGCAGACTGTGGAAACTTTTGCATCTCATTTGGAAACCAAGGACCCAGAGTATGAAGAAAGAATGGAGAGGCACACACTGCAAGATGGTTGAGGTCCAAGGTAATGTTGATTGATTTGGGGAGCCATGTCATCTGCTGGTATTCGTCCATATAGTACCATATACATATAGCACCAACACTTTGTTGTGTCTGAGGTTTAAATAAAACTAGTTCCTCCTAGGTTTTTTATAACTGATCTAATGATTTGCACCTCATCTGGTGCACCTTATTTTAATTTTAGGCATTTGAGATATTAATAAACCTAAGCATGTACTAAGTTTTTCCCTTTGTGAATTTACATCTTGATATATTTTTATATAGTTTGCTGGAAATGGATATTTTTCAATTGTCAATTTTCTTGTTCGCTCATGTCTAAATCTGAAAACTAGTTTATAATATTATTTTTGTTTTCTTCCCATCTTTCTTGATTGCCACCATCATGATTATACCATTGTTCATAGGAAGGCCCTTTGCAGTTGAACTGGTTAATCCTCGGAAAGTCCAGTTGGCTACAGTAGAAATGAAGGAGCTTCAACAGGTATAATGTTTGAAGGTTGATCTATAACCATTGTCATATAGATTGGGATGAAGGCAATGAATCAGAGATTTTCTTGCAAAATTACCTATAAAGCTAAATTATATGGAGACTAATATGATCTCCTCTTGGATGTTATTAAAAAGTGGCCAGATGAAAAATTGACCCTAAACTCCATGGAGAAAGAAAGCTATCGTAGTAATTTTATACATTATCATCTTAATGATGTACACATCCTACCTTAGTATTTAAATTGTATATACACACATTACTGATTTCATAACTCATATAGCAAGAATTATTTGATGATGTTCAGGAATCGACACGGTACTCCTTGTTCAGCTAATTAAGAGTATAGTGCTTTATCTACCCATTTTTAATAAATGTTTTACGATCAGATTTTAATTGCAAAATAATCACATATAATTACTATTTTTCTTTAAAAAAACACTTTTAGAGGATCAACAGTTCTTCAGACAAAGTCCAAGTTCGTGATTTACAACTTGTCAACAGGTTAGTTGAATTTGTTAAATAAACAGGATTTTTTTTAAAAAAAACCCACCTCAATGTGAGGGTTTTTTTTAGCATATTCCCATGGAAAAATGGAATCATCTCATTTTTTCCTGGCACTGGCATAATCTACAAAATTTACTGAAATCATCAGAAGAGACTTTTTTAAAGTAGCTAATTGATCTGTGAAATGGTGAGGGCTATGCTGAGGGGCTTCCAGGCAACAGTATAGATTCCCTGGGGCAGTACATTTGATATCCACTTCTCAGTGGGGAATAGGAATATAGCAGAAATACATCTCTTTTCAAACTTTTAACGGTTAAACTGATTTCAGCTGTCCCTATTTTAGTTTTGATTTTACTATTTTGATTAGTTGAGTTTTGTACTTGTTAACTGCCTTTCCATGCTTACATTAGAATGATTATAAATTTAATAATAATGAGAAAAGAATAACAATAAAACCAGTAACACAATATCATATAAAGGTCTATAATGTATTTGATCACAAATATGAGTTGGGAATTTTGCTTCTGTTTTTCAAATGACCAGCATATTTTATTGATTTCCTGATCAAGTACCATATTTCAAAGGTCCTTATATTACAGATTGCAGATTTTGGGGAATCCTCTGCTACAGCAGATTTTCTACTTTTAACATCAGAGATATGCTGCAGGATGGAGGAGGAGACATTTCCCCCATCTAATATCTGATGAAACATCTTCTGCCCATCGTAGATTGGTAGCTGTTCTAATTTGTTGTTTGTTTTTAATTCCAGAGAGGCCATTGTACACATGAAAGAAGGGGAAGAAGAGAAGACCAAGTCCT
The DNA here is from genome assembly GCF_031021105.1 of Erythrolamprus reginae. NCBI lineage: Eukaryota > Metazoa > Chordata > Lepidosauria > Squamata > Dipsadidae > Erythrolamprus > Erythrolamprus reginae. Next base: position 385,491,524 of record NC_091950.1, on the reverse strand, counting down.
ACAGTGCCTTAATATGGACAAAGAAAGTGATCCAAAAGGAAGACATTACGTTCCTAGACTCTATGAAGGTTGCATGTCTGGGGTGGTATTTATCATTTGTTTGCTCGTTTTTAAATCCTGTAGATTTTTGCAATCCCCATCTTATTAAGCTTTTATCAAACACAAGATGAAAATTACGGTACCTTTTTAGTAGAAAACCACAGAATTCATGCAATGGCTTTGAGTGTAATATTTTTCAGAAGTGTGACATTGACAGTATAGAAGTTACTTTCTGTAAAACGTTTCTGTGCAGATGGATAATGCATATATCATGTTGGGTTATTTAATGAACAAGTTACTCTAGGACGAGAGGTGTTATAATAAAGTGTTTAACAGAATTAGCAAAAAATGTCTTGCTCTGTGTACATTGGGGGGGGGGGGAGATTATACAAGGCCCAAGCCATAAAAGGCATTGGGGATATTTACTTGTGCCATCCTTTGGACCAGCTATTTTCTGTAGAAATACATTAATCCCTGGATAGTTCAGTGGATTTGCAGCTGGCTGAAGCATAGACATCAGAGAGTTGTTAATGACGAGTATTCTGAGCAGAGACAGGTTACAAGCGGTGTGCCACAAGAGTCTGTTCTGGGTCCTATTCTTTTTAATATGTTTGTGAGTGACATAGGGGAAGGTTTGGTAGGGAAGGTTTGCCTGTTTGCCGATGACTCTAAAGTGTGCAATAAGTTTGATATTCCTGGAGGCGTCTGTAATATGGTAAATGATTTAGCATTACTAGATAAATGGTCAAAGCAATGGAAACTGCAGTTTAATGTTTCCAAATGTAAAATAATGCACTTGGGGAAAAGGAATCCTCAATCTGAGTATGGTATTGGCAGTTCTGTTTTAGCAAAAACTTCAGAAGAGAAGGATTTAGGGGTAGTGATTTCTGACAGTCTCAAAATGGGAGAGCAGTGTGGTCGGGCGGTGTTCTGCCGGCGTGTCCCAACTGCCCGTAATTACAGGGTAATTAGTCCAGAAAGACACACACCATACGATAGAAGGAAAACCAAAAGTCTTTATCAACAGAAAAGCAGGAAAAAAACCCTTTTTAAATGTCAAAGGGAGATTGTGATCCCGCTATATAGAGCGCTGGTGAGACCACAGTTGGAATACTGTGTTCAGTTCTCACCTACAAAAAGATATTGACAAAATGGGTCCAAAACGGGCTAGAAGAATGGTGGAAGGTCTTAAGCATAGAACGTATCAGGAAAGACTTAATGAACTCAATCTGTATAGTCTGGAGGACAGAAGGAAAAGGGGGGACATGATCGAAACATTTAAATGTGTTAAAGGGTTAAATAAGGTTCAGCAGGGAGGTGTTTTTAATAGGAAAGTGAACACAAGAACAAGGGGACACAATCTTCTATGTTTCTACATATGAAATAAATAAGAATAATATATATCCATCTTTTTATAAGTAACTATCAGACATAGCACCATAATGCAGGAAGGCTTGTTAATTCCATTTGGAGTACTGTACATCAGATTTGGGAATTTTGATTTAGAAAGAAGATTAATTGGAACAATGTTTGCTGGATGTATTTATTTGCTTTTAGTGATTTGGCATTATCTACTACAGTATGTATCTCTTTAAAATGTTCGTGGTACCATATTATTTTCTCTCAACCTTCATGGCAGAGTATTGGCAGTTAGCATTAATGCATGATAAGTAGTTCATAAAATGTAAGGATTGGATGGGAGATTGGGGAATATCTGATCCAACCTTTTGCCCAGTATATGGTAGGAATCTACCACAGCAGTATTTTGAAACTTTGGCAGCTTCAACTCCCAGAATTCCTTAGTCAGCTTGCTGGTTGGGGACCTCTGGGAATTGAAGGCCACACATCTTAAGGTTGTAAGTTTGAAAAACACTGTACTATTGTATGAGCAAGAATTTTCTATTCAAAAACTTGCAGCAAAGGGTCCCTCACCTCTTGTGGCAATCTGTTCCATTGCTGAACAGCTCTCATTGCTAGATTTTGTTCCTGATGCCCAACTGAAATCTGATTTGTAATTTATATTCATTCTTTTTGTGCTATCTTCTGGAATATCTGTGAACAATTTTACCTCATCTCTTATATACCCCTCCTGATTATCAGGGTTGTGTTTTCCCACAATCCTCTCTTCTCCAAGATACATACATTCAATCCCTCCCAGGCCCTCCTCTGTTAAAATATGATGCCTAGATGTAATATTGTAGGTTTGGTCTCTGTACAGAATATTAGCATATTTCTGATATCATCTAGAGCAGTGGTTCTCAACCTTTCTAATGCCGCGACCCCTTAATACAGTTCCTCATCTTGTGGTGACCCCCAACTAAAAGTTTAGTGCCAATTCTTCCAACAGATCTTTAAGCTGTTTGGCAAGAGGTCAGAGGGACACCCCCCTGTAAACGCCTGATTGGTTGGATTGTAAAAATCTGTTCCGAGATGCCAGAATAAAAGCTTTAGTTGCTAACACCATTGAAAATTTGTCTTTTCCCATGGTCTTAGGCAACCCCTGTGAAATGGTCGTTCGATCCCCAAAGGGGTCCCAAGGTTGAGAACCACTGATCTAGAGTTTAATTTGCTTTTTCCCCCAGTTAAATCACCCTGTTGGCTTGTGTTCAGCTGCTGATCTACCAAAATACCCATCATGTTTTCTCAGTCTCTGTTTCCTACTATATTTTCTCCATGGCCTGTACACATCCATGTCTTTCATTTTTCTCAACTTAATGTAGAATTTTGCATTTCTCCCTGTTGAAAAACATACAGTCCATTTTCCAATTTATCAACATTTTCCTGAATCTTCATACTATCCTCCAAAGAGTTTGCCATGTTCTCATAATCATTATTGCTTTGTGAAGGTTACATTGTTATCCCTGTGTGGTAACTAGGAACTGGTTTCCCACTGGGAAGAATGGAATAATAGAACAGAACAGAACAGGCCGGACCTTGGAAGTCTTTTGGTCCCGCCCCCTGCTCAAGCAGGAAAACCTTTACTATACTGGGGAAGATGTCTGAATGGACATTTAGATTTTTTATTTCATGGGTTTATGATGTCTGTAACGTGATTTCTTTATCTGAAATTCTTGACCAGGACTTAAGGCTCGATCAAAAAACTCCATTACGTGTACTTCATCGGCGGCCATTAGCTGTCAGGGTTCGTGTCATCCACAGCATGCAATCAACGTTCATAGACGAGCATCATTTCCGTCTTCATTTGAAGACACAAGCGGGGACGTATCCTTTCTGAACTGAAGTGTCTCAGTGGTCAGGAATTCTGTACTGATCTCTTCAAGAAAAGGATAGTATTAAATATGGAAGAATGAACATAAATCTTCAAGTATACTTTTCCGTGGAACAGGAAAATGTGTGGAGTATGTATGACGGGGCGTTTGCCCAGGTTCGCCTGGTGCACCAGTTGCGGCCCTATCTGGACCGGGACTCATTGCTCACAGTCACTCATGCCCTCATCATCTCGAGGTTCGACTACTGTAACGCTCTCTACATGGGGCTACCTTTGAAAAGTGTTCGGAAACTTCAGATCGTGCAGAATGCAGCTGCGAGAGCAGTCATGGGCTTACCTAGGTATGCCCATGTTTCGCCATCACTCCGCAGTCTGCATTGGCTGCCGATCAATTTCCGGTCACAATTCAAAGTGTTGGTTATGACCTTTAAAGCCCTTCATGGCATTGGACCAGAATATCTCCGAGACCACCTTCTGCCGCACGAATCCCAGCGACCGATTAGGTCCCACAGAGTGGGCCTTCTCCAGGTCCCGTCAACTAAACAATGTCGGTTGGCGGGCCCCAGGGGAAGAGCCTTCTCTGTGGCGGCCCCTACTCTCTGGAACCAACTTCCCCCAGAGATTAGAACTGCCCCTACTCTCCCTGCCTTCCGTAAACTCCTTAAAACCCACCTTTGCCGTCAGGCATGGGGGAACTGAAACACCTCCCCCGGGCATGTACAATTTATGCATGGTATGTTTGTGTGTGTGCTTGTTAGTAAATGGGGTTCTTTTTAAAAAAAACTTTTTTAAATATTTTAAATTTATTTGGATTTGTTACGATTGTTATATTTTGCTGTGAGCCGCCCCGAGTCCGCGGAGAGGGACGGCATACAAGTCTGAATAATAAATAAATAAATAAATAAATCTTTTTTTCTCCATCCCCTTCTTCCAGAAGATGGCATGTTCTCTTCTACCCACTCACCTCTGAATTTTGCTATATCCTGTCATTTAGCTCTAGCAGTGTGCTCGAGAAAGAATGAGAAAGGGAGAAGTCTTTTTAAAAAAAATCTAATAAGCTCTTTCTCATTTCCTTATCGGCAATTTGTTAGTTATGTTAAAGAATTTGTACATGGAGATTTTGGAAGAACCAAGCCCAATATTGGTTTCCTGTTGAAGACAACTGCAGACATCTTGGAGCTGGATGTAGAAGTAAGTACTCCCATTTGTATGTATGTAGACAGAAGGATGGGAGTGCCCTCATTGGTCTTTCCAGTAGGAAATTAAGGGGAAAATCACAGGGGGTTTGCTTCAGATCTGGCAACCTGAGTTTAATCTAATCTCTGCAATCTGGGTCACTTCCTACAGCATCTCATCTCTCTTCAAAACTTGTCCTGTTAGACTTGGAGAAAGCAAATTTAGTTTTGTATGTGGAGAATCATAGAAGCTCATTGGGATTAAAATTTTAGTCTAAACTCAGACTAGAGCATAACAATCAGATTACACTCCAGGCAGTGTTCCCTCTAATTTTTTGGGGGGGTGGGCGGAAAAGTATAGTGTCTGAGCGGCAGTCCCTTTGGGACTGGGCGGCACAGAAATAATAAATAAATAAATAAACAAACAAATAAATAAAAAACCCACCCTGTTTTGCCTCAGAGAATTTCAAAATAAAATACTGTACTGTGTGTCTATAACAGTGAGCTCATAATAGGGCAACTCTATCAATATCAAAATGCCACTTAAATAGTTGAGCTAGTTTCAAACTAGATTTTGATTTTCTTTCTTCCTTACTCCCATTCTTTTTCTTTTTCTTTTCCTTCCTCTCTTTTTTCTACCTGTTTCTCTCTCTTCCTCTCTCTCTCCTTCCCTCTCACTCTTTCCCTCTCGGCTTCTGGGCAGGTTTGGAAAACTCTGAGTTGATGATGATTTTTAAGTGAGCGATTGCTCACTGCTCAGCTTAGAGGGAACTATGACTCCAGGTTGGTTTTCAAATGGCTTTTCATCCAAGTTTTTAAAGGCAAATCAGATATTAACTTAAAGTATACAGTGATCCCCCGCTCGTTGCGAGGGTTCCGTTCCAGGACCCCCCGCAACGAGCGGGTTTTCGCGAAGTAGCGCTGCGGAAGTAAAAACACCATCTGCGCATGTGCAGATGGTGTTTTAAACTTCCGCAGCGCTAACGAGGAGCCGAAGATTGGGGGGCGGCGCGGCGAGCGAGCGAGCGAAGCCAAGCCGGCAGCAATGTCGCCGCCGCTGCAGCCAACGCGCGCTACGATCTTCCGGGCCAGCCAGGCTCAGTCATGGAAGGCAGCCGCTTGGCCCGGGATGCTGGGCCGAGAGGAGCCGGGCTTGATCCGCTGAGCCTGGCTGGCCCGGAAGATCGTAGCGCGCGTTGGCTGCAGCGGCGGCAACATTGCTGCCGGCTTGGCTTCGCTCGCTCGCTCGCCGCGCCGCCCCCCAATCTTCGGCTCCTCAGCGGCGAGCGAGCGAAGCCAATCCGGCAGCAATGTCGCCGCCGCTGCAGCCAACGCGCGCTACGATCTTCCGGGCCAGCCAGGCTCAGCGGATCAAGCCCGGCTCCTCTCGGCCCAGCATCCCGGGCCAAGCGGCTGCCTTCCGTGACTGAGCCTGGCTGGCCCGGAAGATCGTAGCGCGTGTTGGCTGCAGCGGCGGCAACATTGCTGCCGGCTTGGCTTCGCTCGCCGCGCCGCCCCCCAATCTTCGGCTCCTCAGCGGCGAGCGAGCGAAGCCAACCCGGCAGCAATGTCGCCGCCGCTGCAGCCAACGCGCGCTACGATCTTCCGGGCCAGCCAGGCTCAGCGGATCAAGCCCGGCTCCTCTCGGCCCAGCATCCCAGGCCAAGCGGCTGCCTTCCGTGACTGAGCCTGGCTGGCCCGGAAGATCGTAGCGCGCGTTGGCTGCAGCGGCGGCGACATTGCTGCCGGCTTGGCTTCGCTCGCCGCTGCAGCCAACGTGCGCTACGATCTTCCGGGCCAGCCAGGCTCAGTCACGGAAGGCAGCTGCTTGGCCCGGGATGCTGGGCCGAAAGGAGCCGGGCTTGAAGATCGCAGCGCGCGTTGGCTGCGGTGGCGAGGGCTTGCGATGGAGGGTGGAGGAAGCGGCCATGGGAGGGCGAGCTGCCTCAGGGAGGAGGATCGGGCGGGACCAGGTGGGGGCTGGAATTTGTCCGCCAGGGCGAAGGGCGGGCGAGCGGCGAAGGGCGGGCGAGCGGCGAAGGGCGGGCGAGCGGGTGCTGGGGAGGGCTTCTCGCCCTCCCGCCAGCAAGAGGGGGAGCGAACGGCGTGGGCAGGCGAAGGGCGGGCGAGCGGCAGCGAGGAGTTTGCGTGGGCGGTGGGGAAACTCCTCGCTGATGCCAGCAAGAGGGGGAAGACCCAGGGAAGCCGCCCAGCAGCTGATCTCCCGGTTGCCATCTACGCATGCGTGCCCATAGAAAAAAAAGGGCACGCATGCGTAGATGGTATTTTGACTTCCGGGTTGAAAAATCGCAAATTACCCTGTTCGCAATGGTCGGGGACGCAATAACCGGGGGATCACTGTATTGTCACCTCAACTTTCCCCAGTCCGGGAACATAAATATCAAGGGTGAAATCTACTTACCTTCCCTACTGATTCGGAACTATGTTGTCATCACATCCGATTTTTGGCTCTTTGCACATGCGCAGAAGGTTAACCAGGAAGTAACGACATCTGGGCAGAGCCCTGTGCTGCCACTGCTACAGAGGGTTAAAACCAGGAAGTAACATCTGTCTGGGAGGGTACTGCCTCCAGTACCGGTTCACCAAACTATGTGCTACTGCCGCTACTGGCATGCACAATCCAGACAGAACTGACAGGACTTCACCACTGATATGGATGTATTAATAACACTTGCCATAGTTCGTGGCTTGCACTTTCGTGTTGGTCCCTGGTGGATGACGGAAATCATGGTATCATACTTGGGAAATCAAGTTTCACCTTTTGTTGAAGCCATTATCTGAGGTGAAATATTCTGCCAACAAATGAGTTAGCTATGATTTAATTAATTTTCTTCTTTTTCCCCTGCAGTCCGTGGATGTTGACTGGCCACCAGCTCTAGATGATTAAGAAGCCATTTTAATTTTCAAGAGTGGGGGAAAGACTTATCCATGGCAACATTTAGAGCACTGTGGGAAATATTTTATAGGCTAGCTGGATTATTTTCCTGGATTTTTGTAAACCAGTTTAGATCATGTTGATCTGTTCAAGATTGATTGGTTTTTAATTCAGGGGTTCCCAACCGCTGGGCTGGGTCCCACTGCCAGGCTGTAGTCTATTTGGAATTGGGCATGTGAGTGGCTGAATGGCAAGCTGATGGGCACTTGCATGCATGGATGGTGGCTCATTGATCACACTGGCCTCGCTGCTTGTCTAGGGTCCAGTTTCCATCTCCCTTCTGGAGCTGGGCCTCCAAGCCACAAAGGAAACCACTTTTAATTTAAAAAAAAATGCCTCAAATTGATTTACACATTTTAGAAGTAGTACATTTCATTTTAACTTCATTACCAATACAATATAAATTGGTACCTATACAGTATGGATACAGATTCTCAAAGAGAGAATAATTTTGAATTTCTGTGTAAAGGGGAAGAGTAAAAAACCAAAAATTAATGTTTTTGCATGACAACTCTTTAACGAGCATATTTAAAAACTCTTTAGCAGAAAAAAAGAGAAAAGCCCATTTTGTCTAGCAGTACTTTTGTTACTGGGAATTTGGAAGTTCTACTTCCACTCATTTAAATAGAGGCCAGTTGGGCAAAGCTACCTATATATACTATTGGAATCATTTTGGTAAATTCAGCTATTTTATCTGCTTTTCTTCTTATGCTCCCAATAGAACAGCACATAGAAGAAAGCAGCTCATTGAATATAGCAAAATTTAGGAATACTGTTTATACATAGTAGAATTCCAGATCCAAACCAGAGAAAAGCAATAAGATACCCACCGTATTTTTCAGACTATAAGACGCACCTTTGTTTTTGGGGAGGAAGAAAAAAAACCTGATTGGCGGGTAGACCGGCCTTCCAGAATATCCCCAATCAGTTGTTCCAGAGATGAATTTTAGCAACAGGTTCATTGGTTGTGAGCTCTGTGCCTTGCTTTTGTTTTTTTCCTTTTTTTTCTAGAGCTCCGTTTCAGAATATCTTTTTCTGAAGCTCTGTTTCAGAGGCTTTTTTCAACCTCTGAAATCTCCATTTGAGAGGATGGGCGGGGCTACATTCAGAGTATAAGACGCACCCATATTTCCCCCCTCTTTTGGGGGGGAGAGGTGCATCTTGTACTCCAAAAAATACAGTAATAGAGGATCCTAATAATTCTTGTGGTTGAGCACTGTTGAATACTAAAATTTGTTACTGAAATAAAGCCGCTGAGCCATCAGCAGGCAATCCCAGTAAAAACATATTACTGATTAGTACTGTCTTGGTTTACTCAAGATGTACAGCTCTTGTTCCTGTGAAGGTATCCCTGTACATTATTAGAGGAAATAGTAAGCCTGGTTGCATTCATATCTGAGTAAATGGATTCACTGTTCTCACAATGATATATGGGCTGGTTACACACATGCATTCACATTCTTAATTGTTCTATTTTTAACATTGGATTTGTAGACTGTATTGTATTGTTTGCTGGGAGCAGCTCCGAGTCCTCGGAGAGGGGCGGCATACAAATCTAATAAATAATAATAATAATGCCAATATGGACAAAGGGTTTAAAAAATATATCCCCCTAAAGGAAGACGTGTTTACCCTTTTCAGTATTATACTAAAAGGAGGAGGAACCAGTTCCATAAGACTTTGAGGCTCATCCCCCAGATCATGTAAAATACAAAGAAAGTTCTGATATGAAGTAAAGATTTGAATCAAAATGTCCAGAACTTTTATAAGAAAATAAATTGTTTTTCTTTCAAAACTTTTGTTTGCTGTTGTATTTCTGAGATGTACACACATATTCATTGCATCAGATGTAAATAAGCAATATAAATCAAGGCTTGAAAATTCACCAAATTAAAAAGAAATTTAAAAATGGCCTGTGAAGCAAAATCTTAGTTCATGGATTTTATATGTGCAGTCTAACAGTCCTCAATTTACAACCATAATAGAGCCTGCACACATCACCTCTTTCTGCGCTCCAGTGCAGGATTACAATCTTGAAAAAAATACATATTTTGTTTATAAAATTGCTGACGGAAGCACTACAGGTAGTCCTGGACTTGCAACAATCCATTTAGTGACTGTTCAAAACAGCACTGAAAAAAGTGGCTTATGACTGCTTTTCACTAGTGTTGTACGAACCGAACTTGCAAAGTTCAGGTTCGTGCTGAACTTTGCAGTGTTCGGCGTTCACTCGAATACCGCGAAGCGCCGCTGCCCGGGAGGAGAGTGGGAAATCCCATTGTGGAATTCCCCACTTCCTTTTGCTTGCGGTGCTGCAAAAGGAAGTGATGTCAAAGCCCCGCCCCCGGAATCCTATCATGTGATTCCCCACCTCCTGCTTGTGGCGCCGCTGCGGCATTCTTTTCCGTAAAAATAAAAGGAAGCAAAAGGAGGTGGGGAATTCCCCACCTCCTTGTTTATTTTTATGAAAAAGGACGCTGCAGTGGTGCTGCTGCTGTTTGGGTTCGGGTTCAGCGAACTCACCCGAACTTCACGGCAAAGTTCGGCCAAACTCGCTGAACCCGAACTTCGTTGGGTTCGCCCAACACTACTTTTCACACTTATGACCATTGCATCATTCCCATGGTCGCGTGATCAAAATTAGGCCCCTTGGCACTAGACTCAAATCTATGATGGTTGCAGTGTCCCCTTTTGCCACCTTCTGACAAGCCAAGTACAGTGGTACCTCAAGATACGAACCCCTCGTCTTACGAACAACTCGTGATACGAACCCGGGGTTCAGAAAAATTTTGCCTCTTCTTACGAACTTTTTTCGAGTTACGAACCGGCGTTCAGAGACTGCTGGGAAGCCGCGCGGCTGTTATAAAAGGTGACAGCCGGGCGGCGGGGCTTCCCAGAAGCCTACCGAACGCCAGTTCGTAACTCGAACAAAGTTCGGTTCGGGAGGTTGCTGGGAAGCCCCCCAGCCCGGCTGTCATCTTTTAAAACAGGCGCGCCGCTTCCCAACTATCTCCTGAAGCCGAACGCGGAAGTTCGGCTTTGGGGTTCGGCTTCAGGAGACAGCTGGGAAGCGGCGCGGCTGTTTTAAAAAGTCGCAGCCAGCCTGGGGGGCTTCCCAGCACCCCCCTGAACCTGGGTTCGGGGGGGTGCTGGGAAGCCCGCCAGGCCGGCTGCGACCTTTTAAAACAGCCGCACCACTTCCCAGCTGTCTCCTGAAGCCGAACGCGGAAGCAGCTGCTACGAGCGGCATTTCACCTTCCCTCCCAGGCAAAAAGATGCCGGGGAGAGGGGCACGCCTTCCGCCTGGGAAGTCCGGCCCCATCATCCCAGAATGCCGGCATCTTTTTGCCTGGGAGGGAAAGTGAAATGCCGCTCATAGCAACTGCTACAAGCGGCATTTCACCTTCCCTCCCAGGCAAAAAGATGCCGGGGAGAGGGGCACGCCTTCCGCCTGGGAAGTCCGGCCCCATCATCCCAGAATGCTGGCCTTTTTGCAAGGCAGGGAAAGTGAAATGCCGCTCGTAGCAGCTGCTAGAGCCGCCGGCATTTCACCTTCCCTCCCAGGCAAAAAGAAGCCGCGCTGCTGCTCCAGTCGCCCGGTCCTCTCCTGCCTCCCGCGCCGATGTTCCCCACTGCGTCGGGGGCCGCCAGCCCCGAATCGGACGCACCCTCGCCGCTACCGCTGCCGCCGCGCCCACTGCCCGCCCCATCCTCGCTGGAGGTCTAGCCGGAGCCGGAGCCAGGTCCGCTCGGCCGCGCCTTCTCGCCTGCCGCCCAGCCGCCCAGGATGCTGACCTGCTACCTCGCGGCGCGCCCGCCGCCCGCCCGATCCTGCGCCTCCTGCTTCCCCCCCCATCCAAAAATACAAAGGCGGTCTGCCGCTCCCGCGGAGCAATGGGAAGCTGAAGCTGCCGGCGGTTTCAGCCTCCCTTTGCTCCACGCTGCTCCGCCCTGCCTGTCTTTGTGTTTTTGGCTGGGGAGGGGAGCAGGAGGACCTTCCTGACTCCCTCCCCCCAGCACTTCACCCAGGACAACAGGCAGGGCGAAGCAGCGTGGGGCAAAGGGAGGCTCAAGCCTCCTTTGGTGGTGGCGGCCGGCTTCCCGGTTTCTGAGTTTTGGGCTTGCACGCATTAATTGCTTTTCCATTGATTCCTATGGGAAACAATGTTTCGTCTTACGAACTTTTCACCTTAGGAACCTCCTCCCGGCAGCAATTAAGTTTGTATCTTAAGGTACCACTGTAATGAGGAAGTCATATTCACTTAACAACAGTATTACTGATTTAACAACCGCCTGCAATAATTCTCTTAACAACTTGTTTCTCTTAGTAACATAAATTTTGGGCCTAATTGTCATCATAAGTCAAGGATTACCTGTATTGTATTTTCAAATGTGAAGCAATGCATTGTCCTACTTAATACAGGTAATCCTTGACTTACAACAGTTCATTTAGTGACTGTTCAAAGTTACAAAGTGACATGACCATTTTTCATATTTATGACTAATGCAGCATCCCCATGGTCATCTGATGTACATTTAGTTGCTTGATAATCAACTCATATTTATGACGGTTGCAGTGTCATACAATCAGCTTTTACCAACTTAACAACTGTGGAAAGAAAAGTTGTAAAATGGGGCAGAACTCAACAAATTTCCCACTTAGTAACATAAATTTTGGGCACAATTGTGGCCAAATGTTGAGGACTACCTGTACACCTTATGTCAATCTTGAATCATGAGTAGTGGTTCAGTTTTATGCAGCCTTGCACATGAGGAAACCTAAGAAGAAATTCATTTTTAAAACAATATACCGTATTTTTCGGACTATAAAATATTCTGGACTATAAGACACATATTGACTTCAGAGGAGGAAAAGAAGAGGGGGGGATCTGCCTCCAACCGTTCGATTGTTGGTTGGATCAGCCTCCCGGAATACTGCCAATCAGCTGTTCCAGGCTGCGGGAATCACCACCACCTATTGCCGCCTCCGTGTGCCCAATTTTTGGCCCGTTCCAGGTGGCATCAATAGGCAAGGGTGGCAATTTCCACCATTTGGAATGGGCCAAAAACGGGAAGGCCAAAAATGGAGCACAACAGAGGTGGCAATAGGCAGTGGCAGTGGGTGGTAATGGCGATGAATGGCAGCGATCCCTGCAGCCTGGAACAGCTGATCAGTATTTCGGCAGGTTGATCAAACCACCAATCAGCTGCTTGTGTTAAATGAGGCTGTGCTGAAGCTGACCAGGTTGTTTGCTGAAAGGAGGCAGAGGATGGGGCAAAGGATGGGGGCTGGCAGGTTATGCATTTGTTTTTTAAGACGCACAGACATTTCCACCCACGTTTGGATGTGGGGGGAAGTGTGTCTTATAAAAAAAATACGGTAGTTATATTGCTGGCTATAAAAAGAACTTCCCTGGAAAAAGGGAAATGGGAAGCACAAATGAAACCAACTCTCTTGCAGATAACATTTCAAATTGAAGTCAATATCTACTAATTATTGCCCAAATAAAATCACAAGCTGTAGATATTCTCCATTAACATGCAGGATTAAACCATGAGAATATAGGCAAAATTTGGTACTCCAAAAGATTGAAGACAATATTCTGAAAAATAGTAATTTGTTCATTAAACAATCAAGTTCTAGAGACAAGTAGAAGTGTTACTAAAAGAATTAAAAATAATAGTAAACACGAACAAGTTAGTAAGGCACACAAATCCATTGAAGAAAATATATGTATTTCAGCAATAGCTTTAAAAACCAAATTTATAGCATTTCTAATAAAGGGGTGTGGCTATTTTTTGAAATAAGTAAGTTACAGCCAAGAAACTACTAAAGCTAAGGATTATCCAGTTCTTGAGAAATGGAGAGTAGGAACTAATAACAGAATTGGGAATAATTTTAACTACAGGGAACAATAAAAAACAAGTTTCAGCGGCATATGAAGATGCTGAGTTTATGATGAAAAGTAGGTAGAAATATGGAAAAATGAAAAAAATGTTAATTGGCTTATGGTGAATTAGTAGTGTTAGGATTTAGTGTAAAAGTTTTACCTGGCTTTAACTATTAGTCTGGATGTTGAAAGTGCTATAGTTTATTTTGAAGAAAGATGGAGGAGGGGAGAGAAATTGTTTAGAACTAAATATCAGTAGAGTAACAAATATGAGAGTTATATGGATGGAAAGAACCTCCTTTCCCCCACATTTAATTTATTTATAAATAATATAAATAAATATACATATACACACATACACTACATGTGAATTTACAATCATATGTGTTTGTATGTGTATACAAACATATCTACATATTTCTTACTAAACCTGACTAGGCAGTGTGCAACCAATAACTTACTGTTGTTTTTAACTATTAAAACAATGGTTTTAATGGTATGACAACCATTGAAACAACAAAACAAAGCTACATGATTTTTCTAAACCAGGAATTTGTTATACCTCTTCCCTTGCCTTAACTCCTGTTTTGAGGAGGTAAAAAACAACAACCCTTGAATAGGGCAATAAGAGAATAAAATCCATAAACCAGCTTGCTCAAATCTTTCATTTTTTTACAATTATTCCATAATTAAAATAGTTGGTTATGATGATACTGTATACGGTTCCCTCAGTAGAAATGTTGTATGAAGCTCATATTTTATTATGTGTTTATAGTGACACTTCTTCCAGCCGCTGTTTCAGATCAACCTTCAGCAAAGTGGAGGCATCTGGATAGAAAACTAGTGATGTAGCTCCAATTTTATCCTCCCAATTGTTCTGTCAGGCTCTCTGGTAGAATCCTCCCAAAAATTCACAGGTACAAATTTCAGACACACACATGTTTGAAAATTCAAAACAATGTTCATTATAATGAAAATTCACTTAAACCAAGCCCTCTTTTGGTATAGCCAAGAGCACTCCTCTCCAAACAAACTGGTAATTTGTTCAAGTCCCTTATCAGTTCTTGATACTTAGCTTGCAGCTGTGAGGCAATTCTCAGTCCTTCTTTCACAAAGTGAAACACACTTTGCTCTGGTTTAGTTTCAAAGCGGGGAAAAATCAGCACACAAAAAGTCAAAGTCAGTAAAGCAGTCACGAAACACAACGATCAGATAATCCTCCAGAATGGCCAAACCCACAAGCTGCTATTTATAGCAGCCTCACTAATTACCACAGCCCCACCCAACCACAGGTGGCCTCATTTTCTTTGATAATAATCTCTCAGTTGTTGCCTATGCATCGCTCTCCGCATGCGAGGCTGTATCATTAACTCTTGTTCTGAATCCAAGGAGGAGCTAGATAATTGATTTCCTTCTGAGCTGTCTGCCCCACTCTCCTCCTCCCTGTCACTCATGTCTTTTTGGTCAGAGGAGCCTTCATCAGCAGATTCCACTGGGAGGGGGCAAAACAGGCCTGCAGCACATGGATGTCTCCCCCACATCCACAGTCCTTGGGGCAGGAGCAGGGCAGAGCTCACCACAACACCAATAATACCCATTATCTAGAAGCAACATGATTGGGAGAAAGTTAATCTCTGTGGTCATAAGTGATGTACTGTATACTTTTGACAGGGAATACATGTCCACTATGGGACAAGATATCTGGTTAGAGAAATACTTATTTGCCAAGCATAGATAAATTCTTTTTATTTTCTCTAAGTAGCACTTGGGACTTGAATTAGAGATGCTGCACATCACGGTTCCTATGCCCTGTGTTAGGGCACATTGCTTCACTATGATTTAATAAGCTTACTTAATGAGAAAGTTGTACAAACTCAACAAATGATTTTGTAGTTTTCAAATGACCCAGTAAAGGGATTGCCTTGATGAAGATTCTGAACATTGTCTCACCTCATGATAAATCCAGTTTTTCTTGTTATTTACCACTTGGTAGGCATCTGAAGAACTTTTTATCCAGGAGATTGAGGACTCATTTACTTGAAAATATCCTTTTGTGGATTTCATGATTACAGAACAGCAAAATGTATGTTGTATTATTTGTTTGGGGATTCCCATTTACCCACACACCTAACAAAAAAATCCAGTTACTGTACAATATTGAATTTAAAACCAGTTGACCGTAGCTGTATAGGATGTTAAAAGAACCTGTAGATGTCACTCTAGATATGTTCTCTGCTACAAGGATAATTACCATCTATAGGTATTGTAAGAAAAGACAGCCTAAAAGCAGGCGTCTGATAGCACCTTTTCACACTAGCAAGTTTTATTAAATGGATCAAGCTTTTATATACTGCTACAGCTTGAGAATGACAACCTGCCCTTATTAGAGGAAGTTTTACATGATTTAATTTTTCCCCACCTGGTTTATGCTGTGTTAAAATAGATAAATTCCCCCCACACCTACTCCTACACACGTGGGTGGAAGTAATGTAAAACCTCCTACATGAGGGCAAGTGGTATCATAAAAGCAGTAGTAATCTGGTCCAACAGCATAAGAAAGAAGATGGACTATATGTATCAAAAATAGGCACGAATATTAAAAAAACCTATAGGTCCCTTAGAGCCCAGAAAGATAATGATCACCCCATTCTCCACTATGGCCCTACTCAGAAGTGGGTTCCTCTCTGATTCACTCACGCAAAATGGTAGCAAGCCACTGCTGACATCACAATGACGTCATGGAACCATTTCTGTTGATGCTGCTCTGTGGACGCCACCATCTTTAAAAAAAATTTTTTTTCTTTTTTTTGGGAATTTTTTTGGGTTTTTTTTCTTCTGTACATGCTCAGAAACTGAGTTTCTGGCACTGTGTATGCTTCGCCACCTTGTTTTTCATCACGTGCTTTCCACGTGCACGGCCACAAGATTTGGCCACGGGATGCAGGAGGAATTGAGGGGTAGGTTTTTAGAATTTTTTCTCTCTATTCCAAATTCCAAGTCATTTATTTGCTCCATGTGGATGGAACTCAAAGACTTGTGTGTGTAGCTTCATAAATATTTCTATAATTTTGGCTTATCTGATGACACCTGAGATATTTGGAGGGCAGTAACTTGAGGTTGCAATGAATGCAAACTAGGAGTTCCTCAAAGTCCCTTACTGTTCTGGAATCATTCAGTTGCACATCTATCTCATCAATTTACCCATTTTCAGAATCAGCGTCCTGGGTGAAATAAATTATGTGAGGAGGCAGGAATTAAATATAGTCTGTCTGAGCAGAGATTGTTTTCATCTTCCTTGAGAGGACCAGGAGCAATGTTCTGATGCAATATTATTTTTCTCTTTCAGGGAAGAGGAAAATAACTTCTTAGTGGTAATTGTTTCTACATTTACTTATTTAGGATAACTTTTTTTCTCTCCCACTTTTCTAACCTTCTCTTTTTTCTTTAGCCACCCTGAAAATTATAATGTGTAAGTTGACTCTTTTCATCCCAGAGTAGATCAGAGGTCTCCAAACTTGGCAACCTTAAGACCTATGGACTTCAACTCTCAGAATTCCTCTGGCTGGCTGAGGAATTCTGAGAGTTGAAGTCCACAAGTCTTAAAGTTGCCAAAGTTGGGGACACCTGGAGTATATAACTGTTAAGACATCTCTTAAAATACTTCTGCTTGGAACCTGATTGTTTGTTTTATACTTACTAATGAAACAATTCACTTACCTCCACTTAGTTTGGCCAACCAGTACTGCCCAATAAATGCTAGACTCAGTGGTGGGCTACGAGCCGGAATGCTAAATTACGCTCACCATCACGGCTCATAAATTCTTGCGGGATCAGCACGATTTTGCTGTTGCACCTGTGGAGGTAGCAAAATTGCACCCGTGTTTTGGCGAGGTTTTACCTGCGGCTCCGTGCGCAATTTTTCTACCTCCACAGGTGCAACAGAAAAATCGTGCTGGTCCCGCAAGAACTTACGAGCCGCAGTGGTGAGCGCAATTTAGCGTTCCGGCTCGTAGCCCACCGCTGGCTAGATTGTATCATCAGTGGGGTTAATTGAGAGAACTTTTTCTCAGTGGCTGGTGATAAGTTGAAAAAGGAAACAAAGCTAGATAACTCAACCATTTTGTTTATCATGATGTTCATATATAAGCAGGACTTGAAGATTTCCAACTCTGTTATACTATTTGTGATTCTATTTGTGATTCATGACAGTGCCATGAATCAATGACTCAAAGCAGATCTGAGGGAGGAAGAATAGGGTTGGTCAGCTAGGACACCAAATGTTATACTCATGCTTGCCCAGCTATTCAAGGAGGGGTGTTAGTAAAGGGGAAATGCCCTATGACTAACCAGCAGACACATAACTTATTACTCAGCCCTATTAAATAGGATAAACAAAGCAATTTAACATGATCTTGGTTACTACTTGAACTGTAAAGAAAAGGTTTTTGAAGAGAAATGGATGGATGATACTTATCATATATCAGCTGAATGGCACTGTGCAGTTCTTTCATTTTTCCCCTCCAGAACAGATGTTTTGTGAAAATAAGAATAGTAACTTACAAATAGAGAAAATGATCATTTGGTCCTTTCACCCAGCAATTCTGCAATAAAAGCCTCACTATCATTCCTTTGATTATTCTTCATTCCCTATAATTTCATTCATTCATCTTGGTGCCTACTGCTATGTTGACCAATAGTTCCCTTATCCCCAGCCAGATAACTGAACATGACAAGATAAAACTATCGGGAAGGTTCCCTTAATGAATACTGTATAATTGATCTTCCTTCTCCCACCAAAGAAATACGGCAGTTGACTCAGTTCAGTTCTCAGCCATTGTTTTCAGACATCGACTAGTAATTCCACTAAAGCCCAACTAATAATAATCTATATTACAACACTTCAAACAACAACAATAACAATAACAACAGAGTTGAAAGGGACCTTGGAAGTCTTCTAGTCCAACCCCCTGCTTAGACAGGAAACCCTACAGTACTTCAGACAGATGGTTATCCAACATCTACTTAAAAACTTCCAGCGTTGGAGCATTCACAACTTCTGGAGGCAAGCTGTTCCACTGATTAATTGTTCTAACATCAGGAAATTTATCCTTAGTTCTAAGTTGCTTCTTTCCATGCCCAGTTCTTGCAACAGTTCTTCATGTTTTAGCCTCTAGTCCCCTAATCATCTTCGTCGCTCTTCTCTGCACTTTTTCTGGAGTCTCGACATCCTTTTTGCATCGTGGCGACCAAAACTGAATGCAGTATTCCAAGTATGGCCTTACCAAGGCCTTATAAAGTAGTATTAACACTTCACGTGGTCTTGAATCTATCACAAGAAAATATAAACAAGAATATATACCTTTAAATAGCAGATTTCCTTCAGAATGAATCTATTCTCCACCCAGATATTTTTTTTACTTTATATGTTGAATAATTGTAATGAAAGGATGGAGCGACAGAAGGAAGAGATGATACCAAGACAAGATTCAAATAAAAGAAACCTGAGTCGGGGCAAATCTGTAACCTGAGAAAATGTCTCTGGCAAGACTTTCCCTAGTTCTCATAAAAGAAGTGAGGGAGAAAAACATGGATTTAAACTTGCAAGGTTCTATTATTGGCTGAATAAATGTTATATTGGCCTGCATTCCTTTGGCTTCCTGGTCTGATCTACTTTAAAGAATTGACAGTAATTACACTGAGCTGAGCATCTTCAATAAACTTAATTGTTGCTTGCTATTACATTTCCTTTTTTCTTATCTTCCAAAATAAAATTTAATTGTATTGATTGATGAAGCTCTTTTAAAAGCTGGTTTATTATTTGTTTGTTTGTTTGTTTGTTTATTTATTTTCATATTCATTTGGTTGTATTACCAGAAAAGTAAGAAATAATGATTGCAAATAGGCTGTTTTGACCCAGAGGCTTTCCACACACGGAAGGGATAATAATTTTCCCTGACTTTCTCTTCTTTCCTTGCAATTTTATACATTCTTCTGCCTATGTCATCCTGAAGCATCTTCAATCCCTCCAAACAGTTTTGAAAACCCTAGAGATTTAGGGGATTGTTAACATCTGCTTTCATGGTTAGAGCTCAGCCAAGGTTTAGATTAAAGACAATAATGAAATAGTCAACCAAACATTTTTGACAAAACAATTTTATTTATTTACATTTTTAAGACAAAAAGAAATTGCCATACAATTTCAACTTTAACAGAAAATTACTAACATGAGAAATTTAAGCTTTAAAATACATGGACCTTATTTAGATTGATGATTTGACTGAAGGAATACAAATTATTTTTAGTTGTTGATTTGTAAAATTTTCTGGAAGACAATGCACAAAATTCCCCTCTTGAATTCTGGGTTTAGAGACTATGATGTACCTAAGATCACTGCAAACTCCCATTGTTGTGGGTGGCCATTAGTCTGGTCCTCAGAGTTTTATTTTAACTACTACCTTACCTTTCCTTTCCTTTTAGTATTACTAAAACCACAGAATTTTTATCAGCTGCTTTGTGTGAAACATTCAGCTGAATCTGACATTAACTGAAATACTATTTGGATCACCATAATACTAGAGGAAGATCTCATCTTGAGCAAATGGAGCCAAACTACTTAAAGCTGTATATCACACCTCTGTTTGAAAAGGGTTTTGGATGCAATTGCTGTATTCAAAGAACAACTGTTTCCCATTCTCAGCTGTGCTGGATCCACAAGTGCTTAGTCCCAGCATTGCTTATGGGATCAAGGCCTATTCCTAGCACTAGAATAAGGGAATGAATGGTCCTTGTCCCAGAGATTCAATATCTATTCCAATGCCTTATTATCACTGTAGAGCAGTTGACAACATTGGGCAATCAACTTGATTCCTATTTTATTTGAGCAATATATTGGTTTCGATTATCTGGCAGTATGTTGTCAATTACTTCAATGTGTCTATTTCTATGCCAAACACAATCAATTTATCTCAGAAAATTAACATTTATATGATAAAGGAACAAAATCATAACTCAATTCCAATCATGCTTACATGTATTTTAAAGCAATGGAAAGAGCACACTGGTACCATTCATAAATTATAAAGCACATATGTATTTTGTAGATACATCTGAATATAATCTTCAATTATAATCCATCTTTGTTTTTGCAACTTATGTCTATACCAGATGGCTTTGTAATGTTCTGGACTATAAACTCCATCAGAATAGCTAAATGGAGATTATGGGACTATATCTAGAGCACTATAGGATGGGAACATTGCTTTAGGAATACAATTAAAACAAATAATATATTATATACTTTGAGACTGTGACCAATGCAAACATATACTAATTCATCTAATTTTATAAACATTTTACAAAGGAAAAAAAAATCTCTCACAGTTAAAAGAAAAGTGGAAGGAGTGAGAAAAAGCTTGGTCACTAGTATATTTTCAATATTGATTGAATTAATGCAAATCTATATACATAAAAGCAAAAACCACTCGTGCACTAATCATGAAATCTCCAGAACCCTAAAGCCTACACACTTGAAATTTGCCACATATGTTCCTCTTGGCTTCTAGGTACTCACTAAGAAAGGATTTTTCAAAATGACCATTGGAACATGAGTATTTCTTATATTATTATTAACAAGCTCTGACATTAAGGAATTCTGCACCGCCCTCCCCACCTGAAAAGAAATCTGATCCAAATGCAAAACACAAGCAGAGGAGTTTCAGTTTTGCTTTTGCTTTCAGAGTAGCAAGCAGCTTTACTACAGAACAATTGGGCTAAGTCACACACAGACTCCTCCTGTCTCCTTCTTGCTCACACAGCAAATACTATTTGAGTTTCCAAACACCCCTCAACTCTCACACACTAACAGGACACTAGCTAAATGAATACCAATGGGTGCTGGTAGGCAGAGGCAGATTTCCCCCTCCCCCCTTATTTTCCTCCTCAGTTCAGACGAATCTGTTCATTCTACAGTAACACTAGTTAAAGGGAAAAGAGGCAAGAAGCACAGGAAAAGATTTTGAAAGAGATGTGATTAAGAAAACACAAATAAGGGAAGCTGCCTGTTTCCCCCATGGCCAGTTCTATGGGGCATGCTCCAGAGTCAGTTCACCTGACAGCCTGGTCATCCTCCAGCTAGACAGAGAAACCTGGAATGTTGTTTACAGGGAAGTCCTGTGCAATTCATCTGAGGGAGGGATTTAAAGTCTATGCTATGCAAATAATATCTTTGTCTGTAACAGAAACCTAGCTTACCATCTCTAATGAAATAATACAATCCCCTTTTTTTAGCTACTCATTCATTTTCAAGCTCTAAGTGTAAATTTATCAAGCCCCATGACATAGTTTTGTAGCAAAGCACAAGTATCAGCTAGTGTGTGTGTGTGTGTGTGTGTGTGTGTGTGTGTGTGTGAGAGAGAGAGAGTATACATACGTATGTATGTATATGTCTATATACTCCACACTAGTTATAAGTATTTTCCTCAATGTGAGAACTCTAAAAATTTCAATTTTAAAAATTATTTCAATACTTTTTAAGGCTGCATTTAAAAAAAGAATATTCACAATGACATAGTCATTACTATTACTGAAATACAGATTTGCCTAAATGCAAACAAAACATACATAACTGTGGTCAAAACACCAGTGCTTAAATCAATTTGGGGAATGCAAAGAAGCTAAAAAACATAGAAAGGTAGCACTGGATAAATGAATTTAACTATATTTCATATCAGAGATGTTTCATATAAGAGAAACAGATAACCAGCCTTGCAATCCCATTAATTTTTTTCTTGGAAATAAATCCCATTGCAACCTATTCCTAGAGCCCTTTGGTTACAACTACAACCCAATATACTTGTCTTCCTCTCTATGCACATTGCAACACATACAATGAAAACCACTCATGCTGTAATCATGAAATCTCCAGAACCATAAAGCCTAAAAAATTGAAATTTGCCACACATGTTCCTCTTGCCTTCTAGGTGCTCACGACGAAAGGATTTTTCAAAATGACAATCGGAGCATTAGTATTTCTTATTTTATTATTTATTTTATTTTATTAAGGAATTCTACTCCCCCTTCCAACCTGAAAAAAAATCTGTTCCAAATGCAAAACACAAGCAGAGGAGTTTCAGTTTCATTTTTCCTTTCACAGCAGCAAGCAGCTTTATAACACAACAGTTCAGCTCAACCACAGCCATGTCCTTCTGTCTTCTTGCTCACAGAGCAAATACTGTTTCACTTTCAAAGAACCCTCTGATGTATAAATTTTCTATGGCAAGGCTGAGGGAGCAGGGATAGGAGAGGATTCTATGGGGCAAGCCTGAGGAGAGAAGGGGAAAGGAGAGGCCAATTATAACTACCCATTCATTTTCAAGCTATGTGTCCATTTATCAAGGCTGATCACATAGTTCTGTAGCTGAGCATGGGTATGTAGCTAGCTTCATAAATGACTTAGATTAGGAAATATAAGGGGAATTTACAAAATTGGTGGATGATACTAAGCTGGCAGGAATAGCCAACACCCTAGATGATAAGCTCAAGATCCAGATGGATCTTGACAGACTTGAACACTTGGGTCCTATCTAACAAGATGAAATTCAATTTAGAGAAAAGTAAAGTCTTACACATAGGCAAGAAAAACCAAAAGTATACATATACACTGTGAAGAATACTGAGGCAGTCAGCTCTTTAAATCACTTTATTCTCGGCAGCAGGAAAGAACATTGCAATAGCGACTTCAGTTCTAGACGCGACTGACTGAAAGTGTCAGCTCGCCTCTTTTATACTTTCATTTTCCCGCTTAAACGCAATTGTCACTTTCTCAACCAATCACATTTCAACAGTCCACATTCAACTATTTACATTAACCCAATGCATATTCAATACACTGGGTGAAACCAGGCTTAATAGCAATAACTGTGAGAGGGATCTTGGAATCTTAGTGGACAACTAATTAAATATGAGCTAACAGTGTGTGGAGGCGGCAGCAGTCAAAAAAGCTAATGCAATCTTAAGTTGCATTAACAGAGGGATGCAATCAAGATCAAGTGAGGTACTAATACCACCAGTGATGGGCTCCTACGGGAATGACCAGGAACGCAGTACCGGTAACCAAATTTGGAGCTGCACCCCAGAGCACCCAATTTGCACTGAAAGATGTTGAAACAAAATGCATAAGCCACACCCACAGTATGGTCTTAAGAATTTTGGTAGCCCATCACTGAATACCACTCTATAAAGTCTTAGCAAGACCATACCTAGAGTACTGCATCCAATTTTGATCACAATATATAAATATGTTGAGACTCTAGAAAGAGTGCGGAAAAGAGCAACCAAGGTGATTGGAGGATTGAAGCATACAACAAAATGGTTCCAGGAACTGGACATGGCTCGTTTAGGGAAGAGAAGGCCCAGGGGAGGCATGATAGCAGTGTTCCAATATTTGAGGGGCTGCCACAGAGAGGAGGGGGTCAAGCTATTTTCCAAGGCACCTGAAGGCCAGACAAGGAATAATGGATGAAACTGAACAAGGAGAGATTCAACCTAGAAATAAGGCAAACATTTCCGACAGTGAGAGCAATCAACCAAAGGAACAGCTTGCCTTCGGAGGTTGTGGGAGCTTCATCACTGGAAGCTTTCAAGAAGAGACTGAACTGCCATCTGTTAAAAATGGTGTTGGATTGCTTGGGTAGGTGGTTGGACTAGATCAGTGTTTCCCAACCTTGGCAACTTGAAGATATCTGGACTTCAACTCCCAGAATTCCCCAGCCAGCATTTGCTGGCTGGGAAATTCTGAGAGTTGAAGTCCAAATATCTTCAGGTTGCCAAGGTTGGGAAACACTGGACTAGATGACCTACAAGGTCCCTTCCAACTCTGTTAATCTCTATTCAGTTGCCAAGCATTTGAATTGTGATCATATGACTGCAGGAGTGATGTAACTGTCATAATTTCAAAGATGAAATTTATATAAGGGGTTAAAGCAATTTATATTTCACAGCAAGCAAGGATCATTATTAATGGAGACTTAATTTTCAGTATCTGCTTAATAATTCATAATCAGCAATAATGACTAATATGAATAATCAATAATTGTTAATTATTTAGTAATTATCAATAATTTTTAAAATTGAGATTTTGGGGAAAAAAGCAAAGAAGAGCAAGTAAGATGATTAAGGGCCTGGAGACAAAAATATGAAGAATGGTTGCAGGAATTGGGGACGGCCAGTCCAGAGAAGGGGTAGCATGAGAGTAGTATTGCAATATTTGAAGGGCTGCCACAAAGAAGAGGGGGTCAACTTATTTTCTAAAATACCAGAATGCAAGACAAGAAACAATGGATAGAAACTACTCAAGGAGAGAAGTAATCTGGTATTAAGAAGAAACTTCCTAACAATGAGGACAATTAACCAGCGGAACGGCTTGATTTCAGAAGTTGTAGTAGATTCACAATTGAAAATTTTAAAGAAAAGACTGGACAGCCACTTACCTGAAATGGTACAGCGTCTCCTGCTTGAGCAGGGAATTGGGCTAGAAGATCTCCAAGATCCCTTCCAATTCTGTTAATCTCTAATTCCCCTTCCAGGTCTATTTGGCAGTTCAAATCTCACCAGGCTCAAGGTTGACTCAACCTTCCATTCTTCAGAGATGGCTAAAATGAAGACCCAAATTGTTCGGGGCAATATGCTGACTCTATAAACCACTTACAGAGGGCTGTGAAACACTGTAAAGCAGTATATAAATCTAAGTTCTGTTGCTATTGCTATTCTGATGGAATTAAGTCATGTGAAATTCAAAAGGAGACGAGGATATCTCTTATCTCCTTTATTGTCTATATTGGTGCTGGAAGTTTTGAATAGAAATATTAGAGATAATGAGAAAGTAGGCATAAAAATTATAAACAGAGTTTATGATTGGAAACTTTTACTGATGATTTAGTTGTATTTGAGCCATTGTGGTGCAGTGGCTAGAGTGCAGTACTGCAGTCTACTTCTGCTGACTGCTGGCTGCCAGCAATTTTGCAGTTCAAATCTCACCAGGCTCAAAGTTGACTTAGCCTTCCATCCTTCCAAGGTGGGTAAAATGAGGACCCAAATTGTTGGGGGCAATATGCTGACTCTGTAAACCTCTTAAATCACTGTGAAGTGGTATTGCTATTTCTGTAAGTCTCAAAATTGGTATGTTTTGATGAAGATAATTTCTTGATGAAGGAATTAAATGACTTTGGAGCTTTGATAGGTTTCAAAAGAAATGAACAGGAAGCAACACTTGTTAAGAATGACTTTTCAAGATTATGAAATATTGTTTGGCAAAAGGGCATTTCTAAATTTATATGGTAAGGAAAAAGACCAAGAATTCGATATAAACTACTGCAAAATACTCAAGAAAGAGGAAGTGTGGGTTTACCAGATTTGAAACTTCACTTTGATGCCTGGTTGGATGAGTTTGGATGAATGAGTGGGTGACTCTCCAAAAGAAGAGATATTTAAATTAAAGGGCCATATAGATGGCACACCTACTTATGACATGACAAGGTTAAAATGTTGATTTCAAGAATCAATTTGTTAGACATACTAGAAGCAAGGATTTGGAACAAATATAAAACATGTTTCCCTAGAAAGGTATCTCTTTCGGCATTACCCCAGAAAGTCTTTTGTAGAAAAGAAACAAAGGCGAGGCCAAACTGGTGGACATGGTCAAATAAAACTTTTTAATCAAAGTGAGCCTACCATTAAATCCCCCAAAGAGTGGGAATCAGAAGAATATGTCTGTCAGTGATTTACATATTTACAACTGAAAAAAAGGTTTAAATTACATTTTAAAAGTTATGGCTTTGACTTTGTAAAAAATGAATTTAAAATTGTACTGTGTTTTAAGGATGAATATGTTATTGCCAAGTTTTATAAATTGCTATTGAAATTGAATTTGGACAATAAAGATGTGATGTATTGCATGATTCAATGGGCAAAGAATTTTAGGTACAATATAGTGTTTGCTTGAACAATGAGCAAAACGATACAATTTACATAGACTTCTGCAAAGCCTTTGACTCAGTGGTACAAAACAAACTACTTCTAAAAAACTACTTCTAAAATCTTATGGCATTTCTGGACCCACCACAAATGGATAAGTGCATTCCTGTCAAACAGACAACAAGTGATCAAAATAGGAACACTTTATCAAACCCTGAATCTATTAACACAGTGTTCCCCAAGGCAGCATTATAGGACCAATATTTTTTATTCTTTACATAAATGACCTTTCTGATAATATAAAAAGCAACTGTGTCTTCTTTGCAGATTTAAAACTATTCAACACCATTGACAATACTACTACCCTTCAAAAAGACCTTGACTATGTATCAGAATGGTCAAACAAGTGGCAACTTCAAATCTCAATCAACAAATGATCACTATTACACATTGATAAAAATAATCAGAACACAAAATACAAACTAGATGCCCATGACCTTGTTGATGATCCTCATTCAGTAAGGGACCTTGGAGTACAGTAGTCATCTCTAATGATCTAAGTATCACAGTCCACTGCAACAGCATTGCTGAGAAGGCATTAAGAGTGGTTAACCTAATCTTGCTTCTTCTCTGGTAATCTTGTACTTTTAACCAGAGAATACAAAACATTTGCTAGACCAATTCTTGAATACAGCTCATCTGTCTGGAACCCACACTACATATTGAACATTAATACAATTGAGAATGTCCAAAGATATTTCACAAGAAGAGTTATACATTCCTCTGTTCGCAACAGAATACCCTATGCCACCAGACTTGACATTTTGGGCTTAGATAATTTGGAACTGTGCTGCCTTTAATCTGATCTAAGTATAGTACACAAAATGATCTGCTACAATATCCTACTTCAGCTGTCAATAACTACTTCAGCTTCAACTGCAACAATACAGGAGCCCACAACAGATACAAAATTAATATAAACCGCTCTAAACTTGATTGAAAAAAATTTGACTTCAGCAACAGAATGATCAGTGCCTGGCATACATTACCTGACTCTGTAGTTTCTTCTCCAAACCTCAAAAACTTTAACCTTAGACTCTCTACCGTTGACCTCACCCCATTCCTAAGAGGTCTATAAGGGGCATGCATAAGTGCACTATTGTTCTTATTGTCCCTATCCTAATGAACCCAAGTACTGTATTCATAAAAATTCCTGTATTCATAACCATGCTTCTACTTTTTATATATTCACAATCATGTTTATACTTTGTTTATAATCACATACAAATGCTTGACCCAAAAGGGGAAAACATATGGACAAAGGGTTTAAAATTTACATTAAATTATAATTTAAAGGATACATTTTATAAAATGAGGTACCATTAGTATTTAACACCCAATAAATTGTCAAAGATATATAAAGAGATTTCAAATGTATGTCAAAAATGTAAATGCAAAGAAGGAACATTACCCATCTTTGTGATAAAGCAAAGAAATATTGGAGTAAAATTTCTTTTTTAATTCAGAAGATTGTTAAAATAAAAATAAAAATTATTATAATAATAACAATAGAGTTAGAAGGGACTCTGGAGGTCTTTTCCAACCCTGTTTGGGTAGGAGACCATACATACTATTTCAGACAAATGGTTATCCAACATCTTAAAAACTTCCAGCGTTGGAGCATTCACAACTTCTGGAAGCAAGCCGTTCTACTGATCAATTGTTCTAACTGTCAGGAATTTTCTCCTTAGTTCTAAGTTGCTTCTCTCCTTGATTAGTTTCCACCCATTGCTTGTTGTCCTACCCTCAGATGCTTTAGAGAATAGCCCCCCTTTTCTTCCTGGTAACTCTTGAGATATTGTAACACTGCTATCATGTCTCCTCTAGTCCTTATTTTCATTAAACTAGACATACCTAGTTCCTGCAGCTGTTCTTTATATGTTTTAGCCTCCAGTCCCCTACTCATCTTTGTTGCTCTTCTCGCACTTTTTATAGAGTCTCAACATCCTTTTTACATCATGGTGACCAAAATGGAATGCAGTATTCCAAATGTGGCCTTAACAAGATATTATATAGTGGACTTCACGTGATCTTGATTCTATCCCTCTGTTAAGGCAGCCTTGAACTGTGTGGGGTTTTTTGGCAGCTGCTGTACACTGTCAGCTCATATTTAAATGGTTGTCCCATGAGGACTCCAAGATCTCCCTCACAGTTACTACTGTTGAGCAAGGTACCACATATACTGCACCTGTGCATTTTGGTTTTTTTGCCTAAATGTAGAACCTTACTTTTTTCACTATTGAATTTCATTTTGCTTCCTAGCGCCCAATGTTCACGTCTGTCAAGATCCTTCTATATCTTAAACCTATCTTGTGGTGAGTTGGCTATTCCTGCCAGTTTGGTGTCATCTGCAAATTTGATGACTTTGATGAGGAATCTGATCTATCCCTTCATCCAAGTCATTGATGAAGATACTGAAGAATACTGGGCCTGAAACAGAGTCGTGGGGTACTCCACTGCATACTTCCCTCCATGTAGATGCAGTTCCATTAAGTACTACATGTTGAGTGCAGTTGGTTAGCCAGTTTTGACCGAAAAGTTTTCTTTTAAATTAAAATTTAAACAAAGAGTTTTCGTTTAATGGATAAAGAACTTGAAAAAAATTCTGGAATCTTGCTATTATGTATGTTGATAGTAGCAAGAATCCTTTATACACAGAAATGGAAAAATACTTTAATTCTAATAGATAAATGGTTGAACAAACTGATGAAATTAGCAGAGATGGCTAAATTGTTTGCTCTAATTAAAGAAAAGAATACATCCAACCTTGTTTCTACTTGGAAATCATTTCTGGATTTTGTGCTTGAAAATATATATGAAAATGTGGGTTTTACTAAATAGATAACTTTTGTTATAAAAATGGCTAGTACATGTTAAGTATGTAAAAGTAAACAGTTGAGGCTGTAATGTTATTATATTATTCTACTACACTAACAAAAACAATTTTCTTTCTTTTCCCCTCTCTAACTTACACTTCTTTCTTTCCCCTTCTCTCTTTTCCCACTTTCATTTGTCTTTTATACTTTGATAAATTTAATACACGTATTAAAAAATCATTTCAAGGATGGGTGGTCACTTTTTCAGGGGCTGTCATAATTTCAAGTCATTATTAAATAGTCTTAAGTCAAGGATTACCTTTATGCAACATTTGAAGTAGCTCTGGACTACTCCAAAATGACTCCTTCTACAAAATGTTGACATACTCTGGTCGAACATTTTCTGACTCTGATTTTGGTGAGCACCAAAGTCCATATTGTATTTAACGCAAAGTAAAAACTTCCAAAACATTATTTTTAAAAAAGTTAAGTACAGCGTTTCCATCCTCTTTCATAGCACAAAAATATAAAAACAAGTTACATAAAGTAAGATTCAAAAGCTACTTCACACCTCTTCAATAAGTAGATTTAAAATTACAATGGTATTGGCTCATTACATTCCTTACAATAGATATGTAAAAAACTAACTCACATATTGTAAGAAATCATTGTATATTGTGTCTGAGCAACAATCAGGTTCAGTTAAACTTTATGTTTAAAGTATGCTATCGAGATTGCTTCCAATGGAATTTAGGAATTCATCATCTTGAGTGCTGTAAGTATCAAAATTTGATATATTTATGGTGTTTGGATTGCTGGCCAATCCAGATTCATTAAGGGTAGCGAGGTAATGAAAAGTTGGTGTCTCAAAAATATTGGACATAGAGGTTGAAGATAAGCTAGAAGTGGTTACTGTTGATAAGGCAGGAGGCAGCAATGGTTGGACTTTCTTCCTGTGGATGCTTGGATTTAAAGTTTGAACAAAAGATGACTTTTCCAAGTTAACATCTGAACATCTGGAGTCTTCCATCTCCATGCTAATGCCATTGGACACTGCAGCATTTGCTGAGTAAATAGACTGGCTGTCAACAGTGCTGGAGACATTCTGCATTTCTTGATGAGACACTGATGGTGAAGGTGATGATGATGACATTGTTGACTCATGATCATTCATTGTTCCAAAGAATCCTTGATAAATGTTTCCCTCTTTCTGACTGGCCCAGTTCAGACTCTTTTCCTGTCCAAGACATGGAGAGCTACCATTCTGCATTGTAGGATGCAATGTATCACCCATGTTTCTATGTTGCAGCAAAACACTTAGAGGTGAAACAGAGGAATGCCAGCAAGATGGCAGAACACCATCTTGCTTAACGGACTCGGTCATTTGAAAAGGTGAACCGGGATGTCCATTGGAACTTAAGTGGTTTAAAGGAGGACAATAATATTGCTGCAAGGAAGGGATACTTGCAGATGTTTTCTGCAGCGGGATGGTGGTTTCAATCGATGAGCAATATATATTTGGTTCTGTGAAAAAAAAATCATCTTTGATTAGAAAAGTCATACTACAACAATTCTTGAACATTTTCTGCACTATCATCCCATATGTAGCAGACTTAGAGTGAAAGCTGCATTATCCTTTATCAGACTTTTGGTCTAACTAGCACTAACTGGCACTAGAACTAGAGTGCTCAAAAAAATAAAGGGAACACTCAAATAACACATCCTAGATCTGAATGAATGAAATATTCTCATTGAATACTTTGTTCTGTACAAAGTTGAATGTGAAATTGATTGCCAATCAGTGTTGTTTCCTAAGTGGACAGTTTGATTTCACAGAAGTTTGATTTACTTGGAGTTATATTGTGTTATTTTAGTGTTCCCTTTATTTTTCTTATCAGTGTATATTTTTCTACCCCAAGTTGGAGGTGCTACAAACTAAACCTGGAACTTTCTGTATGCAGGGTTTTGGCATTACACCACGAGGATCACAAAAGGTCTCTTCGAAAATCCATCACTATTACACACACAAATTGCTCAGGGCCACACAGCTGTATTCCATTTAACCTGGTAGCCTACATTCTTATAATTCCAAGCCAGTATAGACATTGCAGCTAATAACTATAAGAATTGTAACCCAATACATCTGGAGCAGTGATGAAATCCAAATATTTTCCCTACCAGTTCTGTGAGCATGGCTTGGTGGGCATGGCCAACTTGATTGGTCTCACCCTTAGGAAATGTTTCCTTAGTCCAACTCACAATAAAATAGCATAATAAAATAGCACTGTTCCAATATTTCAAATAGAATAGAATAACAGGGTTGGAAAAGACCTTGGGGTCTTCTTCTGCTTAGGCAGGAAACCCTACACCACTTCAGACAAATAGTTATCCAGTCTCTTCTTAAAAACTTCCAGTCTTGGAGCATTTACAACTTCTGGAGGCAAGTTGTTCCATTGATAAATTGCTCTGTCAGGAAATTTGAGGGGCTCCTACAAAAATGAGGGAGTCAATCTATTTTCCTAAGCACCAAAAGGCACAGCAAGGAACAATGGATGGAAATTAAACAAAGAAAGACACAACCTAGGACTAAGGGAAAATTTCCTAAGGCTGAGAGCAATTACTTAAAGGAATAGCTTGTCATCACTAAAGGCAGTGTTGGGCTCCTACGGGTATGGTCAGATACATAGAACTGGTAGAAAATTTTGGTCAAGTATGCAGAACCAGTAGAAAAAAAATGATTTTTTTTTCTTTTTCCCCCCTTCTGGGCTCTGGGTATGCTTTTCCTATCGCAGTAAATGAGGTTGAATGTGTATAATTTTAGAAGAGCTCTGTGTGTGTGTGTGTGTGTGTGTGTACATACACATAAAGTATATATAGTAGATAATGTATATTTTTGTGTGCCTGTGTGTAATGTGTATGTACACATATGGCATATATACATAAAATTAAATAATATATTTTGGATGTTTAGTAATAGTAAATAGATAGGGAAATTGTATCTCTTTGATGTGAGGAGAGTCCAGGCACCTTAACCCTAGCTCTAACCCTTGACGTGAGTGATGTCAAGTTGGCCACCTTTAAGGCAGTCACATGACCTTTAAGCCACCCCTGGTCACATGATCATCAGGCCACTCCCACCTAGTCACATGGCTGGCAAGCCACACTCACAAAATAGGCCACACCCACAGTGTGGTAGTAACATTTTTTGCAGCCCTTCACTGAATAGAGACTTTCAAAAAGAGTGAGGGAAGTACTTCACCCCAAAAGGAACGTGCCAGGAACCACTAAAACAATGCAGAAAAGTTAAAACAGCCATTCCCCTTTAAAAAAAAGTCTACTCTAAAGTAAAGGCAACAGCTGAGAGGGTAACTAAGAGTAGCTCAGACTAATTGAAAGCCTGGGCATGCTGCCAAAAGCCATTACCCCTTCCAAATCTATTAAGCTATGTTCTCTATGTTCTAAATCTGATGCTTCACAGTGGAAGCAATACAGCTGGCTGGATCACACATGCATTAAATTCACAGCCTGTATGATCAAGCTGCATCATTGTCCCCTCCTGTATCTTTCTCCCCAGGAAGAAACAAGAAGTAGCCAACACTGCAGCCCTATAAAAGGTCTTGGGAAACTCCAGGGAGTATCAGCTGGTCACAGAAGTGTTACTTAATACTCCTTATAATGAAAACATTTGCAATCTTGTCCTTCTTCCTGAAGGGAAGAGGTTAGCCCCATCCCTGCTGTTTATTGACTTGATTCAGCGTGTATGGCTGCATTCCAGCTGCAACTGTTAAGTGGAGCTCTTAAATGAAGGGAGGAAGAAAGAGAGAGAAAAATACTCTCTTGCACTTTATTTTCAACTGGTTCTCCGAACTGCCTAAGCAATTTACTAACAGTTTGGGTGAACAGGTGAGAACTGGCTGGATTTCACCTGTGATCTAGAGGCTATTAAATCAGGAGAAGGCTCCTGTACAGCATTCATCCTACCTTTCTTTTCCTTTATATATGACAACAAATTCATGGAAAAAAGAGGATGTGGATTCCCCAAAGCAGATTTTTTTAAAAAAGATGTTTTTAATTTTTATTTCGTCTCCTGCCTTTTAATTCAGAATGATCCAAGTGGTAAGGTTTCTTAGATTATGGGAACTAAGGAAAAAAATCATATTCAACCTGATGTTTATTCTGTTCATCAGAAATGAATAGAGAGATGTAGAACATTCCATGCATGGCTTTTCTGATCCAGACATAAATGGTTTAATCAAGTTAGGGTTACAGAAAAAAGCCAAGAAGACCGGTGGCCAAAATGGGACAGCGAGAGAGGAAATGAAAAAATGCTCAGAAAGTCAGAGAGTAAGGGGAACAATGGGCTATGTTATCTTGGGTTATTGATAGTAGCAGTAGCTGAATGTACTGAAAGCTGTAGGAAAATTGCCCAGGTTCGCCTGGTGCATCAGTTGCAGCCCTATTTGGACAGGGAGTCATTGCTCACAGTCGCTCATGCCCTCATCACCTCGAGGTTCGATTACTGCAACGCTCTCTACATGGGGCTACCTTTGAAAAGTGTTCAGAAACTTCAGATTGTGCAGAATGCGGCCGCAAGAGCTATCGTGGAGCTTGGGGCTTCCCAGATTCGCCCATGTTTCTACAACACTCCGTTGCCTGCACTGGCTGCCGATCAGTTTCCGGTCACAATTCAAAGTGTTGGCTATGACCTTTAAAGCCCTACATGGCATTGGACCAGAATACCTCCGGAACCGCCTTCTACCGCACAAATCCCAGCAGCTGATAAGGTCCCACAGAGTTGGCCTTCTTCGGGTTCCATCGACCAAACAATGTCGTTTGGCGGGCCCCAGGGGAAGAGCCTTCTCTGTGGTGGCCCTGGCCCTCTGGAATCAACTCCCTGTGGAGATTAGAATGACCCCCACCCTCCTTGTCTTTCACAAATTACTCAAGACCCACCTATATCGCCAGGCATGGGGGAACTGAGACATCTCCCTCAGGCTTTAATATTTTATGTTTGGTATGTATGTGTTGTATGGTTTTAACTGCTGGGGGTTTTATATATTTTTATTTCAACATTAGATTTGTTTCAATGTTACATTGTTTTATTATTGTTGTGAGCTGCCCCAAGTCTTCGGAGAGGGGTGGCATACAAATCTAATAAACAAACAAACAAACAAACAAACAAAAAAATTGAGGCATATTTAGTTTGGGACAACAGTAGCTGGAAGAACAGAGGGAAAATTGAGACAAGGAGAGATACGTGGAAGAAACATTTGTGCAGGTGGCTGGGCATATAAATTTGATAAATAAAAAATAAATAAATCAGCGGGTGAAAAAGAAAGCTAGTGAGATATGCTGTACTGGAATACATTAAGTGAGGTAATGGAGAGCAGGCCAAGAGCAGAGAAGTGAATTATCCATGCTTGGAGCTGCTTAGAACAGAGCAGTGCAGTAATGCATTCCAACATTAGACTGGACTAGAACCAGGGGTAGGCTACTGCCTGGACCCCGGGGGGGGGGGGGATGCAGTGAGGTAGCGAAAATGGAGCTCCACCCTAGAGCACCCAATTTGCACTGAAAGATGTTGAAAGAAAATGCAGGGCATCCTGTATAAGCCACGCCCACAGTGTGGTAATAACAATTTTGTTAGCCCTTCACTGACTAGAACAGGTATTTTTAATTACCCAGAATGTTGAACAAGCCTCAAGAAACTTAACTAATACAGTATTCACCAAAACAAACTTACAAAACTAAAATATTTTCTCTTTTAATGTATACCATTAAATCACTGTCATGGAAGAGATAGGAAGAAAGACAGTCAAAGAGCCAGAACAAAGAAAACATTAAAAAAAAGTACCTTTCTTTATGAATTTTCCTTCACTAGCAGTCTGGAACAGAGCAGCATTAGACCTTTCATAGGGACCTATGGAAAGAATAGTTGTTATCCTAAAGGAAATCAATCCTATAAGGATGATGATCTGATTCCCCCAATATAATGAAGACATATACAGTATCTCCAATTATTTATTTTATTTTTATTTATTTATTCATTTTGTCCAATACACAATAATACACAATGAAGAGAAGAGTAGAGAAGAAGAGTAGAGAAGAATAGAGAAGAAATACGATATATAGGAGAGACTATAGGACAGGGGACGGAAGTGTCTAAATCCAACTCCTGATAAAAGAAATTAGATCAAGAAACATAAGAGGGAAGCATCAACAATGCTTCAGAAGTCCTTAGATTTGTAATTCCTCTCCCATAAAAAATAAGTCCAACTCAAGAATGCAAAATATTTTTTTAAAACAGCCATTCAATGAGAGCCAAACTCATTGAATGAAGAAGAAGGAGGAGGAGGAGGAAGAGGAAGAAGAAGAAGAAGAAGAAAGAAGAAGGAAGAAGAAGAAGAAGACAATGTAGAGATGCCTTCTTGCAACAAATCAACAGTGAGGTCTCATCCAATTCCATTTATATATGTTTAAACCAACCTCCAATCCTCTTTCTTCTACATTATATCGTGGGTCAATTTAGTGGACCTGGATACATAAGGAGAAAACTTAGACCCTACCTAGTGATACAATGGCATTCTTGTCACTCCCAAACAAGTGAACAGATGGTATCAATCGGAGTGTTCAGAGACAGAATAAATTACAGCTTCCTAAGTTTTGACTCACACATGGCATGGTGCAGCTTTCACTGAAAAGAAACCCATAACGGTTATGTAAAGCACAGATTTCTATCTCTCTACACAGGACTTGAGAGTCAAAATATATGACGCTAGGAAGCCTCAAGGATAAACCCAGTTTGGGAGAGAGTGATTTCATATTAGAAGAACAAAATAAGATGGGATGAGATATAATCTTACCAGAGTCTTGAATGAGCTTTTGTAAAGCCATTGGTGACCTCTGCCTCTTTGCCTTATGGCCATAAGGATCTAAAACAGAAAGGGAAAAAAACAGTATTTCAACAACTCATGTGCACACATGTGATGATGTTGGGAATGTTTGCAGAAAAAGAAAAGTTTAATTGTGTGTTCTATTTGACTACAATAAAATATAGAATACCATCTTACAGAGTTTCTTCTTATCCAGCCTGGTATATTTGGACAGAAAATGACTCTGAGCTTACAAGCAAAGCTTCTTCACACAATTTTCTACTTTGTTTTTGAATCTAGGGTCTTCTGTATGTGCTCTTGCTTCTTGCTCTATAAACTTACAATTTAAATAAATTAACATATGCTATCTCCTTCAAAAGAAATTGGCAATATTTTTAAAAGTAAAAAAGTCCCGTAATTCTTTTCTCTCTTTTGGCATTTTTTTCATTAGCCTTAAGGTTTTCAAATTAACTAAGCTGGCAGAGGTCTAAATGAAGAACTCTGGTTGTAATGCATTTTCTTTTTTATCCCTTGTATGCTGTTCGAAAAAAGTTCCTAGTGATATGTTCGGGTCACATACGACCCGGACAGAAAACACTTCATTTGAAGTGCTTATGTTTGGTCAATTTGAAAACTTTTTTCACTTGGAAAGTAGTCTGAACATTTCTGCACACAATGATATGAAAATTGAAATGAAAAAATTAATCCTTATTGGTTTATTTTGCACATAAATGTGCCCCCCCCCCCGTTTTTGTGATTTTTTTTCAATTTATGGATAGTTTTGCTTGCAAAATGCATTCTATTTTACTAAAGTTGGTGTGGGATTGGTAGCTTGAACATTACTGCACACAATGATATGAAAATTGAACTGAAAAAATTAATCCTTATTGGTTTATTTTGCACATAAATGTGCCTCCCCCCGTTTTTGTGAAATAGTCTTTACTTTATGGATAGTTTTGCTAGCAGAATGCATTCTATTTTGCTAAAGTTGGTGTGGGATTTGTAGCTTGAACATTTCTGAACATAATGATATGAAAATTGAACTGGAAAAATTGATGCATATTGGTTTATTTTGCATATAAATTTATTTCAATTTATATAAAAATTATGCTGTTAATTTCAAACTTACATACTTTTTTTTAGTAAAATGGATTTCTTTCATAAAATTAGTTATCTGGCTACAATGTGGTTGATTTTCAAAAGGATATTCCAAATATTTATAGACAAATATGTATAAACAGTGACAATAATGGCACACAGCAAGGCCGGGGGGGGTGGCCCTTTTGTGGCAAAAATAAACCAATAAGAACCATTTTTTTCAGTTCATTTATATTTTTCTCATGTTCAGAAATGTTCAATTTAGTATATCAAACCTTTTGGGGGAAAATTCCTTAGGGATTTGTAGCCTTAAAAAATATAAATTGACACGAAATTCAGAAAGGATGGGGGGAGGGGCTTTTTGATCAAAATAAAAATATAAGTCTCAATTTTTCCAGTTCAATTTTCATATCATTATGTTCATAAATGTTCAAACTAGTTTTCCAGTTGAAAAAGTTTTCAAAAAGATTAAATTCAAGTACCTAAAAAAAATATTTTTGGTCCTGTCATATACGAACAGAAACAGATTTTAAGTTATGATTTTTTTTTGCCCAGAAAACAATTAGCCACCACCCCAAAAATATTTTTTGATGACCAGCATTGTTAAATTGAGTAAATGAATGCCTAAGATTTTAAAGAATATTTCGGATTTGGAGCATAAAAAAATAAAAAGTGAAAATGATTGCAAGCAGCCGAGGGGGGGGGGGAGGCCTTATTTCTGATGTTAAAAAACCAGTAAGAATCATTTTTTTCAGTTCCTTTATATTTTTCTTATATTCAGAAATGTTCAAGCTACCAATCCCACACCAACTCCAGTAAAATAGAATGGATTTTGCAAGCAAAACTATCCATAAATTGAAAAAAAATCACAAAAACGGGGGGGGGCAGCACATTTATGTGCAAAATAAACCAATAAGGATTAATTTTTTCATTTCAATTTTCATATCATTGTGTGCAGAAATGTTCAGACTACTTTCCAAGTGAAAAAAGTTTTCAAATTGACCAAACATAAGCACTTCAAATGAAGTGTTTTCGGTCCGGGTCGTATGTGACCCGAACATAACATTAGGAACTTTTTTTGCTCAGCAAAAACTAAGCCCCCCACCCCCCCAAAAAAATTCTCATAGAGAGAACCCCTGAAATGATGAAAAGTCATGAAATTTCAAGTTTCAGATATGCAGGGAAAATTTTTTACAGGGACTCAAACTTGGCTTCGGGTCACATACGACCCGAACAGAACAGCAGGGTTAAGAGAATAAATATTAAGAGTCCTGGAAGGAAGTTTTCTAACATGAAATAAGCAGCGAGACAACTGTAAATGCTGCTTCCAAAGATTGCAAGGAGAATGCAGCCCAGTGATGTTACCCACCTAAAAAAAATGCATTGTATGTCTGCAATTCCAGCCAGGCCACCAACCTTCTCATGCTCAACCTCATTGTGGCTGACTGAAGC
Source organism: Erythrolamprus reginae (assembly GCF_031021105.1). Classification (NCBI taxonomy): domain Eukaryota; kingdom Metazoa; phylum Chordata; class Lepidosauria; order Squamata; family Dipsadidae; genus Erythrolamprus; species Erythrolamprus reginae. The sequence continues at coordinate 385,452,967 of NC_091950.1, read as the reverse complement.
CTATTTTATTTGTTTTGCATTGGGCTTTGCAAAAGTTTGTTTCCAAAAGCTTTCTCCCACCACCATTCTCAATGCCTCTAAGGAGTTAACTATGTGGACAATCCTGTTGTGTGGGCATCCATTACCACCAGCCTTGTTTCTCAAGTATAGGCAAAAGTAGATTATGGCAGCAGCCTTTAAAATGATTTCTTCCTTTTTGTCTTAAAGCGATCTTCTTCAGCCTGAAGTATGCTGAGCCTTAACTCTCAGCCTTTCCAGTTAGCACAAGGCCATGCTGACTGGGAATTCTGTATATGATGCTCCAGAATATTTGCAGACCACTAAGCTGAGGAAGAGTGGGTCACAATACCATAGTACGGACAGAAAAAGAATTTGTTCCCAGATGAGAAATCTGTAAACACTTCTCTAAACTAGCATGGGCCCTGATTCAAAAGCAGTAGCTAGTCCTACCTCAATGAATTAAGACTGTACCTTTTTCATCTGGTAAATATCTAAAGTCCATAGGATCACTGACTTCCTGATCCGAGGGCCTTCGCAATTGCATCTTCACAGTCACAGGATCTGGGATATCTTTGAAAAATGGGGGCGTCTTGAAGACAATTGCTACTTGACGATGCACATCAGCTTGTGAAAAAATCCCCTTGGCTTCCCAGTCATTCATGAAAAATCTCACTTCTATATCATCTGTTCATCAGAAAGATATAAATATCACACTTGATTTTAGGAATAAAACAACAAACAAAGTATATTTTTTAGCATGAAATACCAAAAAAAGTCAGTTCTGCTTTCTATATGGATTGTAAATGTCATAGCAATACACATATTTGGGAAAGAATAGCACTTAGAAATAGCCGAGTTTAGCCTGATTTCATATTTTATTAAGACCAAGTCTTATTCAACATGGAATGTGGTTCTTTTTAACCTTAGAAGATTTCTTTTATTTAGTGCGGCATTTCTTAACTTTGGCAATTTTAAGATTTGTGGACAGCAATTCCCAGAATTCCCTAACTAACATATTGAAAGCCACATGTCTCAAAGTTGTAACATTGACCTAGTAGACTTGAACCAGCAACTTATTAATTAATCTTATCTCCAAATCATTTCATCACTGGTTTATCTAGCTGATGAATATAGAGTAGCTCTTCTAAATTTGGCATTTACTGAAAGTGCCAGTCTCCAGTTCCCTTCATCCATAGCCAATTGCGGCCATATGGACTGATAGTACCGGGCATAAGACATCTGGATGGCCACTGGTTGGAATGGTCTGATTTACAACGTAAGCTAACTAAAGCTTGTGTTTTGAGTGCCAGTGCTAGTTATTTTGTAACGTGAAATATCACATAGCTGTCTGCTGCAATAAACATACAGTACACGCTTAGCTGCAGTCCTAGAACTGCTTGAAATGCAGTTTTGCACCTTTAACACTGTGGCTGCAGGACTGGCCATTCACATTGGCAAGAAGACTTGCCTTGCCCCATTTCTCTAGCTCTCTGGACTATCTGGAAGAGTTGCTCCCATTTTACTGGATACTTTAAACTAAGCAGCAGGACAATCTTGCAACTTTCCTTTACACTAATCCAATTTTGTTCTTCACACACACACACACACAATTACATATTAACACTAAGATGTCAGTTTTTGCAGTTCCTCCTTGATCAGCTGAAAGGAGTCTAGATTGAGCAATTCTGGGCATCCTGAAAATGACAAGAGTGATGACAGGAAAGTGCTTCTGAATTCAAATTTAGTACATGCATTTTTCATAGATCTACAGTATATAAATAAATAAATGGATTTTGCAATGTTTGGATGGGATTTGAATCAAACCAGACTTTTTTGGTTGCACAATTCCACCACCCAAGTTATATATTTAAATATTACACTATTGTGCTAGATTACAGGTCATAATTCAATTTGGTGGATATTTGTCATTCAGTTTAACCACTTCCATTTTCTTGTGGAAGAAGTTTATTTTTAACATGGTATTCCAGTTTCCAATCACCTTTCTGAACTTTGTCACATAAGAGGAAAATTTCATCTCCTCCTTTCGCTGTTCCACAGTTCTTGTTTACACGGCAGATTCTCAATTCAGCTGAATTGGGTGCACCTAAACAGAAAGAGGAATTAATGACCAGGGAAGAGAAGACTAAAGTATGGCTATTATGATTACATATCTAAAAATAGAACTGGGGGAAAGAAAGTTCTGCAAGATAGGTAAAGCACAGAAAGCAATAGATACCTTTCAAACATCCACATAGCCTCCCTTTTCCCGCCAGCATTTTACATGACTTCATTATGCCCACCATCCCTGATGTTCCTCCTTCATAATGCTTGCTGTCTTTCTTTAGTTCTCAGCACAAAATTTAATGGTTTTCTGTTGTCATTTTGAATTCTGAATTAAGTACAGTCATACCTCGTCTTACGAACCTAATTGGTTCCCGGGGGAGGTTCGTAAGACGAAAAATTCGTAAGATGAAACATTGTTTCCCATAGGAAACAATGTAAAGTCAATTAATCCGTGCAACAACAAAAAAAACCCCGCAAAAAAATGCTGCCGCCCGGCTGTCACCTTTTAAAACAGCCCGGGGGCTTCTCAGCGGCCTCCCGAACGCCGAACGCCAACCCCGAACTTCTGGGTTCGGCATTCGGGAGGCCGCCGAGAAGCCTCCCGGCTGTTTTAAAAGGTGACAGCCGGGCGGCGGGGCTTCTCGGCGGCCTCCCAACGCCTAACCCGGAAGTTCGGATTTGGCGTTCGGCTTCGGGAGGCTGCTGGGAAGCCCCCCGGCTGTTTTAAAAGGTGACAGCCAGGCAGCGGGGCTTCCCAGCGGCCTCCCGAACGCCGAACCCGGAAGTTCGGCAAAAGTTCGGGTTCGGGAGGCCGCTGGGAAGCCACGCCGCCTGGTTGTCACCTTTTAAAACAGGCGGGGGGCTTCCCAGCAGCCTCCCGAATGCCGAACCCGGAAGTTCGGGTTTGGCGTTCAGCTTCGGGAGGCTGCTGGGAAGCCCCCCGGCTGTTTTAAAAGGTGACAGCCGGGCTGCGTGGCTTCCCAACAGCCTCCCGAACCCCGAACCCGGAAGTTCGGCAAAAGTTCAGATCAATTGAATCTGATGGTCTATGTGCATACTTCCTAAAAAAGCTCTCAAGAGTCATAATGCCGAACCACTAAGCATAATCTTTTTAAAAAATCATTCAAGACTAGCTCACTATCAAAACTATGGTCGCAAGCAATGGTCATCCCCATCTTCAAAAAAGGAGATCCCAGTCTAATTGAAAACTACAGACCAGACTCATCACATGCAAAGTCATGGAATCAATCATAAATCAATCAATTACCCTCCACCTAGAAACTAACAACCTACTCTCTAACAAACAATTTGGTTTCAGAAATTATCTTATAACCTGCAACTCCTTCACTGCAGGAACATATGAATTACATATCTCAATCAGGGCAAATCAATAGATGCAATTTACATTGATTTCTGTTCATGACAAACTACTTCTAAAACTCAAATCCTATGGCATCTCATGATCCCCCCCATAGTTGTTCTTATCAAACAGACAACAAGTTGTCAAAATAGGGAGTGCCATATCTAATCCAGTTCCAGTTAACAGTGGCATACCCCAAGGCAGCCTTCCTTGACCAACACTCTTCATACTCAATATAAATGACCTTTGTGATCACATTACAAGCAACTGCGTTCTCTTCGCCAACAATGTAAAACTTTTCAACACCACCGAACACAGCTACTATCCAAAAAGACCTTGAGTTTCTGAATAGTCAAATATCTGGCAACTCCAATTCTCAACCAAAAATGTAAGGCTTGGGGATAATTGGCCACTCCCATACCATATTTAAGTGATGAAAATGACTGAGGAATTTGCAGGAAACAACTTCGTCCATTTTCAAGTCCTTGTTTTTTTAAAGTCATGCCTCTATTTCTGCTTTTGTTTGATATCGTCAAGTTGCCTGCAAATTGTTCCTGGGCGTTTTGCCAAAAACAGCAATTCAATTCAATTCAATTCAATTTATTGGATTTATATGCCGCCCCTCTCCGAAAACTCGGGGTGGCTAACAACAGTCATGAACAATATACATGAATAATATACAGTTAAAAAAAATCCAATACTAAAAACTAACTTAAGACCCCTTAATGTATAAAACCAGCATACGTACACACATACCATACATACAGTTGTATCAGCCTAGGGGGAGAAGAAGTCTTAATTCCCCCATGCCTGGCGGCAGAGGTGGGTTTTGAGTAGCTTACGAAAGGCAAGGAGGGTAGGGGCAGTTCTAATATCTGGGGGGAGTTGGTTCCAGAGGGCCGGGGCCGCCACAGAGAAGGCTCTTCTCCTGGGTCCCGCCAAGTGGCATTGTTTCGTTGACGGGACCCGGAGAAGACCCACTCTGTGGGACCTAACTGGCCGCTGGGATTCGTGTGGCAGAAGGCGGTCTCGGAGATATCATGGTCCGATGCCATGAAGGGCTTTAAAGGTCATAACCAACACTTTGAATTGTGACTGGAAACTGATCGGCAACCAATGCAGACTGCGGAGTGTTGGTGTGACATGGGCATATTTAGGAAAGCCCATGATTGCTCTCGCAGCTGCATTCTGCACGATCTGAAGTTTCCGAACACTTTTCAAAGGTAGCCCCATGTAGAGAGCGTTACAGTAGTCGAACCTCGAAGTGATGAGGGCATGAGTGACTGTGAGCAGTGACTCCTGGTCCAAATAGGGTCGCAACTGATGCACCAGGCGAACCTGGGCGAACGCCCCCCTCGCCACAGCTGAAAGATGTTTCTCTAATGTGAGCTGTGGATCGAGGAGGACGCCCAAGTTGCGAACCCTCTCTGAGGGGGTCAATGTTTCTCCCCCCACGGTAATGGACGGACAGATGGAATTGTCCTTGGGAGGCAAGACCCACAGCCACTCCGTCTTGTCTGGATTGAGTTTGAGTTTGTTGACACCCATCCAGGCCCCAACAGCCTCCAGGCACCAGCACATCACTTCCACTGCTTCGCTGACTGGACATGGGGTGGAAATGTATAACTGGGTATCATCGGCATATTGATGATACCTCACCCCATGCCCTTGGATGATCTCACCCAGCGGTTTCATGTAGATGTTAAATAGCAGGGGGGAGAGGACCGACCCCTGAGGCACCCCACAAGGGAGAAACCTAGAGGTCGACCTCTGACCCCCCACTAACACCGACTGCGACCGACCGGAGAGGTAGGAGGAGAACCACTGAAGGACAGTGCCCCTCACTCCCAACCCCTCCAGCCGGCGCAGAAGGATACCATGGTTGATGGTATCGAAAGCCGCTGAGAGGTCAAGAAGCACCAGGACAGAGGACAAGCCCCTGTCCCGGGCCCGCCAGAAATCATCCATCAACGCGACCAAAGCAGTTTCCGTGCTGTAGCCGGGCCTGAATCCAGACTGCTGAGGACCTAGATAATCGGCTTCTTCCAAAGACTGCTGGAGTTGGAGTGCCACCACCTTCTCAACAACCTTCCCCATAAAGGGAAGGTTGGAGACTGGACGGTAGTTATTAAGCACGGCTGGGTCCAGGGAAGGCTTCTTGAGGAGGGGGCGCACAAGTGCCTCCTTATAAAGGGCCGGAAAGGACCCCCTCCCCAAGGAGGCGTTGACAATCTCCTGGGCCCAGCTCCGTGTCACCTCTCGACTGGCCGAAACCAACCAAGAGGGACACGGATCCAGTGAACAGGTGGCGGAACTCACAGCGCCAATGGCCTTGTCCACTTCATCAGGTGTCACCAAGTCAAACTCCTCCCAGACAGATGGACAAAGACGTTTAGCCCCAGTCACCTCGACTGACTCGTTGTCAGTCGACTCTGTTTTACAATTGGAGTCGAGGTCCGCCCGGATCCGAGCGATTTTATCAGCGAAAAACGTGTTAAAGTCCTCGGCAAGTATCTACTGTTATCTGAAAAACTCTTCCTCGAACTTGCGTTCTTTTACTTGGTCTATTACCTTATTGTTAGGAAGACTAATTAACAGCCTTGCACAAAAAAGACTGATTTATACTTTATTTGAATTTACTACAACTGCTAAGTAAGCCAATTAGTAGCCGTTATTATACAGATGCTGTGTTGTGCTGTGTTCCTTGATCAGAAAACTAAATCAGAACATTGCCCGCCCTGCACCCTTGTTACATAAAAGCACAACAATATATTAAAACATATTCAAGAAAAGGAGTGGTTTTCATAAAATGATGAGGTATAGAGGTGTGGAACTCACAAAGGGAAAAATAACAATTTTCAATTATCCAAAAACATGTCTGGCAATTTTAAGGGCTTCACTGACTAAATTCTACTCAAGTTTTTGCTTTCTACCCAAGATTTAGGTCTTTCAGTGCAGTCTTTAAAATATACCAGGGGAGGGGAGGGGCAGAGGTGAATTTTCAGAAAACCGAATTGATGGAAGTTTGTTTGTTTGTTTATTTATTTATTCTATTTTTATGCCGCCCTTCTCTTTAGACTCAGGGTGGCTTACAACATGTTAGCAATCGCACTTTTTAACAGAGCCAGCATATTGCCCCCACAATCCGGGTCATGGTTAAAATAGCATAAAAGAATTCCATTTTTCTTCCTTAAAGCACTTTAATTTGTAACCGTTTCCTGCCTCCATTGAATTGGAGGAAAGATAGCAAAGGAGCAAATTCTGATCACAAATTGGTTTTTGAGGGGGTCTTCGCTGCTTTCTGAGCTTGGTTGTTTGCCTGAAGATGTTTCATTACCTAAACTAGATAACATCATCAGTGCAAGAAAACCATAACCATATGCTTCATAACTTCATATTGATTATATTTCCTTAATACGATGTGACATATCCTATGTCATATATGTACTGAAATATAACATAATTTGTCATTAAATCTGAAAATATATTTCAACTGGAGAGTACATACTCAAATGGAATTCTCTGAATATTCAAAAATTATGTGTCTACCAAAGTGTCAGGCCCAAATCTTCATGTGGAGTTAGAGAGTTCAGCCTGACACAACGCAAGGGGGGATGGGAGGGGTAGTGAGTAGTCAGAGGGGAAAGTTTCTAGACACAACCAAAGATTCCTTTCTCCAAGCCAAGGCCACTGTTTGTTCTTCCTCAACTGAAGAAAAGAGGAAGTTGATAAGCCCCTGCACACAGACTGGCTCTCGTGATGAACTTGTGGGTGTGGGGGATGTAAGATGAACCTAGGTGGGATTCTGGGAAGTACTCAGAATCAGGCGTAGCTAACATGGTTCTGTTAATAAATCAAGCTCTGATTGAGAGTATTGGACTGGGACTTGTTTTATTTCTCAGATGCTATTTAGAACACTGACACAAAGATGCTTTCAGTTATCATCTGCAAATTGTGTTTTGGGAAGAAGAGAGATGAAGCAACTCCATAGAGAACAACTGGGGCCAAAGAGCAAGTAGGACACACAGTAGAAGAAACTTGACCTGTTCTTAGATACTTACGGTTATCATAAATGGGATTGGAGATGACTGGAGATATGGGTTGTGTGCAGTTGCCATGCTCATCACAGATGAATGCTTGGAAACAGAGTCTAACCACATTGAGATCATATTCTTCAACTGTCAACAGCTGTTCTTCAGAAACTATGAAAACAAACAAACAAACAAAAATGGGATATTGTATTTAAATTGGAAGTAATTTCTAGCTTTTGAATCAGCTTGGTACAAAAGGAGAGGTGAAACTGGAAAATACAGTTCTGTAGGGCTTAGATTTAATTATATTATCTTAACAAAATTACTCGGTGAATGAGATGGCAGTCTCTAAATTAGATAAATAAACACTGGAATCTCTATATCTACATTTAACAATCTGTGTCTGTATGTTTACACATCTATTTATCATCTGCCTGCCCTGCCCTATCCATCCATCCATCCATCCATCCATCCATCCATCCATCCATCCATCCAGCCAGCCAGCCAGCCAGCCAGCCAGCCAGCCAGCCAGCCAGCCAGCCAGCCATCTAAGTTTAAATTGTATCTAATGTAAATACTTAGTACAGTTTTACTTAGTTGCTTATAATTATGTTACTGTTTTGTTTCTCTTTCTCTCCCTCCCCAACCAACTGCTGTTTTCTTGGGATTCCTCCCTTCTCTCTCTCTGTAGTTTACTATAGGATTTGTAGGGCTTTTCTTCCTTATCATCAAATAGCTTTTTATGAAATGCTAGGTTCATAACTTTATTTTTATATTTTATATTTTAATATAATGATAGTTAAAAATTATTCAGAAATTGCAATGTTTTTGAAATATCAGACTTAAAAATTATTGAAAAGAAAGGGGGGGGGGGAAATCTGGAGAGTTGCCATTACAATACCTGGAGGCAGCAGGATAGAAAAGAAAGAACTGGAGAAAATCACAAAATATAAAGACCTGCAAATAGAAGTAGAACAACTGTGGCAAAGGTAGTACAGTATTAATAATAATAGCACCCTGGCTGCAATTTCAAAATGTCTGAAGTATGAATACCATGGGCATTGACAAAATTCCTATCAGCCAGTGGCAAAGACAGCTTTACCTGGAGCAGATAAATCCTGCGACAATACATTTAAACAACTGTAACTGTCTATCCCAGGTTCTTGGGAAGGATATTGACAAAAATGGCAAATCCAGTCTAAACATCTGGCTGCGTGACCAACTATAGTAATAAAAGTAGGTTAAACCTATCTATAGGTCATATCCTATTTATAAATTGTTAAATATTCTGTAAACTGTGTTAAAAAAACTATAACTACCAGCAGTGGCCATATAATGAACCCCTATTTCAGATATGCCATTGCAAGAAGGTGGATCAAAATCTTAAACCTCATTCTCCCTTGGCATTTTTCTGTGATTGGTTTGACATGATGGAAGTTGCAATTGCTAGCCCAGTGTTGCAGAAAAACACGCTATCAGACTTGGGTTATAATGGTAGGCTGGAAGCGTCTAATCTTACGGTAGAATTTAGCATTTTCAGAATAGGAAAAGTGCAATTCACAATCATTTATTCTTCCTGGGTGTTCTCAATGTCCTCATTTTTTTGTTGCCATCTGTGGAATTAAGTTTTCAGCATCACATATAACCAATGTTCCCATTGATCTCCCAGTACTATGTTGCTAGATAGGGCAGCATGAATGAAATTTGAAATGGAAATGCCACCCACATTGTGGTGATAAATTGCAAATGTTACAGAAAAGTAAAATATCGCTTCCATCATAATTGCAGTCCTACTTACATACCACAAGGGATGTGACACTCCTCCCACTATGGTTTTTATACCTTATTTTCTTTCTTTTTATTAGAAGGGGAGGAGGAGGAAGAAGAGGAGGAGGAGGAGGAGGAGGAGGAAGAGAGACAAGAGAAAGCTATAGTATACTACTCTGAATCGATAAGGATAGCTAAAAGAGAAAGTATATAGATTCAACTGGGCTGTAGCCATTGTGCAGCACCTTATCTATCTTGGTTCTAATATAATTGTGTCTCTACATAATTGTTCTTTATACATATACATTCAGGAAATATGTTTTATTGTATTTCAGAACTAAATATTTGCATAGTTCATGGAACATTTAGAGGTGCTTTTATATCAGCTCCTAGTACAATTGGGCAATTTTTATATGATTTTTTTAAAAATGCAGGAAAAATACTGAGAAACAAAAGGTTTGTTACTGTCATTCTATCCATGTTTCTTTGCAATTAAACACAGCTTAATTTGCAATTAAACACAGTTGGGTAGGATTCTATGTATACACATATAATTTTGTGTTATATAATGTTATAGTATACATAAGTTGTAATACAAGTTCTGCACATGACGGAAATTTTTGCATTACATCCTTAATATGAGGTTTTTTTCAATCTCAGGCTCAAAAAGAGGAAGTGCATTGGTCTTGAGCTATTTTTAAAATCAATTTCCTATTACAAGAATAAAATAGAACACTGTAAATACTCATGTTTTCCTTTGCTACCATTCTGATAATATTGATAGGCTTTTAACATGAACAAACCCAGTAACCTTTAAAAGCATTAAGATAGGTCAGTGAGATTAATGTATTTATGAAGACCCTGAATTTGAGATCACCTTCACCCCAAAGAAGAATCAAGAACAAATGTATAAGCACAGGGAACAATTCAGTGTTCAGTGCCCAAATTCTCCATATTGTCTATTCATGGTTTTCAACTCCAGTTCAAACCAGGCTTACAGATTCCCCCCTCCCACCCTGTCTCTAATAAATGTGTCCATGTGACATATATGAAAATTTATGTTCGTACTATATATTACTCATTCATATATTTATTTGTCTAGCTGGATATACAAAGTCTTGTATATTGAGCTAGACAGATACTCAATTTCTTGACAGCTTACAATAAAAGAGGATACCATTCCACTGAAACAAAGAACAATTAAAATCAACAGACAGAAAGCTAATAATAACAATTTACAATGCATTAATACTTAAAAGCCAGTTTTAAAAATGTTTTTAAATGCTAATAAAGATAGCGTGTCTCCCAGCTCTGCAGGAAATAGATTTGTGTATAGTACATATACTTGCTACAAGCCTAGTAATACATATACATATTGCTTCAATTAATCACCCATTACAAAATATCCTGCCTGCATATATTAACTGTCCTTGCACTCACACTAGAAGTGTTCCCACGCCCAGAAACTTCTAAATATGCATACATTCCAGAGAGAATAATGGGGTAAGAAGTAAAGGGGAATTGTTCTGGAAAGAAAATAAAAGAGAACTGGGGAACAACAAGGGGTGCAGACCAAGAGAGAGGAATTGGCAGTTGATAGGGAAGAAAAAATGATAAAAGCTCCCTTGAGGGAGGCAAATTCTATAGACAAACAGGCCACCCCAAGAAGAAGTTAATCTTTAAGGCATCCAGAGTACCTTTGTGGCAATTTATATCTCACTTGTCCCACACATTCTTTTATTGGTGAATATAAAATGATCACCATCTCCATCTCTATTCACAGGCAAGGTATCACTGCTGTACATGTCTGTAGGGCAAAACCTGGGTGACTTAAGTCTGCCCATGAGTTGTGAAAGAAAGATCAGAAAGCCACATCTGATCTTGCACATTATACTCCCCAGGGGCAACTACTGCACATTTCCTCCTTTTAAAATGTGTTTCCTTTTCAAAGCAACTTTATAGGATATATTCCAAAGGTCACAGTTCAAACAGGTGTTTCCGGTGTTTCAGCCAACAGTTCTTAACCGTGGTTGATAAATCCACAGTAACTGAATTTAAACATGCCTGGAATAAACATATATCCATCCTAAGATAAAATACAAGAAATAGCATAAGGGCAAACTAGATGGACCATGAGGTCTTTTTCTGCTGTCAATCTTCTATGTTTCTATGTTTCTAGACTGTACTATCTTCTTATCAACCCTTTTCATGTACTTATCCCCACGCTCATCAACATTGGTTGCTCTGGCCTATTGGAAGCATGCCCAAGCATTAAGCAAATCAGAAGTGGACTTACGAAAAAAGCAGTTGCCAAGAGTCAACACCAACTCAAAGGCATAAACACATAAGAGTCAATAGCTCTGCATTATCTTTCAGTCAAACACACAATGAGTAGGGTGAGCAGGCATTCCAGATTTGCAGGCAGTGGCTTGGTTTCAAGGACGTGTGCTATGCCTCTGGAATATGCCTTTAAAATAATAATAATAATAATAATAATAACAACAACAACAACAACAACAACAACAACAATAATTAAATAAGAGTCAGCATTGATGGAGGTCAACAATAGGAAGCTACTCAAGGTGAAGCAAACTAAGGACCAGTACAGAAAAACTGTAACTCAATGTCGTATGGACAGTTGGTGGAACAAAGCATTGAATGGTCAGTTCTTGGAGAAGATTGAAGGCAAAGTGGATAAAGAAAAGACCCAGTCATGGCTTATAAGTGGAACACTCAAAAAGGAGACAGAAGGACTAATACTGGTGGCACAAGAACAGGCCATTAGAACAAATGCTGTCAAAGCCAGAATTGAAAAATCAACAGACGATCCAAAGTGCAGACTCTGTAAAGAAACAGATGAAACAATCGATCACATACTCAGCTGCTGCAAAAAGATCGCACAGACTGACTACAAGCATAGACATGATGCTGTGGCACAGATGATCCACTGGAACTTGTGCCAGAACTACTATTTACCAGTGGCAAAGAACTGGTGAGATCATAAGCCTGAAAAAGTGGTCGAAAATGAGCAAGCAAAACTACTGTGGGACTTCCGACTTCAGACTGACCGAATTCTGAAGCATAACGCACCAGACATCCTGATTGAGGAGAAAAAGAAAGTATGGATCATTGACATCGCAATCCCAGGGGACAGCAGAATTGAGGAGAAGCAGCTAGAGAAATTAGTGAAATACGAAGATCTAAAAATCGAGCTGCAACAAGTCTGGCATAAGCTAGTGAAAGTGGTCCCAGTGGTACTTGGCATGCTGGGCGCAGTGCCAAAGGATCTCAGCAGACATTTGAAAACCATCAGAATTGACAAAATCTCCATCTGTCATTTGCAAAAAGCCGCTTTACTGGGATCGGCAAACATAATTCGCCACTACATCATGCAGTCCTAGGTGCTTGGGAAGCGCCCGACTGGTGATGAAATACGAAATCCAGCATGGTGATCTCGTTTGCTGTGTTGTATTGACATAATAATAATAATAATAATAATAATAATAATAATAATAATAATAATAACAACAACAACAACAACAACAACAACAACAACCATCATCAACACATGGCTTTTAGGAATCTGAAAACAGACACTAGGCAGAGACAGCACAGCACAGCACAGGAAATAAGTTCCTAATTCATAGTTTCTTGTATCTGTGCAATTGGATTACTGTATGTGTGATGTACAGCACCACTAAATGGCAGTCATATGGAAAATACTTGCTCTGTGCTGCCATCAGGCAGTTGCCCAAATGTTTGTATGCCCAAATGTAAGGGGCGTACATAAGTGCACTGGTGTGCCTTTCGTCCCCTGTCCAATTGTCTTTCCTTTCTCTCACTTATCATATATATTTTCTTTCTTTCTTTCATATATCCTCTCCTCTAAGTTCACTTTTACCCTTATATATATTACTACATGTCTATTTTTCTTCCTATATATTTGTGTATTGGACAAATGAATAAATAAAAATAAATAAATAAATAAAAATAAATAAATAAATAAATAAATAAATAAATAAATAAATAAATATGGTAGCTTAAATCTATGTACTTGAGGAACAGCAGGAAGTAGCAGCAGTATGATAAACAATAATAGGTTTGTATCAGTTCAGCAAACTCTCTTGGTAGAATTTAATTTTCTTTCATTAAGTTTAGTAGTTAAAATTGTAGTTTGGAAGATCTTACTTGAAAGAAGATTGACATTTTTAAAACTATAGTAATAGAAGGGTTTATTGCTTATTACCCAGCCATTAACACAGTTTGATCCAGAAATCATTTCAAACACAAAATAAAATCACCATAAAGAACAGGAAGTTTCTGGAATTACTGAAAACTGCTTCCTTTCAGCTTCATTATCGTTCGGGGATGAGTTTTCTGAAAATGAATTGGTCACTAGTGGATGACTTTGTTGGGATTTGTTATCTTTATTGCTTATAGCAGATTTCTAGGTGCAGTTTAAAGTCTTAGTTCTGACTTATAGAGCTTTGTGCAGTTTAGCATCAAAAACATTGCAGAATTTTCATAAACTAAAGGTGGTATAAGCAAGAAAGGTGTTTTTAATGGCATCAATGCTCAAGAATAGGGGTGTCAAATTCAAGGTATGTGGGCCAGATCCAGCCCAGGAGGTGCTTAAATCTGATCCATGGGATCAGCCTGGAAATAGCAAAGGACTGACCCATAATCTTCTGGCAGCCAAATTAGGCACACAACCCCCCCTCCCAATGTGTGGCCACCACACCCCATTTTGGTTGACAAAGTGCTGCAGGAGGCCAGCTGGCCTCTCCACCCCCACCCCCCAGCTGGCCCACAGAGAAGAGCTACATTGCTAATCCTGCCCTTGAATAAATCCAGTTTGACACACTTTCTCTAGAATAAATTGTATCAGGAAGCTACACTAGTACCTTGATGATGGTCTTTTAGAAGCTAGTGAAGGTTGATATTTTCTGAAGGACTTTGGGGGATAACAGTATGTTTCTGTACTGTTAGAGTTATTATTGTTTTTTACTTTATGAGTTTTTTTCCCTGTTTAACTTTATTTGGATTATTAGTTATCTGTTTATTTTTTCTTAATGTGGATGTTTGTTTTTCCTTGGGCACTGTATTGTATTTTCTGTTATTGCAACCTATCAGAGAGCTGAATGATTTAAGAATATAAAAATTTAATCAATGCTACTTTGCTATGAACAATAACAGCAGAGAAATCTTTCCAAATAGTCACTTGCTCTGTAGGTATGTAATTTTTGCCTAGGACTCATGGGAACTGAGTTATGGATTAACGAGTGCTGTTAGATGTGGACTAGAAAAAAATGACCATTGTGTTATGAATGCTCCAATTGGAAAAAACAAAGATTGGATAATATGCAATGGGGATGAATAGTCTATGGCCTCCGGTTGCATGCAGTTCTAATCCGTGTTTTCTTATCGTCCCCAGAGCCACAAATTCTGCTATTCTACCAAAAGCTATTAAATAGTTAATAACCCATTGTAGCCAAATGGTCACTTTGGCTCAGTTTCATGAATTTGCAATCAATTAACAATTTTTCTTCTAGTAGTCCTCCAGCTGTTGGCCCTGGTTGCTCAGTTAACAGTCCTGAGTCCTGTAGCCCATGTTCAGAAGATGTCTGGAAGAACTAACACTAGCACGCTCCTTGTTGACCCAGGTGACAACTAATCTAGTGTAAATTTTTGTAAATTATATCTCACTATATTGTTATGGGAGCATCACTTTTCATCTGACTCCTCTGGTGAAATCTGTCCACTATGGTTGAACTTCTAGCACACCTCTCATCTTCCTTTGACCATATAAACCCCACAATCACATTACTATTTTATCTTTTATTTATTTCAATTCAAACAGTGATCATGCAGTACATAATATTATCTCCTATTTTTCCCACCAGGTAGGTGGGTTGGACTTAGGGCAGGGGTGAAATCCAGCAGGTTCTGACAGGTTCTGGAGAACCGGTAGTGGAAATTTTGAGTAGTTTAGACAACCATTTAAGGAAATTTTAAGTAGTCCAGAGAACTGAAAATACCACCTCTGGCTGGCCCCAGAGTGGGTGGGAATGGAGATTTTGCAGTATCATCCACCCACCCACCCACCCATCCATCTATCATCTATCTATCTATCGGATTTATATGCCGCCCCTCTCTGAGTGGAGTGGGGTTGGAATGAAGATTTTATAGTATCCTTCCCCTGCCATGCCCACCAAGCCACACCACGCCCACCACACCATGCCCACAGAACTGGTAATAAAAAAAATTTGATTTCACCACTGGTCTAAGGTAGGAGTAGAACTCATGGTCTCCTTGTTTCAATGGAAGTACCTTAATCAATACATCAAACTGGCTTAATTTAAAAAGTCTTAATTGCAAATTGTGCAAGTGTGCAGGGATGGAACTTAAATTCTTTCCCCCAATCTGTTCTGTCTGCTGCTTTTGCTCTGCAAAGCAAAACAAAGAATATTAAGGAGCCCTCCATGTGTTCACTTTCCTGTGCCAGACCATTTATAATACCCATTATCATACTTATCCTTCCTGGTTGTCATGGTTCAAAATTAAATAGACCTCATTTATTATTTTAAAGGTAAAGCAATTATTTACTAAAATAATTTCTACACTGTTTTTATTGCAATGGAAACTTCAACATAATTTACAATAATATCTATCAACTACCAACTAAAATCATGACTGGTTTTATCCATTGCAAATGATGGGAGTTGTAAAGGAGAATGCTCTTTGTGCAATAAATCCTCAGCTGAATTAGTAACCAGTGTTAATTGCAGTGACAGATGCTGCCTATTATAATTGGTGTGATGCTGTGTATGATGCTGAAACTACAGCGCCATGGCAAGCAGAACTAGCTATTTCTCTCAACTTCCTCTTTTGAAAAAAAAGCCACTGAAGCAAAAATCACTACAGTTACGCAGCAATTAACTTCACTGAGAAATACTACTGAGAAATATAGCATTCTGAACTCATAATGGTCCAGAAGGATACATTGCTGTCACCCTTTGCAGAGATGCATGAATACTATTGCTCTTTATAATCAATGTCTGTCTTCTCAGCTAGGTACACTAGTTCTACAACATGAAATCTTGCCTCAGAAATGTCAGGAGTACCAGCTATTTGGACTTCAAAATGAAGCTTATTGACAAGCTTCCTTCTTTTTCCTTGTAGAAAAACCAAAATGGGTTACATGCATGAAGCAGACAACTTCATTTTTTGTTTTATTTTAAAACAAGCCAAAAGTCATTTAACTTCTTCATCAAATGTTCCCTTGTGCCTTTCTGAATTTTACGTAGTTTGGTCAATTTACCATTAATACATGCCTGTTGGCAAATGTAGATCACTCTAATACGTTGAATATATTGCTGTCCAAAGTCCATTTCTTCCAAGAATCCAAACAAAGAAGCCCAATTTAAATTGTCAAAGGCTATTTCCGCATCTAAAAATATTAAGGTATTCTGAATCTAAATATGATCTTGCAAATATTCAATTATATACAAAACAATTCTAACATTATCTTTTAACTGTCTTTTAAGGTGAAAAACTAGCTTGGTCTTCATGTATAAAATTCTACAGAATTTTTTTGTGTTTGTTCTCTGAGTACATTTTAGAAACCCTAATTAAGACTCCAAAAAGTCGAAAATTGGTGACTTTCCAAAGATTTCTCAAATGTATTGCTCCAACTGCATACCATATGCATTTGAACAGAATAGAACAGAACAATATAAACTTTATTGTCACTTTAAATGTATATTAATCAGCACATATTAAAATGAAATTTCATTGCATTTAGCTCTCAAAAGATAACCACTATACACACACATACACACATACTGCATGATTACCTCTAAGTGACTTCTCAGAGTTTAGAATATTTTGTGTTAAAAAGATGCACAACTCTATATTTACAGTAAATTCTTCAGAATTTAGCTATTTCTGAACTAAAAGGATTTGTCCGGCTACTAGCCGTTAGAAAAGACAACTTAGCAGCAAAGCAGAGCATACAGAAGATAACTGACAGAAGAGGCACAATGCTAAATGTAAAGTTGTCAAGACCCTCCCTATAGTGACCTCTCCCCTTGGGATTCAGGCCTAACATGAAACTGAACTCACCACACACTAACACAATCTTTCCCAGCCAGATACCTTCCAGATGTTGTCTAGAGGATTCCCGGGCAGACTGATCTAAAGTCAACTTTGAGAAGAGGCAAACAGTGCAAAAATAGAAACCTTATCTTTGTAGGTTAGTTATACTGTACTGCATTACATAATATTTTAAGTTGTAAAACCATGTCTAAAATATTAGAATGAGACCTTTTGACTAAATATAAAAATTATTTAAAACACTTAAATGGTAATAAAAATAAGAAAGTTCATGATCTTTGTGATAACGTCAGACTTGAAAAGTGACTAAGTGGTGTGTCTCATGATCCTACCTTTCTTAGCTCCATGACCACAGTGAGGAAACACCACCTACTTTCAATTTGCTCTATGTTCACACATGGTCAGAAATATGAGCTCCTATCTACCCATTAACCATTTTCTATATCACCCACTCAATTACCGCCCAAAACACCAATCACATTCCCTCATCTACTTACACACCACGCTGTGACTCACAAATAAACAGTTACCTATACACAAAATCCTCCTCATTTGGATTCAGACTCCTATCTCTTTGCAGTCCTGCTATCTTTGCATTTATTTACAAAACAAATATAGATTAGAAATCATGTTACAAACTACAAAGGTCAAGTCAATGCCAAAAGCCATAACAGAACAAAATGTCAGAATCATGGCAGATATTTAAACCTGCCTAACTACCACTGAAGTCCTACAGATGCCAACCTAGCCATGATCTCTCAGTACAGTGTTCCCTCGATTTTCGCGGGTTCAAACTTCGCGAATAGCCTATACCACGGTTTTTCAAAAAATATTAATTAAAAAATACTTTGTGTTTTTTTCCTATACCACGGTTTTTCCCGCCCGATGATGTCATACATCATCGCCAAACTAATATTTTTTGCAAATAAATAACAAAAAAATAATTATTGTCAATAAATAATTATGTTTATAAATATCAAGATCACTAAGTGTCTTATTCAGTGGTGAGTACCAGTAATAATGGTGAGTAAATGGTTGTTAAGGGAATGGGAAATGGTAATTTAGGGGTTTAAAGTGTTAAGGGATGGCTTGTGATACTGTCGATAGCCAAAAATGGTGTATTTACTTCTGCAGCTCTACTTCGCGGAAATTTGACTTTCGCGGGCGGTCTCGGAACGCATCCCCCGCGAAACTCGAGGGAACACTGTATACACAAACAACAATAGCTCAAAATGAGGAAAAGATTGAAAAAATTAATTCACTTTCCCACATGCTCCCAAAGATTAATCTAGAAAAATGCTGCATGTCTAGCATAGTTTTGAGAATGTCTCTGGTATGGTATCTGTTGTCTGTTTTCCAGGAGCTGCTAGTATTCTGGAGTGTGGCTTGGATTATTTTAGTGTATTTTTCTTGTCTCATTTTCTTCCTGTCATATATTGCTTTGTATTTCTAGGCAGTTTTGGTGGAGAAACATTTATTTTGCTATGGCTTTTTTCTTCATTACTTTGTGTTTCTTGCAATGGTTTGAATACATGAAATAGGAGTGGATCTGGTACAGGTTTTGCTCTGGACTTCCGAAAGTCATTCAATAATAAAATGTGGAAAAATGACTAAATTTAGCCATTTAGAGTTATGGTTAGAGAAGTTTGATGGAGCCCCTATCATTTGGACTAATAGATTTCCTAATTAGAAAAATGATGTAAGAAGCAGGACTTGTCTTCCTTCTCCTATTTGGCAATATCTTTTTTGCCTTGAATATTGTTATTTGAATTGAGGACTCGGTTTGTTATTTTTTGCTCTCTTTTTGATATTAGTTTAGGATAGGTTTCCCCAAATTAAGGTGCTTTGCATTATTTTTTCAACTTTACAACTAAGAGTTTTGCCTACTTTTCCCCAGTTTTCTTAATTCTTTAAGATTGTATTATTTCTGGTATGCTTGCTTTGTTCAGAATTCTTCTCATTTATCTTATTATGCTTTTAAGTATTGCTCCTTTTCATTTGTTGCCCAGTAATGTGTATAAATGCAAGTAAAATCTAACCAATAAGCCAAATTCCTTTGCAATTTTCTTTCTTTGATACTGTATGGAATCAAGATTAAAGATGTACTGCCTAGTTGTAGGTTTTACTGGTGTACGGTCAATAAGAGGAAAGTTATATTCATTTTAAAAATGTGTATGGCACTCCTTGAAGAAAAAGATTCATATAGAATTCTTGAAGCCTTACCACATCTAATCTAATTTAATTCTACAATTCTTTCTGATTGAAATCCCAGAGGGATGTATTCATCCTTACTAATCATAACTGTTCAATGTTCTGATATTGTGAGCTGATTAAACTTCATTCCTGTGTTCTTATAGAGAGACACTATTTATTTATTTATTTATTGATTGATTGATTGATTTGATTTGTATGCCGCCCCTCTCCGAAGACTCGGGGCGGCTAACAACAATAAAGAAAGCGATGTAACAAATCTAATATTAAAAAATAATCTAAAAAACCCCAATTTAAGAGACCAATCATACAAACAAGCATACCATATATAAATTCTATAAGCCTAGGGGGAAGGGAAAAATTTCAATTCCCCCATGCCTGACGACAGAGGTGGGTTTTAAGGAGCTTGCGAAAGGCAAGGAGGGTGGGGGCAACTCTGATATCTGGGGGGAGCTGGTTCCAGAGGGTTGGGGCCGCCACAGAGAAGGCTCTTCTCCTGGGTCCCGCCAAATGACATTGTTTAGTCGACGGGACCCGGAGAAGGCCAACTCTGTGGGACCTGACCTGCTATACAGCTTTTCAATTGGTTTGTCATTTTCTGTAGGCTTTGCTTGAAGAATCAGTTTTTCTATTTTTCAGAAATAAAAGATCTGATAAAATTTATAAGCTAAGAAAAGTATCATAAAGCTATGAACAGTACCAGATGAAATTACTCAGCTCTAGGCCAAGATCACAATATGGATAGAGCGAGCTAGTCTGTCCTTGCATCTCAAGATAATTTTATTTGCTGCTTAGCCAGAGCCTAATGGCACCCAATTTCTGCCCACAAATCATACTGAGCTTAGATGCAATCTTGCTTTAAAAATGTTGTGGTTATAATAATAGTACTGCTAAATTATCTCTAGCTTCAAATGCTACATCCCTTTGCCAAGGATATGAAACAATGCTTAAGCCCATCAAAGCGAGTGTTTCTTTCTCATGACCACAGCTTCCCCATGACGTATCAGTTTCAGTGGAACAACTGAACTGTGGGAGGATTACAGTGTGTGACAGAGGTATCATTTTCATATGAACTTGAACTAAAGTTATTCAATGGCTTTGTGATTTGGTTAAATAAAGATAGAACTGATCAGATATTAAAGTACTTTGACCTTTAAACCATATACATGGACCCCCCCACACACACTCTTTTCGTCCTTTTGCTGTTCAGGAGCGCACAGGTGGGTGGCAAGGGGCTGGGGGAAGGTGTGCATGACAGTGAGGCATGACACCAGCACAATGGGGGTGGCTGGTTGGCAAGGCATGGGCTGAGTGCAGTGGGACCGAAGGAAAATGTAGGATGGTGTGTGAGTGGTTGTGAGGTACGGGCCAAGAGCAGTGTGTATGAGGTCTACAAGTGACGGTTGTTGACTGTTGTTGTGGGGATTTTACCCAGTAAAGTATTGGGTAAAATCTACTGTTAGGCGCATAAGGGTGCAAAAAACCCCAGGGCTGCAATGCAGCAAGGAGACCTAAAGTCATGTCCAGGATGGTACCCTCTGCAGAGGGAAGGCAGGCGGGGACAATGAAGGTCATATCGGGGGAGGAGGGATGTGCAGGGCTGGCAGGTTTTTATTATTATTATTATTATTATTATTATTATTATTATTATTATTAAAATTAATTTTTATTACAACAAACAAACAAACAAAAAAATCTTAAAGAAAAAGTGCCCAACATCAATAAACCCCACCACCATTTAGGGGGTTAAATTATTTACAATAAATTTCAATTTCTTCCTTGGCTCCGGTTTACATTTCTTTACATACAAAAAGTGATTGGAATTTATTTTTCACATTGTCGTCATAAATTCTACTTAAGATATAATTTTTCACCTTATTCCATCGTGCCATCAGCTTCTCCAATTTATTTTCATCAAAGTTATTTAATCTTATTTCCATAATTTGAAAGTGGATGTAGTCCACCATATACCAGTACCAATTCTGGATTGTCCATTTATTACTATCCTTCCACCCTAGTACCACTACTGCTTGAGCGCTTTCCCAAGCTGCTGTTTTGATTTCTGCAGGGCTGGCAGCTGTAAATGCAGACTGGGTCGAATTTTTATGACATGACCGCAAAGGTGCTGCAATGGTTGTAAGTTCAAGGATTGGTCACAAGTCCATTTTTTCAGCACTATTGCAACTTTAAACACTAAACAAATGGATGTTGAGAAAACTACCTAAAGTACATATTAGTAGATTTTTAGAGAACTGACTTGTTGTAAAGATTTATAATTTAAGATGGTGAGTTGCATGATTCACAGACACTTATTAGTATAGCAATAGGTAAAATTAAATCTATTCTCTCTGGTTCATTAGTTGTGTTACATGTGGCCAACAGTGTAATTCATTCTGACTTTAATTATTATGTACATTTTTATGGGTAGATTTAAATACTTTACTGGGTAAAATTGCTTTGCATCTGGTCTCTCACAGTTCAGAAGTTTCTTTATTTATTCCCATGCTACTGTTTGGATGGATTTAGAATTGATAAAGACCAAAACAAACATGACAATTGCTAAAGGAAAGCCCCCAGTAACAAGCTGTGACAGTCAGCGATGTGTATTCACATGTATATCCATTCAAGGTAGCTGCTCTATTTTGCTGCTTTAACATGGTTTCATATACATTAAGGGAATCAGTATTTCAAAAATGTTTGAAAAGCAAATGATTAGGGAGTCTCAACAGTCATTAATGTAATTAATAATCAGTGGTTACTTACCATTGAATGGATTGATCTTTTTAGCAATTCGTGAAATGATGGATTCCTTGAGTTCTCTCTTCTTTACACACTGAATCCCCAGGTTCTGAAAACTATAGAAAATATATTTGACAGTTAGATACTTAAAATAAATATAAAAATGACACAACTATAGGGACTCTACCATATCGGTAGCAAAATGAATCATGGAATTTTAAATCTGACAAATATTTTACATTAAAAAGACTTGATGAAATCCCGCCTAAGCCTAAAACAGTTGCCATCATAATAATTTGCCTGTTATTATCCACTTTCAAACATTTAAATGCCACATGAAAAGAGACCTAATTTTCTTTTTAAAAAAATAAGCGACAAAGAGCAAGAACAGAAGCAGCCATAACAAGAGCTATGCTAAATTATATCAAAGGTCCATCTAGTTAGGGATAGGAAAGTTACAATCTGTTTGTGATAAAAATCAGCAAAAGCCCTCAAAAAGCATTTGAGATTAGAGTGTCTCACTCTAATTATTTATTTATATAGCCACCCATTATACAAGACACATAGTTCTGGGCAGTCTGTAATTAAGATATAAAATAATAAACATGTCTAACATAGTCATATTAAGTGCATACAGAGACACACACACACATGCAATTCAATCACCAAGGGAGCTACCTCAAAATCTCACCAGTCCCTGAGACTTTCATATCTTGAGGAACTTCTGGAATATAAGGAGGGAAGAAGCTGACTTATGAGGGGAGAGAGGGTTGGAATGGGGAGAATGTTCCATTCGGCAGATACCATGGAGACACACCTCCTTGGGCTTCATTAACTGATGGGACCCATAGCATGCCTTGGATCTGATGGGACAGACAGGAAGAGGTGGTCCCTCAGATAACTCAGATATGAAGGATTTTAAAGGTCAAACTCAGCCACAAATTAGCCTCAGATGTATTGCTAAAAGGAACAAGCTCAGATATGTGACATAAAACTAAATATCCATATCTCCTTATGTGAACATTGGATTCTAATTCCCATCAGGGCATTACAGTTCTTTAGAAAGAAAGACTTCAGGAATAAGATGAAACTGGCATTTTGTCAGCATATCATCTATTTAATGAAAGACATGTTTTGCTTCTCCTTCTTTCTATGTTTTGTTCAAAACCCAAACAATGACTTGTAGATATTATAGTTAGTTAGTTAGTTAGTTAGCTAGCTAGTTAGTTAGTTAGTTAGTTAGTTAGTTAGTTAGTTTATTTGGATTTATATGACAGCCCTCTCTAAAGACTCGGGATGGCTTATAAAACATAAAGAAGAAGAACAATACAATATAATTGTCTAAATCCAATTAATTTAAAACTAAGTGTACTAATCTATAAAAACCACTATTATTAGAAAACCAATCATACCCACTCAGACAACAATCATATGTAACATTCATCGGTCAGGGGCTAAGGTCTAATCGCTCCAAGCCTGGCCACATAAATGAGATTAAGACTCTTGTGGAAAATTATACAAGTGACATTGTCTAGTTGATGGGACCTGGAGAAGACTGACTCTGTGGGACTTCACCGGTCACTAGGATTTATGCGACAGAAGGCGGTCCCATAGGTAATCTGCCCTGATGCCATGTAGGGCTTTATAGGTCATTACCAACACTTTGAATTGCATCTGGAAACCAATCAGCAACCAATGCAGTCCATGGAGTGTTGGAGAAACATGGGCATATCTAGGAAGGCCTATGACTGCATGCACGACTGCATTTTGCATGATTTCTAGTTTTCAAACGCTCTTCAAAGGTAGCCCCATGTAGAGAGCATTGCAGTAGCCAAATCTCGAGGTGATAAGGGCATGAGTGACTGTGAATAGAGATTCCCTGTCCAAATAGGGCCACAACTGATGCACCAGGTGAACCTGGGCAAATGCCCCTTTGCCACAGCCGAAAGATGCTGTTCTAAAGACAGCTGTGGATCGAGGAGGACTGCCAAGTTGCGGACCCTCTCTGAAAGGGTCAAAAGTTCCCCTGCAGAGTGATGGACGGACAAATGAAAGTGTCCTTGGGAGGCAGAACCCACAGCCACGCCGTCTTGTCGGGGTTGAGTTTGAGCCTGTTAACTTCCATCCAAACCTTAACAGCCTTCAGACACCAGCACATCACTGAGTGGACAAGGGATGGAAATATATAGCTGAGTATCATCAGCATACTGATGGTAACTCATTCCATGCCCTCGGATGATCTCACCCAGCGGTTTCATGTAGATATTAAACAGCAGGGGGGAGAGGACCGACCCTGAAAACCCCCACTAGGGAGGGACCTAGGAGTCAACCTCTGACCCCCTACCAACATAGACTGTGACTGACCAGAGAGGTAGGAGAACCACCACAAAATGGAGCCTCCCACTCCTAACCCCTTCAGTCAGTGCAAAAGGATACCATGGTCGATGGTATTGAAAGCTGCTGAGAGGTCAAGAAGCACCAGGTTAGAGGATAAACCCCTATTCCAGACCAGCCAGAGATCATCCATCAGCGCGACCAAAGCAGTTTCTGTGCTGTAGCTGGGCCTGAACCCTGACTGTTGAGGGACCAGATAATTGGCTTCGTCCAAGGACCGTTGGAGTTGGAGAGACACCACCTTCACAACAGCCTTCCCCATAAAGTGAAGGTTAGAGACTGGATGATAATTATTGAATAAGCTGGGTCCAGGGAAGGCTTCTTGAGAAGGGGGCACATAAGTGCCTCCTTGTAGGGAGCTGGAAAGGACCCCTCTCTCAAGGAAGCGTTGACAATCTTCTAGACCCAGCTCCATATCACCTCCCTGCTGGCCGAAACCAGTCAGGAGGGACATAGGTCCAACAAACAGGTGGTGCAAGGGTTCGTCACACACACACACACACACACACACATGTTAAGGAGGGAGCGAGTCACCATAAACATGGCAGCTGGGCAGGATTCTCCAGATGCAATCAGGGCAACATTATATGCATTTCATCCCTGGAGTTCCTCAGTGAACCAAGGAGATCTCCAGGGTCTACTGCCACAGAGAGGTCACAGAGAGGTCACAAATTCATGTTTAGTGACCACAATTACGACTGACAATTTGGTTGATAAGTGAAATTGTGACTGTGCTTATGATCTTACATTATTGTTATTGTTGTTGTTGTTTTGTTGTTATTGTTATTTTGCTTGACAGACCTTTCAAGATAATAAATGTGAGGATTGGTTGTAAAATTACTTTTTTCATCATCATTATAACTGTGAATGGTAATTAAACAAGACAGTTACTAAACAAGGACTACCTGTAACTTCTTTGACAGCTTAGGATAGTAAAGACTGAATATCCACTGCCATCATTTCAAGATATTTGTATTTTCTGTCAAGGGACAATGAAAACTAATTTTCACCATTCAAAGTGGAAAAAGACACAAAACTATTGGTATACTGCAAATATCTCATTCAATTTCTGAAAGCAGCAGGTGAGGGTAAACAGATTTCTCCCATTCAATAAAGCATCTGCTACACCGATCCCTTTCTAGTACTACCCCTTTTACAATATGACCCTTGTACAAAAGGTAAAAGACAAGTTGCCAGTGGGAATGTGAAACACATAATTACAATTATAATTTAATAATTAATATAATTATAAATTTAACTAACCAGTGCATACAAAACATTCACCAGACCAATCCTTGAATACAGCTCATCTGTCTGGAACCCACACTGCATTTCCGACATAAGTACATTAGAAAGTGTCCAGAGATACTTCACTAGAAGAGCTCTCCACTCCTCTACTCACAACAGAATACCTTATGCAACCAGACTTGAAATCCTAGACTTAGAAACCTTAGAACTATATCGCCTTCAGCATGACCTAATAACAACTCATAAAATAAGATAAAATTATCTGCTACAACGTCCTACCTGTCACCGACTACTTAAGCTTCATCCACAACAATACAGGTGCACACAACAGATACTAACTCAGCCCCAAACATGACTGTGGAAAATACAGGCTTTAGCAACAGTGGTTAATGCCTGGAACTCACTACCTGACTCTGTGGTTTCATCACCAAACCCCAAAAACTTTATGCTTAGATTGTCCACTGTTGACCTTACCCAATTTCTAAGAGGTCATTAAGGAGCTTGCATAAGCGCACCAGCGTGCTTACTGTCCAGTTGTTTGCTTGCCTTTATTTATTTATTTATTTATTTATTTATTTATTTATTTGTTTGTTTGTTTGTTTGTTTGTTTATTGTATTGTATTGTATTGTATTGTATTGTATTGTATTGTATTGTATTGTATTGTATTGTATTTCTATGCCGCCCAACTCCTGAAGGACTCTGCACGGCTTACAACAGGATATAAAATACATTTAAAAACATCATAAAAGATTAAGAAAAAAAAGTTTAAAAATCACATACATACATATCATTCCAGGCCAGACCTCGTAAAATTGCAAGATCAATGGCCCCAAGTCTGCCAGAAAAGTCAGGTCTTAAATGCTTTCCGAAAGGTCAATAGAGTGGGAGCAGTTCAGATCTCAGATGGTAATTGTTCCCTCTTATCAGTACTCATCTTATATATATATAAAATGTTATATCTACGTATATTACAAATACAGTGGTACCTCTAAAGAACGCCTCTACTTAAGAACTTTTCTAAATAAGAACCAGGTGTTCAAGATTTTTTTTGCCTCTTCTTAAGAACCATTTTCTAGTTAAGAACTTGAACTCGGAAAAATTTCCCAGGAAATTTGAGAGCGGCACAAAGGCCCGATCAGTTTCCTGCCATTCCCCCTTTAATCCCAGCCATCTCGGGCTTTTCTGGGCTGCCAGAGGAGCCTTTCGGTGGCGGAGACAGCCTCGCGCCGGGTGTATGGGAGGCATGTGCTCCTCCTTGCCGCCTCAGAGTGCCTTTTTATTTCTTTTAAGCCTTAAAGTTTTGGATTTTTTTGATTCCCCTCCCCTCACCTTTTTTCCTTTGGCAGCGACTGTCTTCCTCCTCTTCTTCCTCCTACTCCCACCCAAATTCCGAGCTTTTATTTCTCTCCTAATGGGTTTGCACGCATTATTTTTTTTACACTGATTCCTATGGGAAAAATTGTTTCTACTTAAGAACGTTTCTACTTAAGAACCTGGCCACGGAGGGAATTAAGTTCTTAAGTAGAGGTACCACTGTACATACTTGACAAAATAAATAAATAAATAAAAAACAAAAACAAACACAAACAAACAAACAAATAAATGTGTAGTTCTTAATGGAAGGAATTATGCACTGGGGCACCCAAAATTTCTGTCTTAGGTCCAGTATTCTTCAATATCTTCATTAAATGATTTTGACAAGGGGATAGAAGGGGAAATTTCAAAATTTGCAGCAAGCTGGCAGGAATAGTCAACACTCTAGAAGATAGACTCAAGATACAGAAGGAATTTGACAGATTTGATCATTGGGCCCTATCTAATGAAATGAAACTCAATGGCTAGAAAAATAAGGGTCTCAATGTAAGAAGGACCAAACACACAGGTATAGAATAGATGGCACCTGGCTCAACAGTAGTAATTGTGATTTAAAAGGACAATCACTTAAATATTAGCTAGCAGTGCGCTGCAGCTATCAAAAAAGTCAACACAGTCATAGGCTGCATTAACCAAGGGATATAATCAAGTTCACGTGAAATATTAGTACCATTTTATAATGCCCTAGTAAGACCACCCTTGGAATATTTCATCCACTTTTGGTCACACAATATAAAGAGGATATTGAGACTCTAGAAAGTACAGAGATGAATTACAAAGATATTGAATATATGAAGAATGGTTGTGGAACTGTTAATCTAGGAAACCAGATTTGCTTAACAGCCACATAATTCACTTAATGGCCATATGATTTGCTTAATGATCGCAATAAAAACAGTTGTAAAATTGATCCAGTCACGTTTAACAACTGTGCTGCTTAGCAACTGAAATTCTGTTCCCAGTTGCAGTAGGTTGAGAACTGCCTGTAGAACTGGTTTGAACATCATGGAAATTTTAATTTAACAGGAGTAATGGGTCCCAGATTTTACTAAAAGCCAGGGATTTGGCTGATCAAGACGGAATCTAATATTCCATTGTCTGAAAATGCAGTGAGCAAAATAGGGTCTTAATAGATATGTAGAGAATTGCATCATAAAGTTCTTCAATCCCTAAGATCTATATTTTGTGCCTAGGAGGAAGTTCCCCAGAGTTTGGTGAAACAATTTTTTCTAAAATAAGCAGGCATATGATTGCAGTTATGGATTTTACATATCTCCCCTCATTTTCAAAGGAAAAAGGAACATTATCATAGCAGGTCTAAAGAGGCATGATATTGTATTTACTGTATTTTTCAGATTATAAGATGCACCAAGATGTATAAGACGCACCAAGATTTCAAAGAGATAAGTAAGAAAAAAGGGTTTTGTCCTCCCTGGCCCCCAGGAGCACTCTGTAAGTCTCCCAAAGCCTCTGCGCACCCCATTTTTTTTCAAAAACGGACCTGTTTTTCACCCATATTTTGCAAAATGCAAGGCAGACAGAGGGTTTGGGAAGCCTGCAGAGCACTCCTGTGGGCTGTTGGGAGGCAAAAATGTCACCATTTTTGTGAAAAATGGCCCATTTTTGCCCATTTCCCCCCACAAAATTTGGGGTGTTTTGCCTTCCCCCAGCCCCCAGGAGCACTCGGCAGGCCTCCCAAACTCTCTGCACACCCATTTTTCAGAAAAATGTAAGGGCAGGGCTTCTGGAGGCTAAAAAAAAGAGGCTGTATTCAGTGTATAAGATGCACTGACATTTCTACCCTCTTTTAGGGGGGGAAAGGTTGTGTCCTATACTCTTCACACCCAATTTTTGCAAAAAAACAGGCACATTTTTCACAAAAATGGGAGGTGGGGCGGAACCTCTGGAGGCTAAAAAAAAATGGATGTACTCGGTGTATAAGACGCACTGACATTTCTACCCTCTTTTATGGGGGGGGGGGGAAGGGTGTGTCCTATACTCTGAAAAATATGGGATTCCCACAGAGGGAAGTACATTTCTTCTCTAAGTTGCTAACAAAGAGTATAGCTGTTCATTTACCACCAGGTTTTTTTTTTTTAAAAAACCCACCAAGAATTAGTACAAATTTGTTTTTTTTTCTGACAGGGAGAGGAGTGATTCTGAATCATGTAGTTATGAGAAAAAAAATACTATGACCAGGCTACTTGTCTAGCAACAATAGCATCAGCTTTCTAATTTGCATGTAATGGTATCAGATCACAAGGCAGCTTTAAGGGACTCTCCCCACCTACTTCAGCAACCTGATTGTTTCCCACATGGAAAACCCATGACATCACTCCAGTTCAGGGAAGATGCAAAATAGGAATTAATACCAGATAATTGCTATATACGAAATCAGAACAGATTACAGAAGAGCCGAATCTTGCAAGCCAGCTATCCAAGTGCTGATTGATATTCCTGACGATTGGTAATTGCCATGTTATCTGGAGACACAGCAAAAGAAGCCTCTTAGAGCAAATGATTTATGAATCTCTGACTGGTTAATCTATCAGAAGAGACAATTCTACAACAGACAAACATGCAACCTTTTCCATACTCCAAATCTACATTTGTAAACTTAGAAACAAATCCCAGGTTGCTCAACTCTAGAAGCATGATTTTAATTGTGCTTTAGCGTGCCACAAGTTTACACACTGTAGAAATCATTTCATCCCATGTAAATTTGTACACAAAGAAAAAAAAGTAAAAACCACTAGTGATGTTTGTGATATCTCTGGGCAAAAGTTTTTATGAATAGCACACTTGAGTAAACATTTAGAACAGCAGTCATTGGCAATGAAGTCATCTGTGATACTGCTTGCAAGTGAAAAATTCCCAATCTCATTAAAACTTTCAGTTCAACCAGTTTTTTCTTTAAATGACAGCAATTTCAAATTGTATAATTTCTCTCTGAACTATTTTCTGTTGACTAATGTTGACTTTCAGAAAGCAGCTGAATGAGGAAGGGTATTATTTCACAGAAACTGTGGAAGTAATAAATCTTTCATCTCATTTGGCAAGGAGGGATTTGATGAATCAATGAAAGGTAGAGAGCAATTGGCCACCAGAAATGCAGTTAACTCTTCAAATGCAGTTCAATTACATCTGAAAATCATGCAGGAGTGTAAGGATGTCCTTTGGGGGCCCTTACAATGCTGTCTGGTGGCCTTCTCTGTGGCAGCCCCGGCCCTCTGGAATCAACTCCCCCCGGAGATTTGAACTGCCCCTACCATCCTTGTCTTCCATAAAATGTTGAAGACTCACCTTTGCCGCCAGGCGTGGGGGGATTAATCTCTCCCCTCCTTTTTTCGCTGACCTTTATTATGTTTATGTTCAGTTGGATTGAGTGTGTATGATTGTGTAGTAGATAAGTTTTTTATAACAATGAATTTTTAAATTAGTTTTTTAAATTTTTTAACATTAGGTTTGTATTTATATTGTATGGCTGTTATGTTGTGAGCCGCCCCGAGTCTTCGGAGAGGGGCAGCATACAAATCTAATATATTATTATTATTATTATTATTATTATTATTATTATTATTATTATTATTATTATTATGTGATCTTTGAAAAAATACAGCAAAACATTTGAGAAAGTCTTCCATTAAATTTTGGTAGAGAATATAGTAAAATTAGAACAGGATTACCCTAACATTAACCAAATAAAGATATGGTTGACCAATGATATCTAATAAATGTATGTCAATGATTCTGCATCAAGATTGAAAGCAGTAACCATCCCATACTACTGTTCTGCATTCTACATAGAAGGCCCTGTTTTATTCATATTTATCAGTGTCTTGGATGAGGGGTTTAAAAGCACAATTATCAAGCTTGCAGACAGTACAAAGGCAAGAGGAAAAGTTGACATCTTAGAAAAAGTATTAGTATCCGGGGGGGATCATAGTGAGCTGAAAAACTGAGTAGAAACCAACAAGCTCAATTTCAACAGAAAGAAATATAAAGTCCTTCTCTTGGATAAGAAAATCTAAGACGTGAGTAGATAAATCATATGGAGCAACTATATATGACAGAAAGTTTTAAGTATCTTAGTGGATCACAAGCAGGATATTGAATGGTGTGATGCATCTGTGAAAAAGTGAGTGCAATTCAAGACAACATCAACAGAAATATAGAGGTCAGGATGAAGAGGAGTCATTCTAATTGGAATTGGTCAGACCAACCTACAATATTTTATCCAGTATCAAACTTGGCACCTTTATGAATGGCACTGGCAAACTGGAGCATGTCCAAAGGATAGCAACCAAGATAATAACAGGCCTAGAGTTAAAACAAAACTGATGAGGAATAGTTGGAGGCAGTGTTCCCTCTAATTTTTTTTGAGGGTGGGCGGAAAAGTATAGTGTCTGAGCGGCAGTCCCTTCGGGACTGGGCAGCACAGAAATAATAAATAAATAAATGAACAAACAAACAAACAAACAAATAAAAAACCCACCCTGTTTTGCCTCAGAGAATTTCAAAATAAAATACTGTACTGTGTGTCTATAACAGTGAGCTCATAATAGGGCAACTCTATCAATATCAAAATGCCACTTAAATAGTTGAGCTAGTTTCAAACTAGATTTTGATTTTCTTTCTCTCTTCCTTACTCCCATTCTTTTTCTTTTTCTTTTCCTTCCTCTCTTTTTTCTATCTGTTTCTCTCTCTTCCTCTCTCTCTCCTTCCCTCTCACTCTTTCCCTCTCGGCTTCTGGGCAGGTTTAGAAAACTCTGAGTTGATGATGATTTTTAAGTGAGCGATTGCTCACTGCTCAGCTTAGAGGGAACTATGGTTGGAGGCATTGAATGTTTAACCTGAAGGACCATGGGGAGATATGACAGCTGCTTTCAAGTACAGTGGTACCTCTACTTACAAACTTAATTCATTTTGTGACCAGCTTCTTAAGTAGAAAAGTTTGTAAGAAGAAGCAATTTTTCCCATAGGAATCAATGTAAATGCAAATAATGTGTGCGATTGGGGAAACCTCAGGGACTGCCTTCTGCTGCACGAATGACAGCGACCAGTTAGGTCCCACAGACTGGATCTTCTCCGGGTCCCGTCAACTAAGCAATGTCGCCTGGCAGGACCCAGGGGAAGAGCCTTCTCTGTGGCGGCCCCAGCCCTCTAGAACCAACTCCTCCCAGAGATTAGGACTGCCCCTGCCCTCCTTGCCTTTCGTAAACAACTTAAAACCCACCTCTGCCGCCAGGCATGGGGGAATTGAGATACTCTTTCCCCCTAGGCCTTTACAATTCTATGCATGGTATGTATGTATGTATGTATGGTTGGTTTTTATATTAATGGATTTTTAATCATTTCTAATACCAAATTACTATTGTACATTGTTTTATTGTCGCTGTTAGCCGCCCCAAGTCTCCGGAGAGGGGTGGCATACAAATCCAATCAATCAATCAATCAATCAATCAATCAATCAATCAATCAATAAAAAAAACAAACTGCAGGAAGGGTGGAAGCCCTGTTTCCTCCTAGGAGATTCCTAGAGAGACCCCACAGAGGCTTCTCCCCACCTTTTCCAGTTACAGTTTCAGAGGCTCGGGTTTGTAAGTAGAAAATGGTTCTTGGGAAGAGGTAAAAAAATCTTGAACACCTGGTTCTTATCTAGAAAAGTTCATAAGTAGAGGCGTTCTTAGGTAGAGGTAACACTGTATTTGAGGAGCTGCCAAACATAAGACAAGAAAAAAATGAGAAGGAAGCAGATTTCATTTGGGCATTAGAAATAATTTTCTAATGAGAAACTGTTCAGCACTGGAATTTGTTTGCCTCAGAAGATAGTAGAAGTATTTAAGCATGGAGAGCCATGAAGTAGAAACAATGTAGTAGTGGATTACAATACTGGCCAGGGGTT
Source organism: Erythrolamprus reginae (assembly GCF_031021105.1). NCBI lineage: Eukaryota > Metazoa > Chordata > Lepidosauria > Squamata > Dipsadidae > Erythrolamprus > Erythrolamprus reginae. Next base: position 385,419,758 of record NC_091950.1, on the reverse strand, counting down.
AGTCTCCAAGGTCTCTTCTAATCCTTCCAATCTATAATTATTAGTCCTTCAGCATTTGATACTATATCATATATAAATATCATAAGAAAATGAACCGAAAAGAAAAACACCAGATCTTTCAGGCAAGACATTTCAGCATTTGCACATTAGTACAACAGAAATGTAAAAATTTGTATTTGTATTTGTATTTATTAGATTTGTATGCTGCCCCTCTCCGAAGACTCGGGGCGGCTAACAACAATATAAAAAGACAATGTAAACAAATCTAATATTAAAACAATCTAAAAAACCCCAATTTAAAGAACCACTCATACATACAAGCATACCATGTATAAATTCTATAAGCCTAGGGGAAGGGAAATTTCAATTCCCCCATGCCTGATGACAGAGGTGGGTTTTAAGGAGCTTGCGAAAGGCAAGGAGGGTGGGGGCAACTCTGATATCTGGGGGGAGCTGGTTCCAGAGGGTCGGGGCTGCCACAGAGAAGGCTCTTCTCCTGGGTCCCGCCAAACGACATTGCTTAGTCGACGGGACCTGCAGAAGGCCAACTCTGTGGGATCTAACCGGTCACTGGGATTTGTGCGGCAGAAGGTGGTCCCTGAGATATTCTGGTCCAATGCCATGAAGGGCTTTATAGATCATAACCAAAAATTGGCCTCAGCACTGCTCACTCAGCTGCTCCTGCCATAGTTTGGGATGTTTGTTAATTATCATCAGTGATGGGCCACCAAAAGTTTTACTACCATACTGTGGGCGTGGCTTATGCATTTTGTTTCAACATCTTTCAGTGCAAATTGGGTTCTCTGGGGTGGATCTCCAAATTTTGCTACCGGCATTCCTGACCGTACCTGTAAGAGCCCATCACTGATTATCATAATCTGTCGAAGTAGAAAGTACTGATAATTAAATAAGTATTAAGAAGTCAAGGAAAGAAAAGGGCTGCAATACTTCAACTAGCATCCAGTTCCCCATGGACATCCTTACTTAAAACAGGGCTACAAAAAGTGTGCTCCATCAGCATCTTTTCTGCAATCCTCAGAACAGTGAAATCAAAGTTTTACATATTTTAAAACAATTTTTGAGCTTTTCGAGTGAGTTCGGAAAAAATATCAGCGTCTCCTATGCCTTGAACAAAGTTGAAGCTTGTATCTCACTTTCCAAAAGGATATTGATCTTGCCTATTGTTATAGGACCACTCAACATAACATGCAAGAATGTGCAATAATTGTGAAACTGAAAAAAAGTTACTTCTGTTTCATATCACACATAACCACTCCCACTTACTTACCTCAAAACTCTACGCTCTGGCCCAAATTCAGCTTCATAGTAACCATTTTCACAATCCTTTCCAACCAGCTGGTGAGGATGCGGCCTATAGGGTTCATTCTTAGTTACCAATGTTATTCTAATTTTTACTTTCCCAAAGTAGTTCAAGATCTAAAAAGAAATGAAACACAAAGGGTGAGTATAATGTTAGAATTAAGCTCATAGAATGAAAGGTTATAAATTGCAAACTTTCCCAGAAATTAAACAAGCTACATTGTTTAACTTATCATTGAAACTAAAAGGTTGTAGAATTTTGGAAAACATGGAAGATCTTAGAATCGTAGAATTAGAACAGGTCATTAAAGTATAAGGTGTTACTGTATACTGTATTGGTCTACACCAGTGTTTCCCAACCTTGGCCACTTAAAGATATTTGGACTTCAACTCCCAAAATTCCCCAGCCAGCAAACGCTGGCTGGGGAATTCTGGGAGTTGAAGTCCAAATATCTTCAAGTGGCCAAGGTTGGGAAACACTGGTCTACATATCCTAGCTTTGCATGCTGCTGAGTTAATTCTTGTTGCCACCACCTATTTTAATAACCTTCTTGCTGATGATGGTTCAAAAGAAGGACAATACTTCCACAGTTTGTATGCTTTGCTAGCAGGTATAAAAGATAAAACAATTGAAATATATTCTAGAGTACCAACTCCTAACTTTGTAACTTTGATATGGATTCTGAACTAAGTGTGGGGAGACAGATCATTCAATCTCACAAGAGAGAAAGAAAATCAAATTTTAGCTTAAAATGAAAAGAGAAAAAGAGATAATGTAACAATTCATATTTACTTTAAATAGTTTTGTTCAAAATTACAATAGTGGAACAGATAAAAACATAAGATTTCTCAAATTACAGAAGTGATTACAATAGAAAATCGTACAGAAAAAAATAACATTCTGAATAGATTTCAAAATGATGTCGATCTACTTTTATTTAGAAGTTAATATATGTTGTAAACAAATGGCAGTGTGCATAAAGCAAAGAGGGACTGTGCTTGTGTAAAGACAGTAATGACTGAGAGAAAATATGACAGGAGTTAGCAAATATATGAAGATGTGTGATATTCATTATCAACTCAGAATGCAAGACATAATATAATGGCTTTATGTTAAAGACAGTAAAAGTTCTGAATGGTGTTACAATTACCAAGTGAAATAATAGGCTCTTTTTATCTGGATGTGTTCAAATGAAACACTTTGATCTGCATTGGCCAAGATATACAGTAACACCTAATACTGTAATGATCTGTTCCAATTCTACAATTCCTAGATCTTTCATGTTTTCCAAAGTTCTACAACCCTTTAGTTTCAATGTTAAGTCAAACAATGTAGCTTGCTTATCATATTTTTCAGAGTATAAAACACACCAGAATATAAGACGCACTTTAATTTTGGGGGAGGAAAATAGGGAAAACAATCTGCTTAGCAGATATTCATCTGGCTAGAATCCTTTGTCTGGTCAGTTTCAGCACATTATTTTTGTCAGGCCGAACTCTCTAACTCCTTCATGTGGAGTTAGAGAGTTCGGCCTGGCAATTTTATCCCTTGGTTAAGGCTTTTTTTTTTAAAAAAAAAAAACCTTATTTGGAGAGAGTAACAATGAAAGAGCTTGCAAGCCAGTAAGAGCTGGGAACATTGTTAGAACCTGGTTAGGGCTGGAAAGAAAAATTCTGAGCAAGTAGAGCAATGAAAGAAAATCTGCAAAGACCTAGGGCTTGGAAAACATTCTTTGCAGAGAATAACAATGAAAGATCTTGCAAGCCAGTAAGAGCTGGGAACATTATTAGCACCTGGTTAGGGCTGGAAAGAAACATTTGGAGCAAGTAAAACAATAAAAAAAACCTACAAAGACAGAGTTTGTAAAACACTACAGTGATCCCTCATTTTTCACGGGGGATGCGTTCCAATACCACCCATGAAAAACAAATTTCCGTGAATAGAGGAAATATTTTTTAATGTATTTAATGAGTATTTGGACTTTTAAAACCTACCCTTTGCATTAAACAGTCATTATATAATGTTTCTCAGCTAGAACTACATGTGATATCATACCAGTTTCTTTAATAGAGTACAGTAGTAAAGTAGAAGAATTTTATGAACTTTTAATGGATTTAAAATTTTAATGGATTTAATGGATTTAGAAACATAGAAACATAGAAGTCTGACGGCAGAAAAAGACCTCCTGGTCCATCTAGTCTGCCCTTATACTATTTTCTGTATTTTATGTTAGGATGGATATATGTTTATCCCATTTAAGGCCCCATTGAAAACCCGTGAAGTAGCGAATCCGCGAAAGATGAACCGTGAAGTAGCGAGGGATTACCTGTATTTACAGAGTGTAACAGTGCACAATAAATGCACAATACTTGTATAAATATAACAAATCTAGTTATCAAATCATAAATTCAAAACTTCATTTTTATCTTTTTCAAGGAAGAAGCCCAAAAGCGGTATCTAAACAGAAATAAATCTAGATAGAATTTTACCTTTTATCAAAGTAATCAGTTTTACCATCTTTGTTAATTCCCTGTAAAAATCTTAGCTTTTCCATTGTTCGGCGTTCTACTTTCTTGTAAAGGAAGCGCCCAATGATCGCTGCAATAAACATGGTTTTTCTCCTGAGAGTTGTGCTCTTTACTTCCACCACACAAAATTCCACCACATAAAGATCAGAATTTCTTCCTGACTCAGTTAGCTGATAAACTGAGATTATTGGAAAGTATGTCATACAACCTGTACAGTGGCATTCTCCAAGCTAGGCAACACCTAAATACCTTCCCAGCATATACCCTCTAGTCTAGCCTAGCCATACAATAGCTGAATTATGGACACTAAAGTCCACCTAACCTAGAGGATCCCTAGATTAGAGAAGGGTGTTGTAGAAATCATTACAAATATTATAGCTACAGAGATAGCCCAGGTGCGGCTGGAATGGACCTTATTTCTCCATTTTATTTTTCTGCTGGTGAGATGCAGGAATGGACAAGAAGGATTGCTAGTTGGAGAGTAGCCTAAGAGCAATAGTGTGGATGGAAGCTGGCGAGTCAGGATTTTCATCAGAAATTCAAATGTTGCTGAAAGAGGTTTTTTTTCCTTCCAGTCAAAGCTATGAAACACTCTGCTGTTTAAGTTAAATGACAGTGACTTTCCTTCCTTGATATAAGGAAATAAGGAAATAATGCTGAAACTCTGCCAACATCCTGACTGGCAATTGTTGGCACTGCTAGACTTTTCACTTTATATCTGACGGGTGGTTCTTGGATTTATCTTTTGGATTTACCTACTAGGATAAAAGATTCTGTATTCTATTTTAATTGGACCAAAGAGAGAGAGAGAGAGATTAGTCAATCCTTTTCTAGGTTTGCTTCAAAAGGCTCACTGTAATCTTTAAATTCTCACTGTCCCAGAGCTGAAGAATATTTCTTCTATTTTATAGAGGTAATACAAAATAAGAATCATAATGAAAATGGTGGTTTATTTTAGTATTTGTTTGTTTGTTTGTTGATTGATTGATTGATTATTGTATTTCTATGCTGCCCAACTCTCAAAGGATCTGGCCGGCTTACAACAGGATATAAAATACATTTTTAAACATCATAAAAGATTAAGAAAAGACAGTTTAAAAATCACACACATACATATCATTCAAGGCCGGACCTCGTAAGGAGATCAAAATTGTGTTATCCATAGTAGTGCAGTGGTTAGAATGCAGTATTGCAGGCTAATTCTGCTAACTGTCAGGAGTTCAATTCCCACCGGCTCAAGGTTGACTCAACCTTTCATCTTTCTGTGGTTGGTAAAATGATGGTCCAGATTGTTGATAGCAATATGCTGATTCTGTAAACCACTTAGAGAAGGCAATAAAGCACTATGAAGTGGTATGTAAGTGCTATTGCTATTTCTATCATTTATGTTGTTGTTGCTGCTGTTGCTGCTTCTGCTGCTGTTGTTATTATTGTTGTTGTTATTGTTGTTGTTGTTTTTATTGTACGTATCCATTGAAATGGTGCAATGTTTCTCAACTTTGAGAACTTTAAGAAGTTAGCTAGGAAATTATGGGAATTGAAGGCCACATTTATTAATGTTGCCAAGATTGAGAAATATGGACCAGTGTGTGATGTAATCATGATTTATTCAATAAATGATGGTTACACAAATCATGGCTTACCACTTACATGGCCAGAGTCCTGAACTCAGAGATCTTTCTTTCCCCTGCAGAACCGCAAATCTTTCTGCTTTTGTTAAGTTGCAAAAAAGCTATAGAACAGTTCAGTGGTGGATTGCTACTGGTTCACCCTGGTTCGGGTGAACCAGTAGCGGCAGCAGCAGGAGGCTCCGCCCACCCACCTGGACATCATCATATACACTCTGCGCATGTGCAGAAAGGTTGCACACATGCAAAGCACGCACAAATGCACTCCCATTCCTGAACCAGTAGCAAAGGTAAGTGAAACCACTACTGGAACAGTCCCTTTATAACAAGCCTCTTTTCAATATCATTCTTTTTAGGGTAGTCTTTTACAATATTATTTGAATTTATGGGATTGTTGTATAATTTGAATTTCATAATGTAAGAGCAAGACAAATGAGAAATCAAATTTAATCTTCCCAGCAGCTTTCCAACACAGTTTGCCTGAAAAAAGTGGACCTTAAACAATGTACTGTATTGCACAATTCTTGCCTTTTGAGCAATATAATCCTCACTCCCAATTTAAAAATTTTTTGGAGGTGGGTGAAAGAGCAAGCAGACACAGTAATAGCTATACCTGTATAGATGGGAATGTCCGGTTGATATCAGTACTATGTTCACCTGGAATACTGCCTGCTGATCTTCCTTCACATTTGTATCGAAAACGCATCCCTCTCTGTCTAGGTTGCTCATGTATTTCAATATATGGCTCATGACCACCTTTAAAAGGAAAGAAACAATTATAAACATATAATGTAAAACATATGTTGTGGTAATTAAATGACCACTATAAACTGGTTTTTAAGAATGAGGGTCAAACAGCTAATCTGGAAAGCAGATTAAAAAAAAGTCATGTGAAATGTTCACATGTCTCAGTCATCCAGGTCATGGTTGTCCCTTAGGTGCTTTTTCAAAAGGCAATTGGACTTTTTCTCCCCCTTCTTTGCTTCAAGATGTTTTGCTTCTCATCCAAGAAGCTTCTTTAGTGAATTTTGCAAGGGATATAAATTCTTCTTTCTCCACTATTCAATCAAAACTGAAGAAGTTTCTTGGAGGAGAAGTGAAACGTCTTCAAGCAAAAAACAACAAAGTCCAGTTTTTGAAAAAGTACCTTTGGAATAAACAGTTACAGTATCTATTGAAGTTAGTTCATCAGTTCTAGCTGCATTGTCCATTAAGCTTTCTTTCTGGATTCTGTGGCAGAAATAGCATTATTATTGGGAAAAATTGAAACAAAATTCTGATGATGATCTCAGCGGAAGATAAATTACTCTGCTTTGCAAAGCTTCAAATGTTTATCTCAAGATATCACAACAAACACTGATTCCTGGACTGTCTTTCTTGTTCTCTTCAGGCTCATCCATATAGCCACCTTATCTGAGCTATGAGATAGCTCGTTTATCATTTATAGAATAGCATAGAATAGAACAGAACAGAATAGGAGTTGGAAGGGACCTTGGAGGTCTTCTAAACCAACTCCCTGCTTAGGCAGGGAAACCCTATAACATTTCAGACAAATGGTTTCCAATCTCTTCTTTAAAAGTCCAGTGTTCAAGTATTTACAACTTCTGGAGGCAAGTTGTTCCACTGATTAATTGTTCTAACTGTCAGGAAATTTCTCCTTAGTTCTAGGTTGCTTCTACATGTCCTCACTAAGGATATAGCATCACATTCCCAGCCTATTATTGAGGAAAGTTAAGGTCAGATGCAGTTGACCAAACAGAAAAATTGTGGTTTTTCTGGAAAACAGGAGAAAATCTCCCATATGAACATTCTGCTATATCTTTGGGGGGTCAATAATTTGTTGAACTCCAATGGATCTGTTAAGACCATCCTCTCCCATTGGGCTGAATGACTCCACATTTATATATCTCTTGATACTATTGTTCTCTTTTTAAATTCTGCTTTTTGTTTAAAAAATTGGTTACGTCTACCTTCACCCAGGTTCAACTTTATAAAATTATTTTCAAAGCCCAAGATTAAGCATGTAAGAGCTGTATGCACAGATTACATATTCATGCACAGATTGCCTGTATTTTAGCATTAATTGGTTATGACCTATAAAGTCTTACATGGCATGGGACCAGAATATCTCTGAGACCGCCTTCTGCCGCACAAATCCCAGCGGCCGATTAGGTCCCATAGAGTTGGCCTTCTCCGGGTCCCGTCGACCAAACAATGTCGGCTGGTGGTACCCAGGGGAAGAGCCTTCTCTGTGGTAGCCCCGGCCCTCTGGAATCAACTCCGTCCAGAGATTCAAACAGCCCCCACCCTCCTCGCCTTCTGTAAAATGCTGAAGACCCATCTTTGTCGCCAGGCATGGGGATAATTACCACCTTCCCCCCTTTTTTATTATGCTTTCGGCCTTACTGTATGATGGATTAGGTTGAATGTGTATGATTGTATAGTTTGGGATTTTATTATGTTATTAATGTTTTTTAAATTGATTTAATTTTCTACTAATGGATTTGTAATGTATTGTATCACTGTTATGTTGTGAGCCGCCCTGAGTCTTTGGAGAGGGGCGGCATACAAATCTAATAAACTATAACTATAATAATTCAACACTGTGAATCCCCAGCAATGGTGGGTTGCTATCGGATTGGACCAGTTCGCACGAGCTGGTGGCAGAAATTTGTCCACATTCGCTAAACCAGTAGCGACGGCCTGCATGCCATGCCCCCTAATCAGTTCCCTGGTCACCGTTGTTTGAAAGCGAGTGACAATGAACCCTCTAGGCATATACAAAGGCTTCTGCGACGCGATATGTGCACTTCTGAACTGGTAAGGAAGGTAAGAGAAACCTATCCCTGATCTCTAGCATATGTCTGCAGGAGGAACAATTTCCAACTAGAGAGAAAAATGATTCCAAATTAGCTTATGCAGTTATCTCAGACTGAACTAAATGTTTAATTTTAATTATGTTTTCGTAGTTTACTGGTAACATTAATTAACCAAATTGCTATGGGGCCTTCTAAAGATATTAGACTAGATTGTACTTGCCAGCTTCAGCCTACTTAGGCCAACTTTGTACACTGAGCAGAAATCAGCACTAAATAACTAGCAGGAATAAAGGGGAAAACCCAAGTTTGATGGATATCATGATGCCTTTTTCCTGAAACCTCAAAAACTATCAACTAGAACTAGCCTTTAGTAGACTTAGAAATAAAATGTTTCTAAGAAAGAAATATGTGTTTACCAAACACATATCTAGCATTGTTATTCATGGTTTATTGAGGAAGCCATACATATGATTTATTGAATAAACCTAACTATGGTAACTGGTGTCAGATTAAGCATGGAGACCACTTTATGGCTTATCAAACAAAAGCTCTAACATACTTTCAACAGATTATTTTCATACTCTCTACATGCTCTTTATTACATAATAGATTTAGACATAGCATTCTCACAATTAGCTTATTTGCTCTTTTTCCCATTCCCCTCCTAAGTCTTCTTGGAATACTGCATCCAGTTTTGGTCACCACAATATAAAAAGATATTGAGACTCTGGAAAGAGGGCAGAGAAGAGCAACACAGATAATTAGAGGCTAAAATGAAGAACCCAAGAATTGGGTATGACAAGAAGGACCAAGAGCGACATGATAGCAGTGTTCTACGATTTGAAGGACTGTCACAAAGATGAGGCAGTCAAACTATTTTCAAAAGCACCTGAAGGCAAGGCAAGAAACAATGGCAGGAAATTAATCAGCCTAGAACTAAGGAGAAACTTCCTAACAGTGACAACAATTAAAGAGTAGAAGTGTTTGGCTTCAGAAGTTTGAGTGCTTCATCACTGGAGACTTTTAAAAAGAGACTGGGCAGTCAATTGTCTAAAATGGTATAAGGTCTTCTGCTAGAGTAGAGCTTGGAGTAGATGACTTCCAAGGTCCCTCCCAACTTTGTTTTTCTATGTTTTTCATCAGTGGTTCTCAACCTCGGTGTTCACAGGGGTCGCCTAAGACCATGGGAAAAGATAATTTCCCATGTTGTTAGGAACTAAAGCTTCTATTCCGGTGCCTTGGAATTTTTACTATTTGACCAGTCAGGTGTTTACAATGGGGGTGTCCCTCTGACCTTCCTGCCAATCATCTTAAAGCTCTGTTGGCAGAATTGGAGTTATGGTTGGGGGTCAACACAACATGAGGAATTGTATTAAGGGGTTGCGGCATTAGAAAAGTTGAGAACCAATGTTCTATCTTCTTCTTGTCTACTGTAAAATAGCTTGGAACTTGTACTACCATTCTACAATCAACACCGAAATTGAGATTACAGTACCACTGTTGTTTTCTTCTGCATATATTTGTACAATACAGTAATTGAATTGTAATTATGATAATACAGTATGGAATCCAGGTCAAGGAATATTTATTAAAGTGACTCTTAAACATGTTTTTTTGTACATTGTCCTAACACAAAACTCCATGAAGCAGCGCTATTTCAGAGCCTTTTGCTTCACTCTGAATTTCATCATTTAAGTCAGAAGATTAACTGGGAACATACATGCGCATTCACTAGGAAATAGGAAAATTCCCCCAATTTATAAAAATAGGAGGATACCTTAAAGCTTTGTTTCAGATGTCAAGTTGAAAATACAGGTTGTTCTCAACTTAGTTGACATTTGAACATATGATGATCCTTAAAAAAGTGACTTATGACTGTTGCAGCACTCCTACAGTAATGTGGTTTAAAAAATTCAGGTGTGCATTTGCAATAGTGGCAGCATCCCAGAATCAGGTGATTATCAGGTATGACATTCCCAAGGGGGCTTCCAACAAAGCAGTCAATAGAATAGAATTAGAATTAGAATAGAATGGAATAGAATTCTTTATTGGCCAAGTGTGATTGGACATACAAGGAATTTGTCTTTGGTGCATATGCTCTCAGTGTACATAAAAAGACAAGAAACATTTGTCAAGAATCAAAAGGTACAACACTTAATGATAGTCATAAGATACAAATAAGCAATCAAATCATACTAGAAAACAATATAAATCATAAGGTACAAGCAACAAAGTTACAGTCGTGCAGTCATAAGTGGGAGGAAATGGTGATAGGAATGATGAGAAGATTAATAGTAATAGCAATGCAGACTTAGTGAATAGTTTGACAGTGTTGAGGGAATTATTTGTTTAGCAGAGTGATGGCATTTGGGAAAAAACTGTTCTTGTGTCTGGTTGTTCTGGTGGGCAGTGCTCTATAGCATCGTTTGAGGGTAGGAGTTGAAACAATTTATGTCTAGGATGCAAGGAGTCTGTAAATATTTTCACAGCTCTTTTTTTGACTCCTGCAGTATACAGGTCCTCAAAGGAAGGTAGGTAGGTAGGTGGGAATTGTTTTTTCTGCAATTCTAATTATCCTCTGAAAGATTCTGCATTCACTTAACGACACCATGATTAATTTAATGTCTCTAGCAAAATAGTGATATAATTGGGCATGGCTCACTAAACAACTGCATCACTTAACAGTAGAAATTCTGATCTCAATTATGGACATAGGTTAATGACTACCTGTACATTGTCAACCAGAAAATCATGGGAATCACTTACTTGAATGAGCAGATTCAACATACAGCTGTTTATGGAACAACTTTACAGGTCTATTTTAATTTTTGGATTTTTCTTACAACAATTTTTAAAGTAAATGATAACCCCAAAATGGTACAGCTGCCAGATTGCAATGAAATATGCTAAGCAATGTTCCTAAACATATTTACGCTTATTTTACTGAGAGCTCAAAATAAATAGTTTAATATTATGACCTACAGCTACAAAGCCCCATATATGAACGTATTGATATATGATTTACACTGAAGTTCATTTGTTTTCGTTTCCAGAGGTATGAATTTAATTTGTAATGTTTTAATCTCTTTCAGAAGAAAAAAAGTACCACAATCCCAGTTCACTAAATGAAGAGCTTCTCCCCATGTCAGATTCCAAACCATCAGCAATTAAAATAAACAAACAAAAAAAATAGTTTGGAGATTATATACATCCAAACTATCAAAAGAAATAATGAACAAACCTTGAAAAATAAATTTGTAAGACAAAGTATGAACATATAATTAGGCCAATGGTAAAACACATGATTGGTTTGCCAAAGGTTCTAGAATATTCAATTAAAGATTTTGGAGATTTTAGAGAACCACTGTCAATCAAAATAGACAATGTTGAGCTAAATAAACAAAATAGTTCAAGTTTAGGCTAAGGCAGTTTCTGTTGATACCCAGCTCATTAAAGACAGTATCGTTTCCTAGACTTAGAAGATTCTGCTATAGAAATGGGAAGTAATGATATGACCTCACTGATGCTTACAATGTCTTGTATTCAAATTTTAGATTCAAACTTGCATTAGGAATTTCAAAAACTCTTGATCAAGTTTAACAATCTAATGAGCAACTAGATCTCTCTGTGCAAGCTGTTGAGCATAAACAGAAAAAAATATTGTGATGCCCACTTTGGCTGTTTTTCATCTGCATGTGGTTAGCATATGGTTCTTAACATTTGACTCCAAAATATACATGGTTCTTCACAGGAAAAAAACCCAACACAAATTCAAGATATATGATGCAAATAACTTAGTTGCCCATTTAAAAAGCAAATTAGTCACGTTTTAAACATTCTTAATTGCTCAGGCGAGAATGACAGTAATTTTCTACAGAAGTACATTGGAAAATGTTCCCAATTCTTAATTTTCACTTCTACTTTTCTATGTTCTTAAAAAGTGTTACACTGGACAAACCCTGTATCAATTCAAACATTTTATCTAGGGCAGAGATGGATGTACAGTAATACATATAAAAAGAAAAAGGAACCCCTCCCAAATCCTGACTTTTAGCATATGAAACTGACTTCATAATTATAGCCTAAAGCCAGCATAGATTCAAGGTTCCTATGAAAATTCGTCATTTACTACGCATAATTATTGCTCTACACAAGCCAGTTCAAGACTACAGGTAGTCCTCAATTTAGAACAGTTCATTTAGTGACTATTTGGCATTACAATGGGATTGAAAAAAGGAACCTATGACCATTTTTCACACTTTTGCCCTCCCCATTGCAACATCCCCATAATTACATGATCAAAAATCAGATGCTTTGGAATTATGATGGTTGCAGTGTCCTGGAGTCACATGATCACCTTCTGTAACGGCTTGAGAAGCAAAGTCAATGGGGAAGACTGATTAACTTAATCATTGTGTTACTAACAACCTCAGTGTTTCAGTTAACAACTGTGGCAAGAAAAGTTGTGAAGCAAGACAAAACAAATGTTTTACTTAACAATAGAAATGTTGGGCTCAATTTGTGATTGTAAGTCAAGGATTACCTCTATTTAGAGACAGGATTAGTTACCTTTATATGGGGATATAGTTGATGATGCCATCGGTTGAGCTAGGATATCCTATAACAGTGATGGCGAACCTATGGCACGGGTGCCAGAGGTGGCACGCAGAGCCATATCTGCTGGTACGTGAGCTGTTGCCCTAGCTCAGCTCCAAAATGCATGTATGTGCCAGCCAGCTGATTTTTGGCTCGCACAGAGCCTCTGGGAGGGAGTTTTTGGCTTCCAGAGAAGCTCCTGGTGGATGCGGGAGGGCATTTTCACCCTTCCCCGGCTCCATGGAAAACTTTGGAGCCTGGGAAGGGTGAAACTGGGCCCACCAGAATTTGGGAAACGGGCAATTTTCATCCTACTGGGCCCACCAGAATTTGGGAAACAGGCCATTTTCAGCCTGCAGAGGGCCTCTGGTGGATAGGGGATGTTGTTTTTGCCCTCCCCAGGCATTGAATTATGGATAATAATAAGTAAAAATTGTGAAACCAAGTTTAAAAAAAGATTATGGGACCTGTAGTTCATGTGAACTACAGGCCCTCTATAGATTCTCACCGAATATCATTGCTTCATGGGTTATAAACTGAGAATAACTAACCTAAATAATACCTATGCTATTTGTCTTTTGTATATGCTTCTTATGTATTTGTTGTAGTTCTTTTTCTCCCCATCCCTAATTTTAACAAAACGGTGGCTTAATGCAATGTATCAACCAAGCATTAGACTCTCAGTATCCATATTACATACAGAATGCAACGGTCACTATGCTGTTCACAGAACTTAATTAGTGATTTAAGGCCAGCCACTGTCACTCAATCCTACCTATCTCATATGGTTGCTATCTGATCCCCATATAGTTCGCTGACCTCCCATAGAAAAGTCTTAATAAAAAATAGAATAGATTTAAAAATGTGTAAAAGGCAGGAGAAAAGCAATCCAGCTGCTTAGGACAGAAGGTACATCTGGAATTTAAATCAATCCAGTTGTATAGCTTTGCCTTGAAAGGAAATTGTACCTCTGGCTTCCATGAAGTTTTGATATACCGTATATAAGGAAGGCGTGATTGGGTTATCCAAAAGGCACCTGCTTGCCACAGATGAATTCAGGTATTTTGGTGTTTCTTCACATGCCAGTGAGTCTTTTATCTTTATTGATATTAGCATGTAATTATCTCAATAATCTACTGCCTTCAGTGAGGCTTTCCTCTTATTCTCAAACCAACAGACCCCTAGCCCGTAACCTCAGGCCTAGAAGGGTCCATTTCTTTTCATGCATTGCATTTGCCCAGGGAAATATTATTTATTGTTGTGAGCCGCATCGAGTCTTCGGAAAGGGGCGGCATATATTATTATTATTATTATTATTATTATTATTGTTGTTGTTGTTGTTGTTGTTATTATTATTATTATTATTATTAACATTAACTAAAAATGAAGTTCTGTTGCTTGCTCTCAAGTAAAAGTATTTACCCAAACACACATATATAACACATATATTTATAGCACATATATAACACACACACACACACACACATATACATGCTATATACATAAATGCATGCACCATACAGACAGATACATATTCAAAATGGATAGTTATATACACAGACACAGACATACACATATGTCACAAGAATACACTCCCTCACATTTTGTAAATATTTAAGTATATCTTTTGTGTTATTTTGAGGGGACAGCACATTTACACTGTTACATAAGCTGTATACTCACTACTTGGAGCCAAGTGACATAGTGTGTGTGCATGTGTGTGTGTGTCCATTTTGAATACGTAGCAGAAAGAGGAAATGTGACAGTTCACAAGATTGATGCAACATGGAACAAAACTGTGATATTCTGCTTTGGATACCATGAATCCTCCTCCCAGAAGGTAACAAGGAAAACAAATCATGAAGAGGATATGTAGCTTCCCAGACAATCCTGCAGACACTGCTCAAGCATCACTTATATGCTATATCCTGGATAGAAGGAAGTAAACTACCAATGATCTTTTCTGCCATCCTCGTCACTCTCTGCCCCACCTTCCTATCCGAAGCAGTAATGTTCCAAACCAGACAGTAACGCAATACAACAGGATGCTCTCAATCATCCCTCTATAGAAAGTGGTAAGGACAGGGAAAGAAAGATTAACTTTTCTCATGTGACACAGAGAGTGCTGCTAACCACCCCCACAGGTGACTCATTAATACGTAGAGGTGCCTGCCTTTTCTGAATTTGACATCAATCTTGTTAGTTTTTCTTACATTTAAAATGATGCTGGTTTTGTTACACCAGTTCAGTAAACCCTCTAACGCTTTACGCTAAGCATCTTCATTGCAATCTTGAATAAGGCCCACTAGTGTTGTATGCAGTGTGAAAGTTTAGTATCTTATGTAAAATGATATAATCTTTCTCCCCTTTGTGGTTTTCTCATTTGAAATGTCCACATATGCAAGTTCAGAAAATGCAGGAAAAAATATAGCAGTTTTGTCTTTCTTCTATATTTAAAAATGTATTCTATCCCTTAGATGTTGCATCTACAAATCCTGTCTTTTCAACAAATATACAGTGATACCTCATCTTACAAACTTAATTGGTTCCAGGATGAGGGTTGTAAGGTGAAAAGTTTGTAAGACGAAACAATGTTTCCCATAGGAATCAATGGAAAAGCGATTAATGCGTGCAAGCCCAAAATTCACCCCTTTTGCCAGCTGAAGCACCCATTTTCATGCTGGTGGGATTCCCCTGAGGCTCCCTCCATGGGAAACACCACCTCCGGACTTCTGTGTTTTTGCGATGCTGCAGGGGAATCCCAGCATCGCAAAAATGGGCGCTTCGCTGGCAACGGAAGTCCGGAGGCGGGGCATCTCAGCCGCGGCGGTGGGTTTGTAAGGTGAAAATAGTTTGTAAGAAAAGGCAAAAAAATCTTAAACCCCTGGTTTGTATCTCGAAAAGTTTGTATGATGAGGCGTCTGTAAGACGAGGTATCACTGTACAGTAATTGAAAATGCCCAATAGATAGATGTGTCAGTAATTTAATTTCAACACTGAGTGAAGACAGGGAAATTTGACCAATATTTTGATTATATTTTGAGAGCATTAGTAAATCATTGCACTGTTTTATTGATTACATTCTGCCCAGATATCCATTGAGAGAACAAATATTAAATATTTAAATAAAGAAAATCGTGTCACCAGCTTGAACAAAACAGGAAACTGTATTTAACTGAAGACTTCCTTGTTTTTTGTTTGCTCAAGAAAAGAGAGAAGTAAAAGTGTGTAAGTGAAAGGTTCATTCATGGCTTTGTATACTAAGCAGAAATATAACAGTATGAACCTTTCCAGTGTGGTACATTTTATAATATCCTTGAAGTTATTATTTTGTATCAAAACCAATGGTCTTGAAATCAACAATTGACCGTACAAATAATCTCACATGACCCTGGCAACATTTAAGATATTTCTGTATTATGTGAAATTCTGAATGCAATGATTAAAAAGATACGAGGCTTAAATGTAGATTTTTGTATGTCAAATCATATAGAATGAAATACTGTATTTTTCATATGCAAAATATTACATTATACCTTCACAATTGTAAAAGATAAAAGTTTCTGAATAATGTTATATGTCTCTTGCACCAACTTCTACTTATTAATGAAAATGGTACTATATTACACATCACAGCTACATTTTAATAATTTAGAATGTAATAATTGATTACATGCCTAAATTCTAATGATCAACCATAATACACACACATATATATATATATATATATAAAATTATAAACTATTTTGTAACTTTCAAATAACTTTGAAGCTAGAATAGCAGATAAAGAAAATTTGATGTAATTAGTAATGTTAAAAACACAGTTTCAAAATATATAATTAATAGTTGCTTTCAGAAAATGTTATAAGGATAAGGATTCAATACTGATAAATGAAAGATTTTAATTTTAAGAAACCTAGGCATAGGTTTTACTTCTTAAAAACAAAATGAAGCCTAGTTATGGTTCTCCATTGCCATTGTTTCCCTGAAAATAAGACTCTGTCTTATATATTTTTAAACCTAAAATAAGTGCTTGGCCTTATTGCCATGCACTCAAAAGCCCAATTGGCTTATTATTAGGGGATGTCTTGTCTGGGGGGGAAACAGGGTAAAAATTTAGATGAAGATCTTCTCTGCAATTTTCACCCTTTTAAAGAAAGAAATTGTTACAGTGTTTGTGTGGAAATAAACTGGAATCAGTGATAGGTATTTGAACAAACATACAAAATTGAGATGAATTTTATCTATTTTCCCAAACTTTACTGCCTCTCCCCTTCATATCTTAGGCTATTTTGCAGATAAAAGAGGTACAGTAATTCATAAGGGCAGCAGCTGAAATCAATCAGAAACTACCTGGAACTTCCATTATTTGGAGGCACCAGTTCAGATTTCAGTATCAAGAATAGGCCAATGCAACAAGACAGTATTTAGCAAGTTCCAAAGTTGAATGACAGTACCATAAGAGGTAGATCAATAAATACTCACTATGATTTTTTTTTTAAAAACTACATTAATTATGAATTAGAATAGTGTCCGTGTCTTTCCAATTCCTCTCTACCTCATTTTTACATAGTTTTTAAAGCACATTAGAGCTTTTCTTATTCAGAAAAGTTGAGAAAATGGCTTTCAACGCCTCAAAGTTACCTATTATAGTGGAGACATAAAACTTCAGCTGTAAATCTGAAGTGCTCTAACAATGTAAATATCAAAACAAAACAAAACTTTGTGAGACTTTAAAGACTAGCTTTTGACAAAATATAGTCTTGTCATAATAGATCTGAAAGTGCCACAAGTTAGTTTTACTGCTACAAAATAGTATGAGTCCTTCTCAGATAGCAAACATCAGCTGACTTAATCAGTAGTTAGACTGATTCTAGTATTTCATCAATTACTGTATAGCAGCTGAAAGTAACCTCTAAAGGGTAAAATAAAAATAGAACATATGTATCTAAGGCTACTCATTACTCTCCAGAGATTCAAATGGCTGCCCAGAGGTTATCTAATTAACTAATTAATATGTTGTCCCTCTATAACAGCATAATACAAATATTAAAAGGTAATACAAAACATTTGAAAATTGAGAAAAATAAACAGACTAATAAAACCAGGAACCTGTTGTAAGGGTGTGAGCATTTCTCTTTAACCCATGAGTTAATCCAAATTTGAGCACCCATTTTGTCATTTTACCCATTTGGAGGATTTTGTCTGTGCAATTTTGATTTTATTTTGCCTGCATTTGAGTGGTTTACAAAAACTGGTCCACGCCATTAAACGTTTTCTCCTTTCACACCAGGGAAACATTCAAACCATTAATCTTAACTACCCACCATCACGTCCCCTTGCCTGCAAAAAAAGGGGAAAGGATCAAGAAGTAAGCAAAGCATTTGTCAATACTCTCTAACCCTTGTATCTTGTAAGCAAGCTTTCTCTCCAGATCTGGTTTTCTGTCCAACTACCCAGAAAAAAAAATACTTTTTTTGCCCTAAGGGACTCAAACCAAAGGGAGTGCGGAGGAACTGTTAGTATAGGAACAGTCTTCGTCAGGCCTCTGCGCCTTGATCTCTGCCCTCTTTCCAACCAATCGCGTCGGGCAAGCGGCGCGGGGCCGACTGGCTGACCTTCACCCGAGCAAGCCCGACCGCGTGATCCGAGCGCTTACCGGCCATGGTGGGACCTTCTCCCGCTGAGGGTGTGCGGAGCTGCTTTTCGTTCAGGCGGCAGCCTCCGTCTTGCCTGTTCCGAGTCTGAGCGCCGCTCGTCTGGGTCCGGCAGCTAGGATCTTCCTCTCTGTGCGCTTACTCGTTACCGTCAGGGAATTTCCCGAGACGTAGGCAAAGCACTTCCCCGATGTCTGTCAGTGAAACAATCATCTATCTTCTAGCCCTATAACTTTCTTTGCTTAAATGCCAAAGGAGGGACCGCCTCCCGCCTCCTCGGTTTCCAAGCCTACCTGCGACTTTACATTCGGGCTTCAAAAGCTTAACATGAGGAAGCTGAGCTGCACCGATGGGTGAGGTTAAGCCCTTCGTCAGATCGCGGCCTGTGCGCCCCTCCTTCTCGTGGGTGACAAGGGGTTGCCTCGCTGCAATTCGCACTCAAACCCACTGAGTTGTGGTCAGTGACCTTCGCTTTGCTCACTTCTCACCTTTTGAGCCTCCTTCTCAAGAAGAAGGGGCAACATGGTTTTGAATTGTTCAGATCTATATAAGAGAATGGTCAGACCTGATAGGAGACTACCAGGAGACCCCAGGGCTGTACACTAGACAGGGAAGTTGGGGGGGGGATATTCCCAGAAAAGGGGAATGAGAAAACCTTGCCTTCCTGTTGTGCAAGGAATATCTGTCAAGTCACTAGGAGATTGAGTTGACTAAAAGAAAATCTTACTGCTATTTTTTTTGTATATACTTTAATTTTAATTTTTTAATTTTTTTTAAACATAAAATATACTGCTCAGAAAATAAAGGTAACACTCAGATAACACATCCTAGATCGGAATGAATGAAATATTCTCATTGAATATTTCATTTGCACAACAATTCCATTTGCATAACAGCATGTGAAATTGACTGTCAATCAGTGTTGCTTCCTAAGTGAACAGTTTGATTTCACAGAAGTTTGATTTACTGGAAGTTATAGTCTGTTTTTTAAATGTTCCCTTTATTTTTTTGAGCAGTGTATATTTAAAAAAAGAATTGAAAAGGAAAAAAAGAGTGTGCAAGAAATAAAGAAAAATAATAAAATAACTTCCAACTTTTGTTAATTGCCCTAAAATGCACAGTATTTCTATAATCATAAAAAGTTGTCAAATCCCCAAATAAAAATTTCATTTCTTTAAGTGATCATCATAAAGAAACAAAACTAGACAAAGTGTTTTCTTTAATCAAAGTAGTTAGAATTCCATTAACTTAGAAATCTTGCTGTTATCATATATAGATACAACGTCCCATGTTTTTTCTCAAGCTGCTTACCCATCAAACCTAAAATAAAAATCTCTGGTTTCAATTGTGCACTTGTTTTAATAATTCCCTGAATTAAAGTACTTAGCCGTTCCCAATAATTCTTAGCTTAATTCCCATTGATGAATTATTCAGAAGTTCGGCTTCCCAATTACTAAGATTAAATTGTGGGTATGATTATTGCAATGTAGTCAGCAGAGACTCTATCAGATATATAATTATGGAATGGAGATCTCTGCATACTTATATTATAATTTATTATTATAGTTCAGACTTTCTCAAACCTGTGCTCTGGGTCTCATTTCTTTGATATTTATTTATTTATGTATTGATTGATTGATTTATTATTTGATTGATTGATTGATTGATTGATTGATTTGATTTGTATGCCGCTCCCCTCCGTAGACTCGGGGCGGCTAACAACAATAATAAAACAGCATATGACAAATCTAATATTTAAAATAATTAAAAAACCCTTATTAAAAACCAAACATACACACAAACATACAATGCATAAATTGTATAGGCCTAGGGGGAAAGGAATATCTCAATTCCCCCACGCCTGACGACAGAGGTGGATTTTAAGGAGCTTACAAAAGGTGAGGAGGGTGGGGGCAATTCTGATCTCTGGGGGGAGCTGGTTCCAGAGGATCGGGGCCGCCACAGAGAAGGCTCTTCCCCTGGGTCCGGCCAAACGACATTGTTTAGTCGACGGGATCCAGAGAAGGCCAACTCTGTGAGACCTAACTGATCGCTGAGATTCATGCGGCAGAAGGCAGTCCCGGAGATATTCTGGTCCGATGCCATGAAGGGCTTTATAGGTCATAACCCCCTTTTCTGCATATGATTGATGGCAAAGATTTTTTTAAAAATGCTCACTTTTGCTTTGATTTATTTTATTGCCTTTACATTCTGTCTTTCCTTTGAGTGTTCAACGTAACAAGTAACTACCATCTAATAGAATAACAGAGTTTGATGCAGTGGTGAAATCCATTTTTTTTTACTACCGGTTCTGTAGGTGTGGCTTGGTAGGTGTGGTAGGGCTTGGTGGGCATGGCTTGGTGGGCATGGCAGGGGAAGGATACTGCAAAATCTCCAGTCCCTCCCCACTCTGGTGGTGGTGATGTTTGTGCGTTCTCTGAACTACTCAAAATTTCTGCTACCAGTTCTCCAGAACCTATTAGAACCTGCTGGACAGAGGGACACCCCCACTGTAAACGCCTAATTGGTGGGATTGTAAAAATATGTTCCAAGGCGCCAGAATAAAAGCTTTAGTTCTTAACACCATGGGAAATTTGTCTTTTCCCATGGTCTTAGGCGACCCCTGTGAAATGGTAGTTGGATCCCCAAAGGAGTCTCGACCCTCAGGTTGAGAACCACTGCCCTATACCATTTCAGACAAATGGCTGTCCAACCTTTTTTTTAAAAAAAACCCTCAAATGATGAAGAACTTCTGAACACAAGCCATTCACACTGTCAGGAAATTTCTCCACAGTTCTAAGCAGAGCTTTTCAAACTTAGCAACTTTGTATGGACTTCAACTCTGAGAATTCCCCAAACAGCATGTTGCCCATTCTCTCTGGAATGATTTTTTTCCTCTTTCTTCAATATACAATAGGCCACAACTCTTCTTGCCTTTAAGAAAGATCTCATCTTCTCTTGTGTCAGACAGGAACGAGAAAAGGAAATATTATTAATTTAATATTTTAAAATTTTAAAGCTTTGATAAAATACAGTATAGATTAATATAGACCAGTGATAGCAAACTTTTTCAGCACTGAAAAGGAAGCACTTTGTGTGTGTGCTTGTCTCAACTGCGACAAGGAAAAGGAGATGTCCAGGGGGCATGCGTGCACCAGAAAATGAACTTCTGGTTTCCAGCACATGCACATATGATGGCCAACAAATCTTCTGGTTACTGATGCGCATGTGCACATGCCAATCAGCTGGCCTGAATGTTTGCTCATGCCGGAAAATGGAAGACCAGATATTCTGGTTTCTGGCACTCATTGTGTGTGCATACACACCAGGAATCTGGAAGAAGAATGGGTGACACAACACGTGGCAGATGACATGGCTGCGCATGTCACTTTGGGTACATGGGCCATAGGTTTCCTATCATGGATATAGACCTTACTGCCTGGCTCTTACTCAAGGTAACAGGGGTCAGTTAAGTGGGAGCCTGCTAATTATGCTAACTGCCAGCAGTTTGATCCTTTATGATAACAACAACAACAACAACAGAGTTGGAAGGGACCTTGGAGGTCTTCTAGTCCATCCCCCTGTTTAGGCAGGAAACCTATCCAATATCTTCTTAATCCTGATGGCTTGAGGTTGAATGAGGACCAAGATTATTGGAGAGCAATATTCTGACTGTGTAAATCACTTAGAAAGGGCTATAAAGAAACTTTGAAGTGGTATATAAGGCTAAGTGCTATTGCTATTCATATCTTTATTCTTATTTTTATTCATCATACAGTCAGCCAGATATTCTGTCTGGGTTTAGTATTTTTGTCCACCCATCGAGTCCTTACCAAGGACCTGAGATAAACAGATCTGGATGTTTGATGGTGTTACAGACACCAACCCAGGATGGAAGCTGTTCCAAGTATATCCGCCTTCTGCAATGGACTTATGATGAATTTGTCAATACCAAGTGGTGCTCAATGGTGTTCAAGTGGTGCTCAATTTGTATTTGGGATTGCACCCAAGGCGTCTATTACTATCGGTACTACCCTTGTTTTATTTATTATTTTATTTATTTCTTTGTTTATTTATTTAATTGTATTTATATGCCGCCTCTCTCCTGTTTGTCTTTGCCACAGTCACTCTATTTCTATTTGTAGGTCTTTGCATTTTGTTATAGTCTCCAATTTTTTCTCTGCTATTCTGCTATCTCCAGGCTCTGCCACATCTATTATTATTATTATTATTATTATTATTATTATTATTATTATTATTGTCAATACAACACAGCAAACGAGATCACTATGCTGGATTTCATATTTCATCACCAGTCGGGCACTTCCCAAGCACCTAGGACTGCGTGATGTAGCGGTGAATTATGTTTGCCAATCCCAGTAAAGCGGCCTTTTGCAATTGACAGATGGCGATTTTGTCAATTCTGATGGTTTTCAAATGTCCGCTGAGATCCTTTGGCACTGCGCCCAGTGTGCCAAGTACCACTGGGATGACTTTCACTGGCTTATGCCAGAGTCGTTGCAGCTCGATTTTTAGATCTTCGTATTTCACTAATTTCTCTAGCTGCTTCTCCTCAATTCTGCTGTCTCCTGGGATTGCAATGTTGATGATCCATACTTTCTTTTTCTCCACAATCAGGATGTCTGGTGTGTTATGCTTCAGAATTCGATCAGTCTGAAGTCGGAAGTCCCACAGTAGTTTTGCTTGCTCATTTTCGACCACTTTTTCGGGCTTATTATCCCACCAGTTCTTTGCCACTGGTAAATGGTAGTTCCAGCACAAGTTACAGTGGATCATCTGTGCCACAGCATCATGTCTATGCTTGTAGTCAGTCTGTGCGATCTTTTTGCAGCAGCTGAGTATACGATTGATTGTTTCATCTGTTTCTTTACAAAGTCTGCACTTTGGATCGTCTGTTGATTTTTCAATTCTGGCTTTGACAGCATTTGTTCTAATGGCCTGTTCTTGTGTCCTTCTGTCTCCTTTTTGAGTGTTCCACTTGTAAGCCATGACCAGGTCTTTTCTTTATTTATTTTTTTTATTATTATTATTATTATTATTATTATTATCATCATCATCATCATCATCATCATCATTTTCATTTAACATGAAATTCAGTCAACTGAACATTTTAAAAAGTGTCACAAATACCACTGACTAGTGCTAATGGTTGATATAGGTTGCTGCCAGCGTCTTAGGTATCAACCAAGTGTTTGTTTGTTTGTTTGTTTGTTTAGGTTGGAAGCTGTATGAATGTAACATCTATGGAGTGAGTAAAAGAAGATTGACTGCATGTCAGTTCTCAAGCCCTATTTTCAGTAGATTGAAATGAAAACTAGGCACAAAAATAGGGCAATAAGGCATGGTGTTGACGAGTATGATGAAAAGCTCTCCTGCAGAAAACAGAGCACTTTCTGGGTAATATAAACAGGGCAGAAATTTCTGATGTAATAACAATGTCAGTAATGGTGAGTTTTCAAAAAAAAACCAACAACCCACCACCCTCTTTTAAAAAAAAACCATTTGGAAGATGGGGGGGGGGACAAAGAAGGAAGATTTGGGAATTGTCAGTTGGTGGAGAATTCTATAGGCAGACTAGAAAATATTTTGAACGTCTCGTTGAATTGAATCCAGATTTTTTTTCACATGTAGAACAGACTCATAGAAATAAATGACTCTTAGGTTAGTCCTACATTTAATGTTTTGGTCAATTCTACTTTCACATCTTGAAATGGTACTCACTGAAAAGACATTATTGCACCTTGCAGATATCTCCAAGGAAAAGAGTTTAATGCCGCTCCGAGTCCTTGGAAAGGGGTGGCATACAAATCTAATAAATTATTAAATTATTATTATTAATGGCATGAAAAGAAACAATTGCCGTATTTGCAAAAGACAATAGATTAAGTTGCTATCAAAGTGGACAGAGCTGGCAATCTCTAGAGCTGTAAACTTATCTCAAAACCTCAATTCTTTCAGGTATCAGATTAACCTTTTAAAAGGTTAAGTATGACATAAAGTTTATAGAAGGGTCACTCTATGGTACCTCAAATATCTTTTGTATGACAAGACAAACCACAGACTGTACCTTTAGCATTTAAGATACAGACCGCTTTTTAAGCGAAAGAATCAAAAGTGCAACTTTCATTTTTAATCTATTTCAAATATTACAGTATTGCTGCAGATTCATTACTATGGATACAATATTATTATATATATAGAAGAGGCATATTTAAAAATGCATGGAATGATTTAGCACTAAAAAGGTTTGACTCCCCCCAAAATAATAATCCATCTGATTCCTTAATATAAAAGATCAAAGTTGACAATATTACAGAAGATTCTGGTATCCCTTGCTATGCTTGAAAGGTGTCAGAGGCCCCTCAAACTTCTTTCATTTTCTTATGTTGTTTTTTCATTACTGAACTGTGGAGAGAAAAGAGCCAGCTTCAATTGCCCTAGGAGTAAAATGCCCTTTCTCCTTATATGGCACATGGTTCAGTCTATGTTTTGGTGCTGGAAATCAAGCATTAATATAGCTTCAATCTCTGCAACATGTATTTCACAAACATAGACTCAAACACAATTCCTGCAGTATAATAACCTAAATATACACAATGATGGAAACTTGTTGCCTCCTGGCTAATCAAATCTTGGCTAGGAGATAGAATTAGGATAAAGCCATATCTTTTATGAGATTTCTTTACTATGTCTGCCTGAAGAATGGGATGCTTGTCCTTTGATGTTTTAAGGCAGAATAGAATAGAATAGAATAGGAATAGAACAGAATAGAATAGAATAGTTGGAAGGGACTTTGGAAGTCTTCTAGTCCAACCCCCTGCTTAGGTAGGAAACCCTATATTACTTCAGACAAATAGTTATCCAATATCTTCCAGTGTTTGAGCATTCACAACTTCTGGAGGCAAGCTGTTCCACTGATTAATTGTTCTAACTGTGAAGAAATTTCTTCTTAGTTCTAAGTTGCTTTTCTCCTTGATTAGTTTCCGCCCATTGCTTCTTGTCCTACCCTCAGTTGTGGCACTCAGTTTGCACTCTTTCTAGAGTCGCCACATCTTTTTTTACATCATGGCAACCAAAACTGAAAGCAGTATTCCAAGTGTGGCCTTACCAAGGCATTATCTCTCTGTTTATGCAGTCTAGAACTGTGTTGGCTTTTTTGGCAGCTGCTGCACACTTCTGGGTCATATATAAATAGTTGTCCTCTAGGACTCCAAGATCCCTCTCACAATTACTACTGTTGAGCAATGTACCATATATACTGTACCTGTACATTTTGTTTGTCTTCCCTAATTGTAGAACCTTACTCTTGTCTCAAATGAGACCATTTACTATTGTATCATCTGTGAACCTCAGTAGTTTAACAGACGGATCATTTTAGATGCAATTATTGGTATAGAGAGAGAAGTGGTGAGAATAAACAGCCTTGGGGGGCTCCTGTGCTAATTGTACAGGTATCTAATCTTCATGCCCTTTAAATCTTCATGGCCTTTAAACCTTGTGGTCTGAATTCCTGCTTAAGATATAGTAACAAGAGGAAGTGATAAATTTGAATTACTAGTCCCATCTGTTAGCACTATCATATCTCTTCTTTGTACCCAAAAGGACATCCATCAAATGCGACAGCTGTGACTTCTGTTTCATAATCAGATCTACCTATACTGGACATATAACTGAAGAGTTTGCTGAATGTCTTCCTACCTGTCCTGGTAAAGAGTCTTCGGAGAGGGGTGGTATACAAATGTAATAAATTATTATTATTAATTAAATTATTATTAAGTGTATATAAAGTACTTCTGATTTGGTTGGGCACAAGTTTTTGGAAGGTGCTGAGACACAGAATAAAAATTGCTAATGTGATGTATTTATTTTGATCACAAAGTGTACACAGAAAGAATTATTTCCTTTCTGATTCCAGGAAACCTGGAACCCAGGCATACAAGTCCAATCAATCAATCAATCAACCTGATCAACTGGGCAATGGAAGGCCAAATTCTGGTCCATACACTGGCTGGTCTGTCAATGGTGAGATACAAATAGTTTCTTTATACAGAGATATGCAGTCTTAATATTCATTCCAATGGCAAGAAAAGAACCCCGGTTATTGAACCCTTTGGGAACCCAAAATGGCTAAGTTCAGATCTTTCAGCCCAGAGCTGTATTTGTTCTGCCATGTGATTATGAAGATGAAAAGAAATACAATTCATGGGATCAGTTAGCGGAAAAATGGCCATTTTAGGCTATTAGTCTGGTTTTTGAATGCAGCAGCTCTGTGTTAGAGGTTCTCTAAAACATAATGCCTATCTTCTTAAACTTTCTAAAAGACCCTATATGGTGGAATATTTAATCAACAATCTGTTCTCCTGAAAATCTTAAGAAAACATTTCCTTTTTGGTACAAGTTGTCTGGAAGTACTGCATGTGAGAAAGAATTGTATAATGTAAATACACATACAATCTTTTTTAGAGTATAATGGAAACCCTGTTTCTGAGGAAGCTGGCTGAAATAAAAAAGAATAGAAATTGCAAATTATATTGGTGTGTGAAAAATAATACAATAGGTCATTTCCCATTAGGTCACTATCACTTTGTATCTCTTGATCGATCAAGTGTATATTTCCAAGCTAATCTGGGCAGGAAAATAGAGGTACCAATCTGCAAATTAATCTTAGTAAATTATCAGAGCAGTTCACTTGTCGTATTGCCTTGAGATCTTTTAAATGAGAGATGATGAAATTCATTTCTGCATGTATAACATGTGATCAGGCTTTGAATTATAGCTATTTCCTCAGAAAAAAAGGGAATTACCAATGAAAAGAAACATTCTAAAAGAAATGTGTCCTAGATATGCATTCCTATATGCTGCCTGAGGAATTCTAGGAGCTGAAGTCCTTTAGTATTTGCTATGTTTCTACCTGTTCTTTGGACTTCCTCTGTAAAAGCCAAGTTGGAGAATGCAGAGGCTTCCTTTAAGTTTAAAAAGACTGTGTGAAGGAGATCCGTACAAACCTCTTTTCTTAGAGAAGAAAGATTTAGACTTTCAGACACCAAGGGTGACAGTCCAAAAGGGACTTTAGTCACACAGACTTCCCAGCTGTAAGGAGGATTAATAATGTACTCAACCACCATTCAGAAATCAAGAAAATAGATCAAGGATACTGTCTGGAACAGGGCTGGTTCATATGTAGTCCTTACTTAACTATGGCTTAGACTTATATACAGCTTCACAATGCTTTACAGCCTTATTGCTTTACAGATTTCATTGAATGATGCCCACATCAGAAAACCACAAATATAAGGTGGGTTTGGGCATTAAGGTATCTGTTTCATTTCCAAAATAAATTCCATATTCTTCTTAATTTTTGAATATAGAGATTTAATTCTAATTAATATATTCCTTTCTGCCGCACCCTATTAATCACAGATACAGTGAGATTTTAAAAAAAAATATTTTTATTGATTTTGAAATATAAAATACACACACAACATACAACAGTTGCTCAGTGATTTAGTGCTCGTCACCAGACAACATTCATATCCCTCCACCAAAATGGGGGCATATTTTATACATACCATTTTAACTCAAGAGCAATATATCTATTTACATATTATAAAGTGATTCCAATTTATTCCTTGTAGCTTTGTCTCAAATTTTACAGACCACATATCCTTTTACCTTGTCCCATTGTCCCATCAGTTCCTGCAGATCAGTTTCATTGAAATACAGTGAGAATTAAGTTTTAATAGGTTTAATTTTTTTAAAAAAATGTATGAGCCTCATATGTCACAAAATAGCTAATTATTAGAGGGAAAGTGTGACACAACAACAACAACAACAACAACAACAGAGTTGGAAGGGACCTTGGAGGTCTTCTAGTCCAACCCCCTGCTTAGGTAAGAAACCCTACTGTACTTCATACAAATGGTTATCCAACATCTTCTTAAAAACCTCTAGGAAGTCTTTCCCAGAACACCTAGGAAAGAAGATCGAAGATTAAATGCTGAAGAGAAGAATTGAAACTGAAGTTGGTGAGTTACACTGCTGGAGTGAAGCTTTGTGATTTTGTTTTAAAGTTTAAAAAAAGCAAACAAAAAGACAGAAAAGAGATAAGTGGCTATTCAGCGAAGAAGGCTAATAGAAGACTGTTGAGGAAACATTTTAGAGGAGTGATAACTAAAGCCCAATTTAGAGAATTTGGAGGTTTAGTGAAGTTTTTAAAATGGCTGGACCATATGCATTTGGAATTGGTTTGGGAAAGCTGGAACTGTGGGATCAATAAAGAGGGACACCTGCTGACTGGAACTATTATAATTGTGGAAGACTTTTGGTGGTTATCTGAATAGCTGCTGACCTTGAGAATTGTTTTGGAACTGCCTGAGAAAATACAAAATAGTGGACAATTTGTTACTGTCTTAAAAGAATATTGTCTCCGTCTGTTCAGATTGGAACTAACTTAGAATGAACTTGGAAGGGTTAAAGACCTAAAATGGATATTATACTTAAAGGAAGACAATTAAAATAGGCTGTGAAATAGAAATATGTTGATAGCTGGACATGTTGAAAAGATTTGGGGTCATTGTGGCCTTGTAACTTCAACAATATGGAGGTAGAGGACTATGAAGACATAGTGAATCCCTTAAAGATTTCTGTAATGATTTAAAAAGATACTTTCCGGAGTTTGCAGATGGAGTGAAAAAAGAAACGAGAAAGTATTAAGAGACAATAAAGATGTGAAAATATAAAACAAGGAATGAAAGTGGAGTGAACACAGAACAAGAGACCAGAAAGGAGAAAGAAGCATAAGAAGCAGTGCGGGTGGGAAAAGATGTGGAGTTTCATAGTGAGATCTATAGTGATAAAAAAGAAGATATTGGAAATGGATAGATTAACGGTTTTATTGAAATTTATTATTTATTTATTGGATTTGTATGCCGCCCCTCTCCGTGGACTTGGGGCAGCTCACAACATATCAATCACAAAACAGTACACAATAATACAACTAGATCCCATTAATATAAATAGTTAATTTAAAACATTATAAAAAGCTAAACATTAAAAATCATTCATACAAATGCAAACCATAAATATACTAGACATTCAGCGGCCAGAGCCTGGGATCTAATGACCCCAAGCCTGGCGGCATAAATAAGTTTTCAGGTTCTTACAAAAGGCAAAGAGGGTGGGGGCAGTGTGAATCTCTGGAAGGAGCTGATTCCAGAGGGCCTGCTCCCCCAAAGAGAAGGCTCTTCCCCTGAGCCCCACCAAATGACATTGTCTAGTTGACAGGACCTGGAGAAGGCTGACTTTGTGGAAAATGCATGATAATTATAATGATCACACTGAGCTTAACAGTGACAAAAAAAGAAGAGGGCAAGGATATAAACATTGGATAATACAAACTAAAAATGAAGAAAAAATAGGGAGAAGGGATTAAAAGGAGCAGAAAGAAGATTGTTATTAATAATATCTAGAAAGAAGAAAAAAGAGAGAGGAAAAAAGTGGGGGTGCCAAGATAGAAGAAAGAATAAAGAGAAACTAGAAAAGGAAAGAATGGAAGTAGAGAAAAGTAGAATGGAAGCTTCAAGAAAATGAATGAATGTTTAATACATATAATTTAGCATATCAAACCATATTTGATTATGATTGTTATGTGACTATTTGATTATTATTTGATTACCTTATAATGATTTCTTTTTTTATATAATGAATTTTTGGAAATTTTGGATTTTGAATGATTAATATCTATTTGAAAATATAGTTGATGATGACAATTAATATTGAATTTGTTAATGAATAAGTTTATCTAATACAGTAGATTTAATACAATTATTTAAAAGCAAGTCTGGGAAAATATAATTATATTATAGACTGGTATAAATTGGATTTGTTGAAATAAATTTAAAATGATATATTTGTAACATTAGAGGGGAAGATATAGTATAATGAATAATGAATGTAAAAAACTAATGTGTTTGAGTTTTGGAATTTGAATGATATCTACTTTTCCTTGTATTGTAAATGATATCAGTCAGATATAAGATATAAAATATTTAATATGAATTGACAATTCATTTTTGATAATAAGTAAATGTGGAATTTTTAGGGGCATTTAGTTATGTGAAAATAGGGGTTAAGAAAAATGAATGATGACTAAGGAAGTAAGGAAAAGAATGAAGCATAAGGCTTAGATTATTAAGCAAGAGAGAACAACTAGCAGAGGAAGTAAGCAATAGTTAAAACTTAATTGAAAAATGAAACAATTGGTGTGATTCGGGTGATGAAATTAGACAAAGGAGGCATCATGAGATTAATGACATATACCGAGAGTAATTGATATGAAATTAAGAAATATTAATGACTTATATGTGATGTTATATATGTTTTTGATGTGGAGAAAAAAAAATTCAATTTTTTAAAAAAATCATGTGACCAAGTTGTCACAGAGATGCTCCAACACTCATATGAAAAAGTGTCAAGTCACTTTTTTCAGTTCCATTGTAAACTGGAACGGTCACCAAATGAACTGTTTGAAGTTGAGGATCATCTAAACTCTTATTTTGAAGAGTTTTCCAGGACAACTTTTTATGCAGAAAGATCCATAAGAAAAAAAGCCATTAGATTGTTTTAATTAATCAGGAGAACAACTTGCCTCTAGAAGTTGTGAATGTTCCAACACTGGAAGATTTTAAGAAGAGATTAAAGTCTCTTCCAACTCTTCTATTCTATTCTGTTCTATTCTATTCTATTCCGTTCCGTTCCGTTCCGTTCCATTCCATCCCATCCCATCCATCCCATCCCATTCCATCTTGCTACGAGGTGATTAACAATTGGGAAGCCGTCTAAGCAGCATGGATCTAGAGCACTATTGTAGTTACTGTATCAAGATTATAAGAAGTCCTTGACTTACAATCATTTGTTTAGTAACCATTCAAAGTTACAGTGGCACTAAAAAAAGTGACTATGTTCATTTTTCGTACTTACACCATTCCCAAAGGCACATGATGAACATTTGGACACTTGGCAATGGGTGTGTATTTACAACACACTTGCAGCCTCCCAGGGTCATGTGATCACCATTTGCGACCATTGGCAGCTGGCCTTCCAACAAGTAAAGTCAATGGGGGAAGCCAGATTCACTTAACAACCATACAAATCATTTAAGTGCAATGATTTGCTTAGCATCTGTGGCAAAAAAGGTCGTAAAACAGGGGCAAAATTTTGCTAAGCTTTGCTTAGCAACAGAAATTTTGGATTCAAATTGTGGTTGTATGTCGAGGACGATGTCTATTACATTTCAATTTAAATTAATTTTGGGGCCAAACTTTTGCGGCTTTTATTTGCGCGTGGCGAATCTAGAGAGACAGAATGGATATTGCAAATATTGCAGATGCTAAAGGAAGCCCCTATTTCCTAACACCCCTCCCCCAAGTGGTCTTTGCCCCCACCACTTTTTAGAGCCTTTGTCATGCCACTTAAGCTTTACATGGTGCTTGAGCAAATAGAAGTACAGTGGTATCTCTATCTAAGAGCGCCTCTACTTACGAAACTTTTCTAGATAAAAACCGAGTGTTCAAGATTCTTTTGCCTCTTCTCAAGAACCCTTTTCCACTTACAAACCCAAGCCTCTGAAACTGCAACCGGAAAAGGCAGGGAGAAGCCTCCATGGGGCCTCTTTAGGTATCTCCTTGGAGGAAACAGGGCCAGAAAAGCGGAGAGAAGCCGCCATGGAGCCTCTAGTAATCTCCTGGGAGGAAGCAGGTCCTCCACCCTCCCTGTGGTTTCCCCGGTCGCACTCATTATTTGCTTTTACATTGATTCCTATGGGAAAAATGGCTTCTTCTTACAAACTTTTTACTTAAGAACCTGGTCATAGAACGAATTAAGTTCGTAAGTAGAGGTACCACTATAATACATTTCGGACTAAAAAACTACTCCACCCTCCACTTCCCTGAAGACTTACAGGTTACTATATGTTGTGGTTGGCTCTGGCTCAGCTCCTGCCCCAGGGAATGGGGAGGTGGATGCAGGGGAAACTTCAATATGTCACAGGCCTGTGTTATTGCCCACAGAATCAGTTCAGAGTTTAGTTTCCTCAGATGAAGAAGAAGGTGGGAGTGACTCGGCAGAGGAGGGCTTGGCACACATAAGGTCAATCTTCCTTATCTTCTATAGATGATGACATTTTGGACCCACGCAAGTGCAGGATTATGCGTAGAAGAGACCAAGTAAGAACATATTACAGGAAATAAGGGAGGCCACCTGTGTTTGGGGGGGCTCCAGTAATTAGGGCTGCTGCTATAAATAGCAGCATGTGGGTTTGGCCATTGTGGAAGAATATCTGTTGCAGTTTCGTCAGGAATTTTGTGTGCTGGACTTTGTTGCTTTTTCACGCCTTTGAAACCAAAGCAGAGCAATGTGTATGTGTGTGTGTGTGTTTCCCTTCGTTGGAAGAAGAAGGGGTGTGAAGTTTCTCCACAGCTGCTGGCTAAGTACTTAATGACTGCTTAAGGGACATTTCACAGACTACCCGGTTGTTTTGGGAAGAGTGCTCTTTGCAATACAAAAAGAGTGCTTAGCTTATTTTGACTTTTGTGAGAAAGAACATTGTTTTGAATTTTCAAATGTGTGTGTGTCTGAAATTTATATCCTTGAATTTTCGGGAGGCTCCTATCAGAGAGCCCGACAGAACACTATATAGAAATCAATCTCCCTCTCTGTGTTTGGCCTTACGTAAGAGATCATCTGAAGAACAGGGAGAATGTCTAACCCTTTGTTGGTGTTTCTCATGAAAGTGGATTGAGATCTGCTAATAAAGAGCAAGTCCAACCATTAAGCTGAATGAACCAGTTGTCTTAGTAAATTAATTTTGAGAAAGACAAAAAAGTGTTCTAAGAAGTCCTTGAATAGCTAAGAAGAGAAAGAGATAATTTTGGTAGCTTTTAAAATTTTAGTTCAGATGCCAAAATACTGTGACTGTCTTTCATAGGGAAACCTGCAATTTGAGATAGAGGTAGGGAATGTCTTAGGCATCGGCATATAACGTCTTGAACCAACACTGCAACCATAATAATAAATTACCCATTGATTTAAAATACATATAGCCACCCATCTTATAAACAACTCTGGCAGTTCCACAATTATTTAATAATTTTTATAGTTAAACAATTAAAAACTTTTCACCCGACCACCAAATGGGACTAGAATAGATTTTTGTGTGAAAAGAATTGTGAGGTTTGTTCCATTACTGAGTGCTAATTTTGAAGCAGGATATGCGCTTAAAGATTCTATCTTCCTTTTTAGTGAGTGTATGTTTCTCGAGCCATTAGTTTGCATCTACCTCACTTTGGTGGACCTAGGGTTTTTACTAAAAAAAGAAAGGAGAAGTAGATTCCACAAACCTAAAATTTGCCATCCTGGAGAAAAAATATATTTTTATTTTCTTTCTGCAACGTATATGCCACATGTATTAAGGAAATAAAAGTCACCTTTTAAAATAGCTACCAAAAATATTATAAAAAGCAAGAATATTCAAGTCAGCTATTAGTTCTGTCTCCTTTCCAATATTCTGCAAATGGGGTTTATTTCAGTGGAGTCCAGCAAATTCTTCAAAAAGCTTTGATGGATTTATATGGTGATACTATATGGTCTATGCTATATGGTGATACTATATGGTCCAATGCTATAAGGTCATGAGGGTGAACCTATGGCACTCGTGCCGGAAATGGCACACAGAGCCATCTCTCCAGGCACATGAGCCATTGCCATTGTTCTTCCATGTTCCAGTGCGTGCATGCAGGCCAGCAAGCTGGTCTTTGTGTGCACCAGAAACCAGAAGTCTAGGTGACCCGCATGCATGTGCTTGCTGGAAACCGGAAGCTCAACTTCCCTGCATGTTCATGCGCATTGGGGAACTGCTTTTCTGATTTCCAGCATTCCAGTGTTGGTCATGACCTTTAAAGCCCTACATGGCATTGGACCAGAGTACCTCCGGAACCGCCTGCTACCGCACGAATCCCAGCAACCGATAAGGTCCCACAGAGTTGGCCTTCTCCGGGTCCTGTCGACTAAACAATGTCGTTTGGCGGGCCCCAGGGGAAGAGCCTTCTCTGTGGTGGCCCCGGCCCTCTGGAACCAACTTCCCCCGGATATTAGAACTGCTCCCACCCTCCTTGTCTTTAGTAAACTATTCAAGACTCACTTAAGACTCACAAACTTGACTGTAAAAAATATGATTTCAACAATCGAGTTATCAAAGCGTGGAACTCATTGCCGGACTCAATTGTGTCAACCCCTAACCCCCAACATTTCTCCCTTAGACTCTCCATGATTGACTTCTCCAGGTTCCTAAGAGGCCAGTAAGGGGCGTACATAAGTGCACTGGTGTGCCTTTCGTCCCCTGTCCAATTGTCTTTCCTTTCTCTCACTTATCATATATATTTTCTTTCTTTCATATATCCTCTCCTCTAAGTTCACTTTACCCATATATATATATGTATTTGTGTATTGGACAAATGAATAAATTTAAAAAAAAAAAATTATACCGCCAGGCATGGGGGAGTTGAGACACCTTTCCCCCAGGCTTTTTTATACTTTGTTTTATGTTTGGTATGAATGTGCTGTTTGGTTTTTTAAATAATGATAGGGTTTTATATGTTTTTTAATATTAGATTTGTTCCACTATTATATTGTTTTTATTACTGTTGTTAGCCGCCCCGAGTTTTCGGAGAGGGGTAGCATACAAATCTAATAAATAATAGTAATAATAATAATAATAATAATAATAATAATAATAATAATAATAATAATTATTATTATTCCTATCCATGCACGCTGGGGAGCTGCTCTTCTGAGTTTTGGCACTTCCCCCGCACTCCGGTTTCGACACTAGGTGCTGAAAAGATTCACCAATACTGCTCTAAGGGGTGATTGGGATTAAGCTGCTATTTACATTTTCCATAGCAATAGCAAAAACAAAAGCACTCAATGCTTCATGTTTTATGGCCCCTTCTAAGCAGTTTACAGAGTCAGCATATTGCCCCCAACAATCTGAATTCTCATTTTACTGACTTTGTAAGGATGGAAGGCTGAGTCAACCTTGCG
Organism: Erythrolamprus reginae; assembly: GCF_031021105.1. Taxonomy (NCBI): domain Eukaryota; kingdom Metazoa; phylum Chordata; class Lepidosauria; order Squamata; family Dipsadidae; genus Erythrolamprus; species Erythrolamprus reginae. The sequence goes on along the minus strand of NC_091950.1, from coordinate 385,384,091 downwards.
CTGAGTGTCGAACTTGTGCAAGCTGAATTAGCCTGCAATACTGCATTCTAACCACTGCACCGCCATGTCTCTATAATGTTGTATTACGTATAGGTAGCCCTCAACTTATGACCACAATTGAGCACAACATTTCTGTTGTCAAATAAAACATTTGTTAAGTGAATTTTGCCCTATTTTACGATCTTTCTAGCCATTGTTGTTAAGCAAATCATTGCAGTTTTTAAATTAGCAATATAGTTGTTAAGTGAATCTGGCTTCTCCATTGACTTTGCTTGCCAGAAAGTTGTAGAAGGTGACCATGGTAATACTGCAAAGGTTGTAACTGTTCCTTTTTTCAGTGCTGTTGTAACTTTAAAGAGTCACTAAATGAACAGTTATAAGTCAAGGATTACCTGAATTACATAATGCTGATTTAGGGCACTGTGAGAAATTTTAAAAACTATATGAAGCCATTGAACACTATGTAGAGCAGTGATTCCCAACCTTTTTTGGGGCCATGCCCCACCCAAGCATCTCTAAAATCCTGATGCACCTTCCCCCCCATGACATATAATTCTTACTATTCAAAAAGTGAAATCTACACATGCAGAGGAAGCCTAAAAGGCCATTAACTTGGTTTAAACAAGGCTCCAATTTCCCCCATTAAAAATCAAATTGCTCCCCTGTGGGGAGTGCGTTCCACATTGGGAACCACTGATGTAGAGCATTGGGATATTGTGCTTACCCCAACTGCTGAGGCCCTGATCAAAGATGCTAGATACTTGTACCGGTCCTAGAACTATCATATTTAAAGATACAAGAGACATAACAAATCAGCAAAATTGAATTTAATTCAGCATTCTATTTCTATAGTGGTGATACAGATATTGTGGGGATTCATTGTGGCCATTCACACCATCCAAATGGGCAGATATTATTGTTATGTGCTGTAAAAAAATATTACTTTATTTTATTTATTTTATTTTATTTATTCATTTGTCCAATACACAAATACATAGGAAGAAAAATAGACATGTAGTAATGTATATAAGGGTAAAGTGAACTTAGAGGAGAGGATATATGAAAGGAAGAGAATATATATGATAGGTGAAAGAAAGGAAAGACAATTGGACAGGGGACGAAAGGCACATCAGGGCACTTATGTACACCCCTTACTGGCCTCTTAGGAACCTGGAGAGGTCAATCGTGGAGAGTCTAAGGGAGAAATGTTGGGGGTTAGGGGTTGACACAATTGAGTTCAGTAATGAGTTCCACGCTTCGATAACTCGATTGTTGAAATCATATTTTTTACAGTCAAGTTTGGAGCGGTTCGTATTAAGTTTGAATCTGTTGCGTGTTCTTGTGTTGTTGCGGTTGAAGCTGAAGTAGTCATTGACCGGTAGGATGTTGCAGCATATGATCTTGTGGGCAATACTCAAATCGTGTTTTAGGCGCCATAGTTCTAGGCTTTCTAGGCCCAGGATTGTTAGTCTATTTTTGTAGGATATTCTGTTTTGAGTGGAGGAGTGAAGGGCTCTTCTGGTGAAATATCTTTGGACATTTTCAAGGGTGTTATCTGTCTTTAATCTACTACAATACAGAATGGAGTCTTGGGTTTTAATATTATGAGACAAGTTATCCAAGCTTTCCCTCGTGTATTCTTTTTTGCACATATAGCTCTAGTCTGCTCACCATTAGGCATCTCGACGTAGAGACAATTTGAAGTTGATTTACTTGATCTGGCAGGAAGACGGTTTTCTATTGGAGAAGAAACATTTACTACATCAACAGTAGATGTCATATGGAGGAGTTGCCTGAGGGAGCTTGGCAATGTGCTGGACTTTAATTAGTCTGCTGCAGGACCACCCCTCCCATTAGTCTATGGCAGCAGTCTCCAACCTTGGCAACTTGTGGACTTCAACTCCCAGAGTTCCTCAGCTGCTGAAGTTAGTCAGTGGGAATTGAAGTCCAAAAATTAAAGTTCTGAGAGTTGAAGTCCAAAAATCTTAAAGTTGCCAAGGGTGAGACCCCTGGTCTATGGGAGTTGAAGTCCATAAGTCTTAAAGTTCTGGGAGTTGAGGTCCTACAAGTTTTAAACTTGCCAAAGTTGGAGACCCCTGGTCTATGGGACTCTAGTTCCTCAATGAACATTTTTACTTTGGCTGCTAAAAAGAACAGAGGCTAGTCTGGCTTTTGTCAGCTGTCGGAATAGACACTTAATGGAAAATCTTTCGCAAGGTTAATAAATATCCATTAGAGAATAAGAATCAAGGAGGGGATTCCAATGCTTTCAAGAGGAACATTAATCAGTGTCATTAATTAGCAGAAAATTATTTCACAATTTTACAACCTTACAACTGCATTAAATCTGCTTATTATAAGATCAATGGAACAGTAAGAACTGGTGTTGATCTTGTTTTTTGATATTATTTTACCTTTCATGTTGTCTGAAAGGTTATAACATCTACATAATCCATTCTGGAAGAAAGGGGACAAATGCTTCAAATAAAATTAATAGTTGCATGGTATTTATTTTTCTTTTGAAAGCATCTTAATAATGGTACTGTTAGAGGGGGTGACAAGCTATCTAAAATATATTATCCCAATTCTTAGTGACTAAACAGATATGAAAACAAATCCTTGCACATAGGAAATGGAGAAGGAAATATATTGTTTTGACTACAAGGAAGGAACCTAAATTATTTAAGAGAGGGGGGAAAGTGGCAGAAAAGAATAAAAACAAATAACAAGACACCGAGAAAGAAACTTCGACAACAGAGGAACTTATTTGCTAATAGTTATAGTGAAAGTTCCTGAAAATCTTGGAGAGCTGGTGAAACTATTAGATCTGCCTAACGTTGCAAGTGTGGCCTTGGAGGTTGGTTCTTTTTCTCCACAGAAAAACAATTTGAGCTGTTAGTTTTCAACGAAGCAGCTACATATATTTTAGATCAAGACTTGACAAATATTAATGGGAGGTGGGAGTGAGGCGGTCTTTGGGACTAAGCACCAACTTGTAGTAGAAAATAGCAATGATTTTTAAAGGGAAATATAAAATAAGTGTACAGACATTGTGCACAGCAGGGGTGACAAACTCAAGGCCCAGGGGCCGGATCCGACCCACGGACCCGCAGGGTGTTTAGATCTAGCCTGTGGAGCTGCCCTAGAAACAGCAAAGGATCAGCCTGCGGTGCCTCTGCCAGCGAAAACAGCTTTGGAGGGCTGCACGCGTCTTCCCGGGCTTAGTTTTCAGCTGCAACAGCCTCCTGCCAGCTTCTGTCAGCTCCGGGCCTCGGTTTTCACTGGCACAGGGGGCCAGGAGGCCATTGTGGCTGAAAAGAGAGTTGGGGAGCCTGTTTTCACTGGCAGAGCGCTCAGACCACCCCCAACACAAGTGATTTCAACTGGTCACACCAACCCTGGCCATGCCCACCCCAGCCCCCAAGGCCAAACACAATTCTGATGCATCTCTCAATGAAATTGAGCTTGAGACCCCGAGTGAACAGGAAAAGCTGGTTGTCTCCTAATACTGTATAGATAATTCTTAACGTATGACCAGTCATTTAATAACTGTTCAAAGTTACAATAGACTTAAAAAGCTACTTACAACCTGTCTTTGAAGTTACAACTTCTGCCCCACCCCCATGGTCATGTGATTACATTTTTTACACCTGGCAACTGACTTGCATTTACAACTGGTTGCATCCCATGGACATGTAACTAATTTTGTGTCTACCGGGGTCCAGTAAGAAAACACATTCAAAAGAATGGATTTGCTTAACAAGCATAAAATGATTGTAAAATCAAATTGTGTAGTGACTCAACATACCAACGCAATCACTTGCAACCAAAATTCTAGTACCAATTGTGATAGTAAATCAAGGACTTGTGTTTTTTAAAGAATTAAGAAATAGCAAGTGGTAGTAGAGCTGGCGCAACCAGGTTGACACAGGAAATTGATGCTTATTGATGCCCAAATCACTTGGTGTCTTTGGGATTTATTATTTATTTATTTATTTATTTATTATTTAGATTTGTATGCCGCCCCTCTCCACAGACTCGTTGATCATTGAGGAGCCCCTTCTCCAGCACATTTTTATTAGTCTTGCCCCTTTCCAAGTGATCCAATGGTTAGAATGCAACATTATAGTCTAATTATGCTGACTGCCAACAGTTTGATTCTCACCAACTGAAGGTTGACTCAGCCTTCCACCCTTCTGAGGTTGAGAAAATGAATACACAGATTGTTGGGAGTAATATGCTTGCAAACTGCTTAGAGAGGATTGTAAAGCACTGTGAAGTGACATATAAGTCTAAGTGCTATTGCTATTCCATTCATTATGTCCATTCATTTTTTAATTTTTTTTTAAAAAGAGTGGTTAAGTCCTTAGGCTAGAGATAATGAGTTCTAATCCCACCCTAGGCACAAAGCCAGCTGAATGACTTTGGGACAATCATTTTCTCTCATCCATAGGAAGGAAGCAATGGCAAACCACTTTTGAAAAAACTTGCCAAGAAAACTGCAGGAACATTCCCAGGCAGTCCGTCACAATATGGTATGAATGAATGAATGGGAAAAAAGGTCTAGGTCAGTATAACAAACTATGTTTTTATTTTACTGCACTCTACCCTATTGAACTTAACAGAGAATTTGAAAAGTCCCCAAGACTTTGATAGTAAGGGACTCCAGGTGGAATTATAAACGAGCAACAATCACTGTCCTTCATTTTTCCTTCATAAATTAAGAGATATTGAAGCACACCTTTATGGGTTTAATCTGCAGGCAGGTTCACCTGAGAAAAGGACATCCTTATGTTCTACAATGTAACAAATGTGAATTGCTATTATCATTATCAGTATGTTGTGCCTAAGATTACCTACAGGACTGTCTTCTGCCTCATGTATCCCCAGCACACACACACACACACACACACACACACACACACACACACACACACACATATTCTATGCCGCCCTTCTTTTGTATGTATCACAAGTTTTTGTGATTAATTTTAAAAATTCAGCCATAACTTGTGAAACATACAGAATATAGTTTGTCGGCTATGAATAAATTAATTGCCTTGAAATGGCCCTGGGTTGGTCCTAGAGGCAAAAAGGAACTGTGACGCTCCTTCAATATACCAGAGTGATCATATAGCCCCTCCCTGGTAGAAAGCTGAAAGGGATCAGATCCTGTGGCCTAGAAGTTAATTCTCTGCCTTACAAGGCAGAAACTACAGGATCAAATCCCAGTAAGGATATGGTATGATCAGGCCAGAACAAGGCTGAAAAAGTGCTATCCTAGTCTCCCTTAATTTTAAAAATTCAGCAAAAGGTTGACTCAGCCTTCCATTCTTCTGAGGTTGGTAAAATGAGGATCTTCCTAGATTGCTGAGGGCAATATGCTGACATAAATTGCCCAGGGTGCACTGTAAAGCACTATGGGGCATTATATAAGTGTAAGAGCTATTGCTACATTACTGCTGGATCCAACTGGTTTCTAGCCAATTTGTCAAGGCAACTCCACGTAGAGTATATCCAAACAAGACACAACTAAGAGTAGATGTGGAATCTCCAAGAGGGGATGCAGTCGTTGAGGTAATTTCTTTATTTCTAGACTATAGGGTGAGGTAACAAAAAGTGAAGCCCCTCCCTTTAAATTCCCCCAGAAAAATATGAACATTTTTTTAAAAAAATTGGACAAATTTAGAAGACAAAATATTGATGCTTAAGGCACCAGTTTCATCAGTTAAAATTCTTGAAACCACCTTCCAAAACAGATGTTGGTTTTAGTCATTTCTGGAGTATTTTCACATCATAGAAAATCCAATGCAGCCCCTGAGCCAACAGAAACTTACATTCTTGTGAAATAAGAGTGGAAGGTATTATAGAAGACCCAAAGGTGTTTTTTCCACAAGGCAAATGGACTTTCTTGCGTTTTTTTCTTAGAAAAACAAAAGCAGCTCTTTGGATGAAGAAGTGAAACATTTTCAAAGTAAAAAAACCAAGAAGTCCAGTTGCCTTTTGGAAAAAGCACCTTTGGGACGCCATATCCTGGATGAGTGAAAACCTTCATATGTAAAGGCAGCGAAGAGTATCAAGACCAGCTCACATTATAGCAGGAGCTTCACTTTTCACTTAAATTGTCTTAACCAAAATCAACAAGTGAAGCTTTGTAAAATTGGGAAATGTTCATTTAGACCAGGTGTCTGCAATCTTAAAATACTCAGACCCATTTCAACACTGGCAGCTACAAAGCCTGGGTAGGTGTGGCCAACTAACTCCCACCCAGTCACATGACCTCAGCCACACCTACCCAAGTGCCTGTGGCTCAGTGTTTTCTTCCCTCAT